>NC_092587.1:133448461-133768076 GCF_047663525.1 Anas platyrhynchos
ATGACATATTTTTCCCTTCTTAGCAAAGCTCGCTGTACTCTGTGATGCTAACTTGTGGATTGCATTCAGCTGTGATATTGCATTTTTGTCCATAGTTGCTTATTTTGATCCATTTCTAGGAAGAAAAATGCCTCCCTTCCCTTCCCTTCCCTTCCCTTCCCTTCCCTTCCCTTCCCTTCCCTTCCCTTCCCTTCCCTTCCCTTCCCTTCCCTTCCCTTCCCTTCCCTTCCCTTCCCTTCCCTTCCCTTCCCTTCCCTTCCCTTCCCTTCCCTTCCCTTCCCTTCCCTTCCCTTCCCTTCCCTTCCCTTCCCTTCCCTTCCCTTCCCTTCCCTTCCCTTCCCTTCCCTTCCCTTCCCTTCCCAACAACAAAATTAGTACATGGGTTTATTCTCTCAGGGCAGTTTTTTTTTTTTTTTTTTTTTTGTGTAGTACAGATAGAAACTGTCCTGATTCAAGGTCATGATATTATACACAATATAGGATTTTGGTAGAAGCACACTAGATTATTGTGGAAGGTCTGGAACTTGGGAGATTTATTTATTTATTTTTCACAGTCCTATGAACACGTCTTCACCTCAGCTGTAAATCTTTAAAATAAAATAAAATAAAATAAAATAAAATAAAATAAAATAAAATACAACAAAATAAAACAACAAAAGATGCAAAATTAATATTTCAGCATGACTTGAAACATCTAAAGCTATACCAAAATATCTGGTCATTTTAACAAATTTGCTGTTTTTACATTATCATTTCTGTACTTATATTTAAGTTAGTCATATATAATCTTATGTTACCAAATGTGCAAATTTAAATTTTAGCATTTCCCTCTATGTGAGACAAGTAGGACACAATTAATGAGATAAGCAGACACTCCTCTGGCACTATACAGTTGATACATTAAGAACTTCAACATAAGACTGGTTTTCAGAACCAAATATTTTATGTAGCAGAGTACCTAAGAATAAACAGAAAAACAGAAAAACAAACAAACGAAAACAGTGCATATATGTCTTTACTTTTCCTTTCTATTTCTGACATACTCATTCTTGTAGTAAAAAAAAAAAAAGTGAAATAGTATATCTAGAAATATGTGTCTGTTTTCTGAGACCATGTCCTCTGACTTGATTTTCTGTCTAATAAGACATGTTATGTTCTTGCTTGGAAGGTTTCTCATGACAATCTAGGCTGACCTTTTTCTTTATTCATCAATAAATTGTCAATACTTTAGTGTGCACCTGCTAAATGAGTTCCTTTTCATAGAAGTTTGAAGAGGAGTGAAGTTGCCAGATGGCCGTTTAATTTAAAAGATGTTTCTGAGGTCAGAAACAACTGGCAAAACAAAAAGAACTGTCTATATTGAATTCACAAGCAAAGATGAAACCACACAGGTGAGGTATGAGAAAAGCTGAGAGTAGAACAATTAGTGCATTATAACAACAGGACTTACAATCAGAATAGGTGAAGTGACTGTTTCTATCCTCTGTCCTGTCTGACTATTGTATTATCTTCACTTCTTATCTCAATTATAGCATACAGAAGGCCAAGATTTGATACACGTATTTCTTTACCAGTTAGTTGGTAGGTATTAATATTTTTTCATTATATGAAAACAATGGGACTGTAAACCTGGGTTGATAGACCACTTCAGTTGTAGAAGTGTGTATGTTTCTGGGAAAATGAGACTCATTGCAGAATTGTATACTTAGATGTAATTATTCCCCAAATTATTTAAAAGTCCCGGTTAACAGTTCAGTAGGAAAGATTCAGAGAGCAGTGTTCACAGTATCCTTAGTGCCAAAGGCTTCATCAGTTTTTCTTTGACCAAATAAACACATAAGTTGACCAAAAACACTTGAGATATTTTTAATGCTGTATTTTATCTGAGAATGAGCAGTCATTCTAAAACAAAGTCTATTCAAGTGTATTATGAGCCATGAAGAACCTAACCTCCTAGCTAATAAAGGAATATTATTTTTGTTTCAAAAACATGTATATTTTCTCCCTTTATTTTATGACATTTTCATGACCTTCAAATCTTAAATTCCCACTAAGAGGAAGTTTCTTAGTTCATATTCCAAGATCAAAGCCATGCTGTTCCTTCATTGTTGGTAGCAGTTGTAAAGACAGATTTCTGAACATTCCAGAAGATGCTACAAGATTTCCATATAAATAAACTTTGTATAAGTAAAGTAAAAATAACTAACCAGCAAAAACATAAGCTATATGCTTGCTTGATTGTGTAAGGGCATATTTAATAGGTTCCTCTAGTAACCACCTTTCCACAAGATACATTTTGCTTCTTGCTTTACAAAAACCTCCTCAGGTCTCTTTTTGTTCATAGTGTAAAAGATGGAGCTACACTCATGAAAACTTTATAACTTCCATAAATAGCATCTTTGCAATAATATAAACAGAGGTCTCTTCCTAACCCAGAGTACTTCATTACTGGGAGGAAGAAAAAATTGTCACAGACAACAATATTCTTGGATTTCATGTGAAAAATCCATTTATTTGCATTGTCAGAGAAAAATAATTGGAAGATAAAAGAAGAATACTGAAGACTGCTCTGTTTTTTCCCTGGTTATTTTATTTTCATTTTTTCAAACTTTTTAAACGCAAACAAAAATCATTATATGAAGAAAATGAGATAGATTGTTTTAAAATAAGTAGCAAGTATGTTTCTTTCTTTTATTTATTTTTTAATAAATAGACTACTTAAATTATTATTCATTCTGTGATATACCAGTATTTACTTACAATTTTACATATATTATGTAAAAGTGTCACAGATTAATCAAGAAATAGTGAAAACATAATTATATAAATTAAAATAAATTCAGCTTTCATTCAAATAAAATTTTATTTATTTATTTATTTTCAGAACAGAAGATATTTTATAACGTTACAAATTTCTTAAATGGATATCTTTTGAAATGAGAACCACTGAATCATTTTCATATTTTCATAGAATTCTGAATCTTGCCAACCTCTGAACTGAGTTCTGAAAGTTGAATCAAGAAGCATGGCAGTAACCCATATAAGCTGTTGGGAAGTGAAGTAATTCACATGAACATACAGAACAACTCATCATATTGTATCATTACTTGCATCTTAGTTACAAGTGTCTCATCTTGTACTGGACAAAGAAGTGGGATAGCAGTGGCTGTGGAGAGAGAAAATGAAGGGAATGAGTTCAAAATACGAAGTCATCGATATGAAGCTGTTCAAAATATGCAGTCCTCATAAGTTTCCCAAACTCCTCCCTAAAGACTTAAAAGGGTTTTGTCCTATTTGCTTTCCTCAAAGTCTTGGAAAACTTGGGAAAGCTCTCTTACTAATCAGAAAAATACATACATATACATATATATATATAGTGCTGAAAATCACCAAAGTGCCCTGTAAACATTAGCTAATTATCACAAGATCCTTTTTGGATGAGGAGAGGAAATTTTTATTTCTATGTTAATAGAATAAACAGGGGTTCTGTCTCAGGGTGACAGAAAAAGTCATAGTCATCAATTCGGAGGTTGTAATCTTTAATCTAGTCATAGATTAAAGACCCATAGAGCTTCATCCACATTGTGCACTTAATCTAAGTCCAAAATTAAAGTAGCTTGTAGTTAAGAGAGAAACAGAAAACCAATTACATTGTTAATAAATAGTATTGTTGCATAAACTTTCAATTATACAATTTAAAAATTTCCAGGTGTTTATAAGAAATATATGAATAATTTTATATAGATATAAAAGACATATATAGATATATATGAAATATAAATTAATAAATAAATATATATATAGTGAACAGAAAATATTAGGCTCCAGTTCAACTTGCAGAGCAGAAGAGTCTTTCAGCAGCTGAAGAGTTCATATGTACAATTAATGTTTTTGTTCCTTGTCCTCTGGAGGATCCTAGGGAGTTACCATACATGAGCTACCACATTAGGAACTTGGCTGTTGGGTATAGTTCAAAGAAGCTCTAAAGTTGCTGTGAAAGAATATGGGTGTCACCTCCTTTTATCCATACCTGCTGCCTATGTTAGTTGTCAAAAGAATTTGAATTTTTATGTCAGGTTGCCCTTTTGTTATGGCAATTACTTTACCCTGAAAAAAGTAGAACATGTTCTTGACACAGAGCTATCCTGTCACTTAAGTGACTGCTTTCCACGGAAACCAAACAGAGACAAACTGTACCTTACACAGTAAAAAAGCACCTTCAGACAGAATTTTTTGTAAGCTTAGTTGATCCATAAGTAATTCTGCTGTGATGGTGTCTCATCTTTCCCTGCAGTAGAGACATGTTCTCCTGCAGCTGAGTATAGAACTGCACTTTAAGAGCTCAGGGTGGGGGAGTGGGGTGCGGAGTGGGGTTAAAACAAAATAAAATAAAAAGAGTTTAAAGATGTGTCTACATGGAAGGGAAATCCTAGACTTTCTCTTTGTTTGTCAGCTGCACAACTGATGACTCTGAGAGGTGACAACTGTGCATTTTATATCTACAGGTTATCTTATCTGTGAAGGGTGATTATTACTGCTTTTGTGGTGCTTTTGAATTACTGAAGTCTTTCTTGGAAGTGAAAGAAATAATCATCACCCTTCACTGAAGAGATTTTATTTGTTGTGTGAGAAAACATGTCTTCATAAAAGCTCACATTTTTAGACTGAATTAGTAAGCACAACAGTTTCAGTCAGACAGCTTTTATTTATATTTTCTAGCACTAAGGGGGAATGCTAACCTTAACCTCTCCTATGGAAGCAGGCCGAGCTCTCTGGCAGAAGATGTCCTATGGAATGTTAGTAATACACATCAGGGGGAATAGCAGCCTGTGAGCTTTGTGAAGCTCTAACTTTTCCATTAGCTGCAAGTATTTGAAACTTTGAGTACTTCAAAGCATATTTTCTTGGAGAAATTTTAAAATACAGTTGCTCATCCCCCATGCCTTGGAGACACTAGTTTCCATTTAGAATTTACATATTAAAATTATATGATTCTTGTAACAGTTTTTTGTGTTTTTTTTTTTTTTTTTTTTTTTTTTTAATAAAACATACTTTTCTAGACTATGTGTACTTTATGATAACTGACCTAGGAAAAGCCAGTGCACAGCCATAATTTAACTTCTTGAAAACCACTCAAGAGCATACTAATTTTATAGGCTACGTTTGTAAACAATATTATGTGCATTGTTAAAAGTGGCTGGATTGCATAATTACATGAAGTTCTGTATGGTGGGATTTTGTACTTATGAAATACTACCAGTACTGAATGTTGCATTAATATATTAACATGCTGAGTATCATATTTTCCTGGACTCAAAAGAAATTGAACTTATATGTTTCTAATTTGAAAATGGATGTAAGCAATAAAATTCAGAGAAGGCTTTCAAGACTTTAATCTTTCAAAGAGGGATGGTAATGCTATGCATCACAGAGTGCTTATAGTATTTGCTTTCAGTATTTTACTCCTTATACATGAAATAGAATTAGTTTCACTGAATCTAAGATCTATCTTCCCCAACACTGAATTCTATTATCTTCACTCTGTAAGTCTTAAGTCTTATTTGGATGGTATGACTTTTCTATTCTTCTTTTGGGTAGTCATTTGTTGTTCTAAATATTTGTCAGCACTAAATGCACTTAAGACTACCAAATTATTGTTTCAAGATCTTAAATTTTTGCCAAACTTTTTTTTTCTACATTCAGGAAACTGAAAAAACAGGCACTGATTCATAAATCAGTAATCTAGGCTTTCCACATGTAATCTGGTTATACTTGGTGATTTGTTCTGAAACCTGCATACTGCAAACCAGCATTTTATTGCACAAATTTCCATTTGCAATCATTAGAAAACAATATCAATGTATCATATTCATGGAAAAGCTCCCTGGTATTTTGCTTTTTGAAAACAGTGAAAAGTACTGAATATATTCATAGGCAGCTTCACGGATACAGAACTGCTCTTTAGAGCTGCCCAACTGAAATACTGTGGGAGGTACCCCATGCTGGAGCAGAGGCAGAAAGTAATCATGAAGGAGCAGTGGAGACAAAGCATTAGGGACTGACTACAGCCCCCAGTCTCCTTTCCCCTGCACCACTCAGGGGAAGGAGGTAGAAATGTTGGATGAGGGGAAGGTGGTTTTAGTTTTTTAATTAGTTTGTTTGGTTGGGTTTGTTTCTCACTGCTCTAGCTTGTTAGTAATAGGTAATAAATTTTATTAATCTCCATATGCTGAGTCTGTATGACCGTGATGGTAATTGCTGAGTGATCTCCTTGTCCTTTCCTTACCTCAACCCTTAAGCCATCTTCATTGTATTTTCTCCCCCTTTCCCTTTCAGGAGTGAGAGAGCAGTTGTGGTGAAGCTCAACTGCCCAGCTTGGTAAAACAACCACAGATGAGAATAATGTTAATAACACACTGATGTTTTAGCTGTTGCTGAGCAGTGCTTACACAGACCCAAAGAGTTTTCAGCTTCTTGTGCTGCCCTGCCAGTGAGGAAGCTGGGGTTGCGCAAGGTGCTGGGAGGGAACACAGCCAGGACAGTTGAGCCAGATGTGCCAAAGAGATATCCCATACCATGTAGTGTCATGTAGAACAGTTAATATAGGGTGGCTGTCTGTTGTGGGGGAGACTGGTTGGTGTCTGCAGGGGTGTTTTTCCTCTCTCTTCCAGCTGCTTCTGTGCAGCAGTTTTTTCCCATTCCTTAAATCTGCTCTCCCAGATGCCCAAGCAGCATCACTCAGTTGCTCGTTCTGGCCAGCGGCAGATCCCTTTTGTTGGAGTTGGCTGTGATATAACATAGGTAGCTGCTGGGCTCTGCTCACAGAAGACACCCCTGCACCACTCCTACCAAAACCTTGCCACATAAACGCAACAGAAGAGGAAGTGAACAATCAGTTTTATTGACTGTGTGGATTAGATGGCTTGGCACATTAGGCCCACAGAAGTATAAGGCTTTGGTAGACACCAGTGCACAATGTACTGTAATGCTATCAAACTATAAAGATTCTGAACTCATATGTCTTTCTGGAGTGACAGGCGGATCCCAACAACCAACTATATTGGAAGCTGAAGTGAGTCTAAGTGGGAATGTGTGACAAAAGCACACCATTGTGAATGGGCTGAAGTCTCCATGCATCCTTGGCATAAACTACCTCAGGAGAGGGTACTTCAAATATCCAAAAGAGTACCAGTGTGCTTTTGGCATAGCTGCCTTGGAGTTGGAGGATGTTAAGCAGTTGTCTACCTTGCCTGGACTCTCATGAGACCCTTCTGTTGCTGAGGGTTGCTGAGGGTTGAAGAGCAGCAGATACCAGTTACTACCACAATGGTGCACTGGCAAAAATGTCATACTGATTCCCATCCATAAACTGATTTGTTGACTGGATAGCCAAGGAGTGATCAGATAGACTCACCCTTTAATAGTCCTCTCTCAGAACAGATCTGTTAAAAAAATAAAAATAAAAATGTAAATATGTTTTGTTTGTAAATTACAAACAAATGGAATCTCTTCCAATTTCAGTTTCATCCTTATTTCCCATTTTGATTGCATGAGGCTAAAAGACAGAGATAGAACAAAACTATATTTTGCTGTTATTAATATATTGGTTTAACTAAGTGATAAAAGTTTGACAACTATGAAAGAATTATAAATATTTAAGATAAATATTGCAGCTTTTTTTTTTTTTTTTTTTTTTTTTTTTTTTTTTATATATATATAATTGCACTACTCTTCTCTGCAGGTGAAAATTCCAGTGACTTCAGGTTTGACTATTTAAGCAACTAGATGATTTTACAGCTTTCCATTCACCAATTACAAACATGTTTAAACCCTAAATCTGCAAATATGAATGGCCTCATTAACCTGATTTTCCATCTAAGATTAAAATAGATTAGCTAAATTATATATATATATACATATATATATATATAATAAGTTGTCAGGGTCTTTGACTAATGTTTATAGAAACCTAAATCTTCCTGCAGAATAGAAGAAAAGCTTCATTACAAGAAAAAAATTCTTTGACCAGTGGTGTGAATTACACCAGATGGACTAGAAAGGAGATAGAAAAAGAGAGATGTCTCAGAATAGACCTATCTCTTCATTTTCAAGATGTCTGATTTATACTGACTAGTAAAACCAATATGGTAGTTGTACACTGTTGTCTTCCCTTTTATTGGCATTTCACTATTCAGGGTTGGAAGATGAGAAAAGGCATAGCTTCCTGCTAGACAGTTTGTGATCCCTTCAAATATTATAAGGCCATTATCTGAAGATACTGGAGATGTAGCTCGTTATCTATTTAAATTAAGAATGAATTTTCTTCCTTCCTTCCTTCCTTCCTTCCTTCCTTCCTTCCTTCCTTCCTTCCTTCCTTCCTTCCTTCCTTCCTTCCTTTTCTTTCCCTTGTTAGTGTTTAAAAGTAACTTGTAAGAGTGGTGATACTTATTGCATCTATATTGCATTTATATTGCATCTATGTTTATTCATATGCTATAATTGACAAACTTCTTGCAAGTCAGAGTGAAAGTGGAACCAAGAACTAGCCCACATTGCCTAAAAAACAGTCACAACAGGAAAGTAGCCATTCCTGCTTACTTTAACCAGCACAACTTACTCATCTAGAAAGCATTTTGACTATGAGTTCCCTCTCTTTCTTCCTTCTCCCCTTACTGTGACCATGCACTCTTACTACTGTGTTAATACATGGACAGTTCCTGTGATAAACTGAGAAAAAGTGCAGTTCTTTCCCAGAATATCAAGGGTCAGACCTGCAGTTCTTACTGGAGCTTAACCACTGGCAGTGACAAAGAATAGTGTCATAGTTTAGTGGAACAGCTTAAAAACCAAGCCAAAAAAAAAAAAAAAAAAAAAAAAAAAAAAAAAAAGTATGTTTCACTGTTCTGGTATTTATAAAATGTCATTAAATAACTCTGACTCTTTGCATGGAGTGTTCTTTGAAATTTAATAAGCAAAGTGCTATTGTTTATTTTTAGGGGTTTTGTTTTACATTGCATTTTTATGATTTTGGAACCCTGAGAATGTAAAGAATTTAATTGTTAAATATTATTGTTCAGTTAACCAGATTTACAGTTCTATGAATATAACTCTAAATATATAATACACATTCATATGAGTGTAATACCTCCTCAATATTAAAAACGTTGTTTAAACTTTCATGAATATATTGTTGAATATAATCTTAATTTAACTATCAGTAATAAAGTAGTACTTTTCAATTTCTTACATTTCTTACATCTCTATCTCTTTATCATAAATATGAAAAATGTCTACTTTTATTTTATTTTATTTTATTTTATTTTATTTTATTTTATTTTATTTTATTTTCCTATTTCACAGCTAGACAATTAAAAAGAAAACAAGAAAAAGCATACATTTTCAACATAAGAAAGTGTTTTTCTTTCAAAATACTAAGAATGGCTACTGATTAAACTCACTTGTATTAGGTATTTATAACACAAGTAAATAAGTAATAAGTTCAAATCAGATTAAATTCTCATATGTGTAAATTACCTAGTCTTCTCCTTCATCCTTTCAGTGAACATTTTAAATTAAAATATTTTCTGATCTTTGACATCTCTGAACAGATGATCCAAGCATCTGAACTGTGTTGACAGAGATACAGCCAAAACAGGTGTAATCTACAAAACTGATATATAACTCTAACCCGCTTACTTACTACTCACTTTGACCTCCAAAACATAGGCTTTTATTAATATTTGAAGTGAACTAATGTATCTTGTTTGACCTTGTTTTTTCTGTTCTACCACAGATATTGTGTTACTTTCTGCTGATGCTATACATCTTGGGTACCATATGCATCTTAGTTATCATTAGATATTTCTGCTTCACCAGTTGAACCAAACTTTATAAATCTGGTAAGATAATCTATCTAGATCTATAGACTGAGACTCATACCATTTAACCTGTGTATTTTTAACTTTATTCTTCCTCTTTTCAGCAATGAGGTAGTGAACAAAAGAAGGGATATGCTTCATAAGAATTTGAGTTATTACTTCATGGGAGATATTATTGAGTGCCATCTTACTCTTGGTTTAAAAAACCTATCACCTCTTACGTGTTCTGGAATATTGAAGAGCAATTTACAGAACCTTTGAATTTATGTTTGCTATGTACATTACTAGTTAACAAATTATTGTAGACAGTCATTACTGAAATACTACATTGTACGCTGGTATACAAAAATATCTCCAATTCATACCATATATATATTATTTTTTTTCTATTTCTACAGACCGTAGTTTTCATATTGCAACAGGCTTATTTAGAAACTGTTACCAGTAGCCACATTGCCTAGATGTTGGATCCTTTCAGCCAACCAAGTTGAAATCTCTGCTAATTAGCTGACTGGGATTGACTATGGCTTTCAGATTGATCTGTTTATAAATAAATAAATAAATAAATGAAACTCATTGTTTTGCTCTTTCTAAACACAAACACAGAAACTGAAGAATGCAATTTATTTTATCTTTTTTTTTTTTTTTTTTTTTAAGTATAAGTTAAAGTAAGAGTTTCTCCATTCCCTGTTTATCTTAAACTTGCAGCAGTTGAGATACTATTTATTTCTGTAGTACCTTCCACCTACTCTTTACATACTCTTATAGTCTCCAAAGCTTGCATCTAGGCACAGCATAAAAAACACTGTTTAAAAAGAAAACCACAGGGATGGCTTATGGTGTAAGCCACAGAGGAGTTGTTTACTAATTTATTACAGAAGTTAAAAACTTGAGGTATGTAAATAGGATTTTAATCTGAAGGTTCACATAAGAATTATTATTATTATTATTATTATTATTATTATTATTATTATTATTATTATTATTATTATTATTATTAACATTGAAGGGAAATTAGGCTTTTACTTTACGAGTACACAGCCAGAATTTAGGTTCAGATGTTGGCATAGAAAAGATGTTCCTTTACCAAAAGATAAGCTAAACTCAGGTGAAAGGAATTGTGTTATAAAAATCCTAGTGATTTTGGACCTAGTGCCTCTTTTTAACAAATTAATTATACTAATAATTTTTGCTAGCTTCATATTTGTTTCCCCAGTATAGAATGTTATTTCTGGTATTTTATATAGGTACAGATATATTTTATATAGGTGCAATCATTAAACACATAAAACATATATATTCCATGTGGTCTTTATCTTTTCAAATGGTATAGAAGACCTTCTGAAATTCAGCACTAGGAAATGAAGCATGTAGTTTCCAATTCCTGAGTACTTTTCAAATTGCATTGATTATGGAAATAAAAATTTAATCTAATGAAGAGCTAAGAATTTTTACGATGATGTTTAGCAAAGTTTATAAAATCTTTCAAATGACCAGAATGGAGGCAGCTTCTTAAAAACAAACAAACAAACCAACAAATAAACAAACAAAAAAACTCAAATACACAATGAAGCTCTAAATCTCCTAACACGTATCATCTGCTCTTTGGGAAGAATGAAAATTTCATTGCTGGAGACCACAGGAGTCACAAACTCCCCTCCAAAAAAATAAAAAAAAAAATTGCTCACAGTGGTTATAGGAACTTAAATCTCTATAGACACAAATAGTAGAGAAAGTAATCTATACAGGTTAAACACGTGGTTTAAGAAACTTGAAAGTTTTAGCTACACTTGACTTAATTTAAAACCTCAATAAGATACATTGCTTAAAAGCTTAAAGCTTTATGGGAAACTCCAGTCTTCAAGGAGCTACAAGTGATGAAATGGAGCTGTAGATTCATCTTTTCAAGCTCTCAGTGGCAACATTTTGTCATGGTTCCTGATGCTTGGCTTCTCATTCAAACACCGTTGTGTGACATCTCCCAGTGGTGTCAGCACAACTGAAAAGTGGTGATCCTTTACAAAAAAAATAAAGAGCCAAGGGCTGCTGGGAGGATGGGAACTTCTTGCAGTGAAAATGTCAGAGGCATCACTTGTAAATTCATGGTCTTAGACTGAGACCAAGGCCTTACTTTTCTGGGACTTGAGCAAATTGACCTGAAAGTAAAACTTTCAGTTCTTTCAAACCACAGACAGATCCATAAATCCTTCTGAAAGTTGTCATTCAGATTTCCTGAGCACTTAAAAATATTTTTTTTTCTCAAACACCCAGTACTTCTAAAAGTAAACCACAGGGGTAAAATCCAGCCATGAGAACTACCCACGACTAGAATGGCAAAAGTTTTACCTTCACTAGGCACTTACAAATATACTTGGCTTGCTGAGGAGTAAAACAGAGGAAAGTCAGGTTCATGCTCTTCAAGGGCTTCCCTGGAGCTGTCTGTAGCATTCTTTAGTTTGAAGTTTTAGTACCATTGTGTGGGTCTTTTAATTATTAATATTATTAATAATAATTAATAATATGATTAATATTAGATTAATTAGATTATTAATAATAAAACAAACAAAAAAAAACAAACAGAATGACAACAAAGAAAAACACCAGGAGAATAGTAAAAGCAGTGGTACAATATAAATGTGGAGGAGACAAACTAAAGAGTCAGCCTTAATGTTAGGAAAATATCCAGGGAACCATTGCTGTAACTGACCTTACAGACCTTCAGAAAACATTGAAATCAATATCCTGGAATCCTAATTTTTCTTACCCTAAAGAAACTACTTCTCAGAAAAGTAAACTTGAGGCCAAGACATAACTTTAAGATAGCTTGCATATACTATCCATTGATTTTATCTCTGACTTACTCTTTATGTCCTTTGTGTCTCATGTGTCTAAATTTACAGTAGCTACTAGACTTTGCAGCATGTGAGTATGAGACAGATAACATGCTAAACACTGAAGACCAGGCCTGGCAACTTAGACCTGTTGAAAGGCTATAGAAACAAAAATATAAAATAAATAATAATAACAAAACCAAAAAACAATAACAATAATAATAAAAAGACTGTTCAGTCTAAACAAGCACTCTGTTGCTTGTTTAACTCCAGGTATAGTCACCAGCCGGGAAAGCATGCCACTGCCACCAGAGACAGGCTGTTCTAAAGCAGCTGACAGGTTGAGAATTGCTTACAGAAAATTCTGAATGAATGATAAAGCCAGTTAACAAATACACATAAAGAATAAAGCAGTAAATAGAAGTCACCATACCAGGCAGATGGGTAGGGTTAATTGCAAGAGGTATTCATCAAAAACTAGGCCTAAGGAAAACCTATTGGTATAGTAATATTTCAGGAAAACACCTGAATCTCACTTCCAGTCCTAATAAGCTCAAATTCTCAAAAAAAATATAACCGAGGAACACATACATTTCAAAATAAAGAGATCAATAGCCATCCAAGGTATACTCCCTTCCTGAGACGGTTATTAGAAGCAATTTGTTGGAATAAATTAGGAAATACCTTAGGAGACATTTGACTAGAAACTGTCAACAAGGATTTAAGAGAAAATAGATGTATTGAATTTCTTTTTCTTACCATGTAGACTTTTTCAATGAAATCATTTTTAGATTCGACACAGAAAATTAAGTGTACAGCAAATATTTATTTAATTATTTATTTTAATGATGAAGTCTGTGTGGAAAGAATAAGTGGGTAGTTAACTTGCTGCATTGATAACTGGTGGAAAATAAAATTCTGGCTATATGTAAGCGATCACAGGAATCAAAACTCTTTAGTCAGGAAAAGAAATATGCCTGAGTGCCAGGGCAGGACTTATAGCTGTAGTATTCACTCATTTATCTTTATGTATATTTAATTTCCTATCTAGGTAAAGACAAAAAAAAGTTTGTGTACATATGTGTGTACATGACAGTATGTGTACACATTGTGTACACGACAAAAGTCATGGCCATGACTTTTTTTTTCTTTACGTTGTAGTGACAGAAATGTGTAATGTATGTGAAAAGAAATACATGAGAAATACATACATCAGAAAATAATATATATTTAGCTTCATACTCTGCTAAGTACAAAACATTATTACACATTCTCCCTGCTTAACATATCTTCATTTTCAATCTAATTCACTTCAGAAAACAAATTAGAACATCTCAACATTTCAGATTAAACGTTTAGGAGATGCATCAGCTAATATTTTCAGAACTTTCATGTTGTTTTTTTTTTTTCCTAAAGATGAATATATTTAGTAGCACAGTAAAGCACAATGCCCTAGCTACTAAAAAAGGTTAAGTACTTGCATAATGTTTCCATCCCTTCATTTTCTGAAAGAACTCTAATAATAATAATTACATTTTATAATAGAATCCAGTGGTTGCCTAACTGTGTTTTGATTTCTTAGGATTAGCAGTTGGTGCTGTAATTGTTATTTCTTCTGATTGCGAGTGGCACAGCACTTAACCAGTCAGTTGGTTCTCATTTAGCACTTCACATGCTGCATCTTTTTTTGAGACTGATATACAGGTAATGAAGTAATCTATATTTAGATATATTTCAGAGGATGATTCTTTTGGTATTTTTAGTTGGAATTTAAATATGCACTTTCAAGGTACTAAATGAATAATGCTGCTAATGTGTGTAGAGTTATGGGATTGTTTTTAAGCTGAGATTTGAAGTATTACCTTTTGTTTTTATTTTTATTTTTATTTTTATTTTTATTTTTATTTTTATTTTTATTTTTATTTTTATTTTTATTTAACTATACTTTAATTAAGATCAGAAAATAGACATATATTGCTGTGTTTTACTTAGTTGTAAATTTCATTTTTTTTCCAACGAACACGGTGTTTGCAAGACTGGCTGAACCATTAGATTCAAAATACCTAAATTTTTCAATAATGATTAGATTCTGAACCAATGTTTACCTTTGTCAAACAAATCTGATATACTGTTTTATTTCTTAGTTTTTACAGCTCCCGTTTCTGATGTTTACTGAAGCATGAATGAGAAGGGAAAGATGGCCATTTCTAGTGTTTGCAGCTTTATTTTGAGGTTGTCTTTTCCATAACACAAGTTCAATCACTATTCTGTTCTTCCTCTGTAACAAATAGCTTTCAGACCCACAACACCCAGGAACTAAATCCTACTTAACTCCCATTAGGCCAGGATTTTACCATTAATACTGAACACAAAATATAAAATAATAAATTTGATTTTAGTTTATGCAATATTAATAAGTACTGTTTTAAACCACAGAATTGTGGAAATGTTGGCTCGAGGATGTCTCTGGAGGTCATTAGCCCAATGCTTTGCTTGAAGCAGGACTATTGCCAACAGTAGATTGGATCATTTAACATGGCTTTACCTAATCTAATTTTGAAGGTTTCCAAGGAGGGAAGTTTCATAGCACCTCTGGGCAAGCTGTTCTAGTGCTGCACAGCTTACAGTGAATTTTCTTCCCTCTGAAACCGCAATCTACAGTTTCCATTAGTGCCTCTTGCACTAACCAGAGAGGTTTAGATCTGTACTTTTCAAACTACTCTTCAAATTAACTACAGCTTGTGCTAGACCAAAGCTTAGCCTACTCCTTGCCAGATAAGGAATTCCGGCTGTCTTGGGCCCTCCTCTCAGGTGATACCAGTGGGATCATGAATACCCTAAGAATCTTCCTTTTTGCCAATCTTCCACTTCTCTCCATCTTTCCTTAAAAGGAGGAAACTTAACCCAAAACTTAACTGTTTGCAGGTGTATCCTCATCAGTGCCCAGTAGAGGGAGATAAAAACTTCTCTTGACATGGTGACCATGGTCTTGGTATAGCAAATATGCAGTTTGCAATTTTATCAGCCAAACTCAGATAATTATAATGTAGGTAACTACATTTGAGTTCATGCTTTGTATTTTTTCTATAATCAAAGGAAAAAATGAGTTGCTTAATATCCATCCATCCATCCATATTCCCCACTGTGCTATCTTTCTGTACGATCAGGAACGCCTATTTCTATCCTTTGATAATAAATGCATCATGGGGTTGTATCTAGTACTTTTCAAGTCGCCCCAAGGTTTCTAAGTTATCTTCACAGGCTGTCAGAGGATTTAAGGGAGGACCCTTAGTAACCCATAATGGATCAATGGTGGGAAAGCTCTTCTGCAATGGCTATACAAACAGCTCACCCCTGTGTAATGATTTCAGGAAAATATTTTCTAATACTAGAGGGTTGTCTAGTGGGCATCTTTATTTTTCATGGACAGTGAATTCATCATTTTTGAAGGACAAGTAAAAGGCCTATGGACATTTAGGTCCCATCTGAGTGCTCAGCGTAGAACCAAATGGGAAGTAAATGGTCTTCTTATGGACTCAAGGTAAATTCTGCACTGATTAAATAGACCATAGCACCTCAGTCACTATCAATCACTAGTCAACAGCATTAAGGACAAAAAAAAAAAAAAAACAAACAAAAAAAAGGTCCCTCTTTGCTACTTCAGAAATGTAAATTAAGCCTGATGAATTTAGGACCTTAATTATAATCTCCACTATGAAGAATTTTTAGAAATGTAAACTGCTGTCAGGTAAATTGTTAAATTGTTGTTTAAATGCTTTCACCTAATCTCACAGAGCACATATATTTCTCCTAACTTTTACCAAACCTTTCATCTTGTTTATATTTGTGTATGCTGTTTCTTTCTCTGTCATCTATTAATCCACTTGAGAGACTACTTTCTGTGTTGTCTCCCACAGAGCTTGAACTCCTGAGAATTAGCACTAACTCCTAGAATTCTGACTGAAATTTTGAATTAAAAAGTAAAAGATATATTTTAATTAAAAATAAATAAATAAAATATCCTCCTAAATGAACAAAAATCTATCTTCTGTTGACTTTTATTTTCATCATATTTTTAAGTTCAGAGCACTTCTGTTTCAAAATAACTAAAAGATTTCTACCACTCACATATACAACAAGGTCAGAGCATGTTCATAATTTATCACATGCATTTTCTGGATATTTGAACAGTTGATGAACGAAAAGTAGAATTTCTTGTAGATAATCCAAATGCTTCCTCTAAATGACCCATTTAGAAATTAAAAATAAATAAATAAATAAATAAATAAATAAACCTTTACTTTTAAATTGATTATAGTGCCTAGCTGAATGTGATGGTCTTTATACAAGATCTTTTATTTTTTATTTATTTATTTATATATATATTTTTTGGCATTTATATAATGAGATTTTTCCCAATGAAAGGGACAAAAATAAATGAAAAGTGTACATCTCTACATTATCTGAAAGCTAAAAGACTTATGTGTTGTCATCTTTTATTTTGGCATCCTTTGTTTAAAGCAATAAGTGTTTTTTGCATATTAAATTACCAGAGTTCTGTGGTCCAGAATTGATATTATTCTGTGTTTTTCATTTGTTTAAACACTGAGTAAATGAAATCCTTCAGTGTGTACACAGAGAACTAGTGAATAAAAATAGATTCCCATGGAGATTTCCTGGCAAAATTTTGATTTAATTTTATTTAAATTTGATAGGTGGTTTTTAATTCTTGCTGTAGACAGTCGATAGTCTTATTTACTTACTGTAAAATTTCCTGAAAGCAATAGCAATGATGATCTAATGTTCAGAAAATGACTGTCAGAATTATTGGTAAAGGTAGATAGGACATCTTTCCATACATCTGTACACAATTTTAGCTAATATTGGTACACTAGATATGAAATTGGAACAGACGTTGTTAAAGCCACCTGTCTGAATGTGAATAGCAGTTCGAATGCTACATTGACAAGAAATGTACAATCCTAGAAAATAATATCTTGTCTCTGCTTAACAACATGTTAGAATAAGCTATCATTTATGGACCACTACTCCATCTCCCTTCTAGCTGTTCCTATGATCTTTACTCCAGAAAAATATTGAAAGTATCTTTCATATTTCTCTTTCAATGTTGTGTTAAGTCCATCTTTTCTGCTATTATTTTATTGATCTTCTTTTTTAATACTATTGACCAAGCACTCCTTTAGGTCTTTCTACTGATCCTGCATTATTTCCTTCAGAATTACTCATTCCTATACTGTGTTGGTATCCCCCCTTTATACTTGCATTGTATCATCTTCTTATCCTTTCTGCTGGTCAGCAGTGAGAAGCATTTATGGTGGTCTATGTTGTTATTACACCCTCAGTTATGAATTTTGTAAACATCTCTAAGTGTTTTGAATCTTCCTCATGTCTTTGCTCTCCCTTTAAGTTCATGACACCTGTCCCTCTGCCATATTTTCAGTTCTCAAATTAAGCAGGTATAAGACAAATTTCTACCATCATCTCCTCACATTTGCAACTTTCTTTTTTCTTTTGCCTACGTTAATGTGTCAATTCTATGTCTCATTCATATCTGATGTTCTCCAGACTGTTCTGGAAAATATAAATATCCACAGACATCTGCAGGAATTTATCATTCTCAGTTGGCTATTTGTATGTCTTGGGGACCCTGTCTTTACTTTTTAGTCTGAGGTTTCATGACATGGCTGACAATGATCCAAAAGCATACCACCGTGTGGAAGGTGAGCTTCATTCATGACATATCTTTCTTGTAGGCAGGCATGGTTGGCCCTTTAGTAAACTAGGTCAGATTGGTACGATCACAGGATGACTGAGGCTGGAAGGCATTTCTGGAGATCATCTAGCCCAGGTCTATGTTTGGAGTGAAGTCAACTACAGCAGGTTGCCTGAAATTGCATTCAGTAGAGTTTTAAGTATCTTCAAGGATGGACATTCCACAACCTTTCTGAGCTCTTGGATTCCATCACCCTGTGTTTCTTCCCTCTCAGAGTAAAAGGAATGCTTTCTCATGCTCAGATAGGTTTTCCTCTTTTTCATTTCACACCTGTCACGTCTTCTACTGTCCCAGGACAAAACTGAGAAGATTCATGTGTGCTCTTGCAGCCCAGAAGGCCAACTGCAGAAAAAAGAATATGTACACTTGCAGCCCAGAAGGTGAACTCCATCCCTGGCTGCATCAAAAAGAGGAGTGGCCAGCAGGCTGAGGGAGGAGATTGTCCCCCTTTAGTCTGTCCTCATGAGGTACCACCTGGAGTAGTACTGTATCCAGATCTCGGGCTCCTAGCACAAGAAGGATGTTGATTTGTTACAGCAGATCCAGAGGAAGGCCACAAAGTTGATCAGAGGGATGGAACACCTCTTCTATGATGAAAGGCTGAGAGATCTAGGGCTGTTCAGCCTGAAGAAGAGAAGACTTCAGGGTGCTCTCATTGCATCTTTTCAATACTTAAAGTGGGCTTGTAAAAAAGATGGAGAAGGAATCTTTACTTAAGTAGATAATGACAGGACAAGGAGGTATGGCTTTAAACAAAAAGAGTACAGATTTAGATTAGAGTTTAGGAGGAAATTCTTCACTGTAAGGGTAGTGAGGCACTGGAACAGGTTGCCCGGGGAAGTTATGGATGCCTCATCCCTGGAGGTGTTCAAGACAAGGATGAACGAGGCCCTGGGCAACCTGATTTAGTGAGTGGCATCCCTGCCCATGGTAGGGGAGCTGGAACTAAATGATCTTGAAGGTCCCTTCCAACCCAAGATGTTCTATGTTTCTATGATTCTATGAGTCTGATTGTCTTTTAGCATTCCCTTTTGTATATTTATACATGTGAATAAGATCGCCTCTGAGCCTTCTCCAGGCTGAACAGTCCCAGCCCTCAGTTGTGGTGATCAGGTCATTGTACCCTCAGGATTTCAGAGAAGCTCCAGTTACTCACCTTTTAACCGTTGCTGACACCACACAATCTCCTGACCTCTTCTCAAGGTTTCTTTCTTTGGTGTCTCAGAGGATCTCTCAGTCCACCTCTACTGCAGATGAGGAGCCCCTATGCCTCAGTGAGAGGCAGCATACACCCCACATCCCTTATTTGCAGAGCTGCATACTCCTTCATGAGCTTGCGGTTGGTCGAGGCTCTGCCATGCTGGGGGGAGTTTCTGCAGTGCTGGAGATGGTAATTGTGCCCTGTGATGTGCCACCACCACTGCAGAGCCTGTGTGCAGTGTCATCAAAGGAGCTCCTGGATCCCTTCTCTGTGCCCTTCTACACAAGCTGCAGCCTCTGTTACCTGTGCTTTTAGCCTAGTACCTTTGCGCACTGCCAGAAATGGTGTTTTATCCTCCCTGATCAGTTGGAATAAAAGCTTAAAGCATGCTTTGATCAGAAATAGTTTACAAGGTTTAAAATTATATTGTTTATCTCACTAAACATGCCTCTCAGGAGGACAAGGAAGGAAGGAGCTGCAGGCTTACACTCAGTTCAAGAAAAGGTGAATGTTCTCATTTCTAATATTCTGCAAAAAAGGAATAGGCACCATTGCTTCCTCCAAATATACTTGAGGATGTAATCTCCTCTTGCACATTTTCATTCAGTCCTCAGATTCCAGCAGAAATGATTCATAAGTATAACTTCAGAAGAAGTTTCCAGGACACAAACTCCAAGTGCATATAGGTGTGTCAGTGAAACTGGGCAAGATGCTGAAATCTGGGAATTAACAGTTGCCTGTTTCAAATGAGGTCTTGAAGTATTTATTTTTCCCTAAATATCCGACTATCCCACTAGATCCTTCAGAAGTGGCAACTGCAATATATCTGAACCCCCAGATAGTAACATTGAATACAGCAAGCTGCTTCCCTATATAGGAGCGTGAAAACTTGCACTGTAAAATCTTATGTAAAATGACTAAGATCCATCAGCAAACTTCAGCTGGCCTATCACGTTTCAGAAAGTTATTTTCTCACAGAATAACCTGATAATTAAGTTAATAACTGTTTATATTAATATTATACTTAAAGTAATATTATTATTGATATTATTAAAATTTGGGATAAAAAAATAAAATTAATGAAAGACTGTCAAAAAAATATTTCATTGATAATGAATAGCATAGCATAGCATAGAATAGAATAGAATAAAATCGAATCGAATTGAATCGAATCGAATAGCTCAGTTCAAAGAGACCTTCAGAGACCATCTAGTCCAACTGCCTGAATTCTTCAGGGCTAACAAAAAGTTAGAGCATGTTGTTAAAGGCCTCTTGAATACTGACAGGCACGGGCCATCATCCACCTCTCCAGGAAGCTTGTTCTAGTGTTTGACTACTCCCATGGTAAAGAAAGAGTAAATGAAATTTAAGATTTTAATCATGAAAAGTTAGGCAGACAAACAAGTCTGGTCCCTGGAACATTAATAATGTCACATTTAGTTATATAATATTATATTAATTATATTATATTCATTTTCCTTATACTGACTGATATGTTGCCATGTTTTGGATTTAGGAAAAAAAATATAGTATTGATAACACACTGATGTTTTAGTTGTTTCTGAGTAGCGTCTACACTTTGTTAACGGCTTTTCAGCTTATAATTCCCTGCTGGGAGGGGTCATAGTCAGGACAGCTGACCCAAACTGGCCAAATGAATATTCCATAACATATGACATCATGTTGTGGTGATTTTACTCAGGTGGGCAGCCAAGCTCACAAGGTTTGAGATAAGGACAGGGAGAACACTCAACAATTATTGTGATGGTTAAAACACACTCAGAGTGTAGTTAAATTTATTGCTTATTACTAGAATGCTAGTGAAATGAGAAACAAAGGAAAGAAACTAAAAACACCTTCCCCCATCCACATTTTTACATCTCCTCCCCCCCCCACCCCGAGCAGTGCAGGGGAATGGGGGTTGCAGTCAGTCTATAGCATTTCTCTTCTGCTGCTCCTTCACAGTCACTCTCTTGCCCTGCTCCAGCACGAGGTCCCTCCCATGGGATGCTGTCCTTCCTGAACTGATCCTGCGTGGGCTTCCCACAGGCAGCAGCTCTTCAAAAACTGCTCCAACATGTGTCCCCCATGGGAAGCAGCTCCCCCCAGACTCCCTGTTCCTGCATTGGCTCCTCTCCATGGGCTGCAGTTCTGGCCTGGGGCCTGCTCCTGTGGGGGCTCTCCATGGGCTGCAGCCTCCTCCAGGCCACACCTGCTCTACTTGGGGCTCCTCCATGGGCTGCAGTGTGGAGATCTGCTCCATTTTGACCCATGGGCTGCAAGGGAACAGCCTGCTCCACCAGGGGCCTCTCCACAGGCTGCAGGGGAACTGCTGCTGGGTGCCTGCAGCACCTCCTGCACTCCAAATGCACTGACCTTGGGGTCTGCAGGGCTGGTTATCAATCCTCACTCTCCCAGATGCTGTTGAGCAGAAGTTTTTTCCCTTTCTTAAATATGCTCTCACAGAGGCACGAATAACATTGCTTATTCGCTCGGTTCTGGGCAGTAGTGGATCCCTTTAGAGCAGTAGAAACTGGCCCTTATCTAACATGGGGCATCTTCTGGAATCTTTTCACAGAATCCAACCCTGCAACCCCCACACTACGTAAACCTTGCCATGTAAACCCACTACACATGTGAACAATAAAAAGTGGGAGGAGTTTGCAAAGGGGGTGGCTACTGCTTGGGAGCTGTCTGGGCATCACTTGGTGGGTGGTAGCAACAGCATTGTGCATCACGTTTTGTGTTTATATATAATAATAATAATAATAATAATAATAATAATAATAATAATAATAATAATAATAATAATAATAATAATAATAATAATAATTTTTATTATTATATATTAATAATAATATTTATTATTATTATTATTATTATTATTATTATTTTCCTTTCTGTTCTATTAAATTTTCTTTATCTCAAACCATGATTTTTACATTTACTTCTGATTCTCTCCCCCATCACACTGTGATAAGGGGTAGTGAGTGAAAGTCTGTGTGGTGCTTTGCTGCCTATGGGGTTAAACCACAACAAATATTGGGGTAAAACCACAACAAATATTTTTGCACACAGATTTTATAAGAAAGCTTATTGTTCTGACATTATGTGTCTAGTGTAAGTGACAACTGGCATAGTCCAACATCTGAGCTTCCTGACATCTGGGTATTTAATTCACAGCATATTATTATTCACAGAATCACAGAATCACAGAATTGAAGGAGTTGGAAGGGACCTCAAAAGATCATCGGGTCCAACCCCCCTGCCAAAGCATATTCCTTAGAGCAGGCTGCTCAGGTGGGCATCCAGACAGGCCATGAATATCTCCAGAAGAGACTCCATAACCTCCCTAGGCAGCCTGTTCCAGTGCTCTGTCACCCTCACAGTGAAGAAGTGCTTTCACATGTTGGTGTGGAACTTCCTGCGCTCCATCTTGTGGCCATTACCCCTTGTTCTGTCCCTGCAAACCACTGAAAAGAGGTTGGCCAAATCCCTCTGTCTCCCACACCTCAGGTGTTTATACACATTGAGGAGATCCCCTCTCAGTCTTCTCTTCTCCAGGCTGAACAGACTCAGGTCTCTCAGCCTTTCTTCATAGGGAAGATGCTTCAAGCCCCATATCATCTTTGTGGCCCTCCGCTGGACTTTTTCCAGGAGATCCCTGTCTTTCTTGTACCAGGGAGCCCAGAACTGGACACAGTACTCCAGCTGAGGCCTGACCAGGGCAGAGTAGAGGGGGAGGATCCCCTCCCTTAACCTGCTGGCCACGCTCCTTTTAATGCATGCCAGGATCCCATTAGCCCTCTTGGCCACCAGGGCACAGTGCTGGCTCATGATCAACCTGTCGTCCACCAGGACCCCCAGGTCCTTCTCCTCAGAGCTCCTCTCCAGCAGGTCGTCTCCCAACCTGTACTAATACTTTGGGTTGTTCCTTCCCAGGTGCAGGACTCTATGCTTGCTCTTATTAAACCTCATTTGGTTTCCTCCTGCCCATCTCTCCAGCCAGTCCAGGTCTCCCTGAATGGCAGCACAGCCTTCTGGCATGTCATCCAGTCCTCCCAGCTTTGTGTCATCGGTGTACTTGCTGAGGGCAGACACTATTCCCTCATCAAGGTCGTCGATGAAGGTGTTCAACAAGACTGGACTCAGCACAAACCCCTGGGGAACACCACTAGCCACAGGTCTCCAGCCGGACCCTGCTCCACCGATCACCACCCTCTGAGCTTGACCAGTCAGCCAGTTCTCAACCCACCTTGCTGTCCACTTCTCTCTCTCACACTTTCTCAGCTTTGCTAGTAGGATGTCATGGGAGACAGTATCGAAAGCCTTGCTCAAGTCAAGGTAGATGACATCCACCGCTCTCCCACCATCTACCCAGCTGGTGATGCCATTGTAGAAGGCAACGAGGTTGGTCAAGCACAACATCCCCTTGGTGAATCCATGCTGACTACTCCTCATAACCTTCTTCTCTTCCAATTGCTTGGAGATGGCATCAAGCAACAAGCTGTTCCAACACCTTTCCAGGGACAGAGAATCATTTTACCATTCACCATTGAATGAAATGATTCCAGCAAACCTTTTGACTGCATAAACTCTGTGTTTCCCTACAACTATGGACCTCAGACCAATAACAAATAAAGCTACAATTTTTTAAAAAGATGTGAGGGCACGAGGTGTTGCTTAAGGCAATTTGGGCCTCCATAAAAATAGTGAATATATCTCTTGAATGACTCAGGATAAAACCTGTCAATACACAGCAAGATCTTTGCACACCTTATGGTTCAATTTGCTTCAGTTTATGCCTCAGTTGTTGCCTTGATGCTTTCGTATCCATGCCCTCAGGCCATCCATGCCTTCAGGCCATAGACCCCCAGATATAATCCTCTATAAACATTTTACTGATGTTGATTACCATGTGACAGACAAATAGGATATTTACTGAATGTTATTCTGTTTAGATGAAAATTCCCTGTTTGTTGTTTCATTTTGTGTTTGTTGTTGGTGTTTGTTTTGGTTTTGTTTTATTTGGGGAAGAGAAGTTTTACATCAGTTTTAGAAGAAAAAAAAAATTGATTTATTGTCACATCATATTCCTTCATTTTCTATGGCTTTAAAATTCAATTAGCTAAGATCTTTTTCTGTAAGATTTTGGGTTAGTGGTTTATTTATTTTATTGTGTATTATTATTATTACTGAAATTAAAAAAAAAAAAAAAAACAACTGATGAAAATATGCAAAGAATCAAAAACAAGGACAACAAAAATAGGAAATAGAGTCACAGAGGATTGTAATTGGTGTCTTTTTATATTAGGGCTTTATAACTAACAGCAATAATTCACTATCAAATGCCTACATTTGACATACATGTTGTTTAGAACATACAACAGATGTAATGAAATTGAATTAATGAATGAAGTCTGAAACTGAGTAAACGTGACAACTTTCCTTCAAGACAAATCAAAAATATATGTTCTGTACGATCCTTATAAAAGCAGTTAAACTTGATTAGATTTAGAGGAGGTTACTGAAACATATGAAGCCTATATTACAAGTACCTAAAATCCATTGCTTCTTTGGTTTGATAAAATAAATCTTGAGGAAGAACATGATTGCTTTTGACAAATATTATTTAGTAGTTTACAACTAACCTAAAGCTGTTTTCTAAAAAGGATTTTGTTGTATTTATGAAGAGACTACCTTACGAATATGCCTATGAGGCATGGAAAGGGTCCAAGATTCCTGTCTAATCCTTACTTTGTGTTAACCTAATTTACCTTTACCAGCTATGCATTTATTTTTGCTATTCTCTTTCTACACCTTACCATTCCTTTCTGCCAGGCAGGAAGTATTCTTTCTATAGACTTCTCACATTCTGTGTACTTACTGTTCTACAATTTGAAACTAGCAAAGCTTTCTAGGATTTATTTATTTGTATTGAATTTCCTTCAGCAAATAATATTTTTTACAGTTCCATGCAAGTTAGATAAAACCAAGTATAGACTGTAAGTGTTGTTAAGTATATATGTTTAATAAGTCAATAAATAAATATTGTGATTCACAGTTCTTAGTAATAAGAAAATTGCTATCTTTCTGTGATTAAATATAAAAAATAGTATTGTTATTCTTTTCCTATTCAGAGATAATCAGTTCTATAGACCCTAAAAATGTAAGATGTTGAGGATCCATTTTCCTCACCTACAATATTTTGTAATTTATTAACACATGAACTTCTACTGTTCAAATAATTATTGAATGTAAAGAATATGGAATTTACTTATAATTCCAATTTACATTGATGAAGCTTTTTTTTTTTTTTTTTTTTTTTTTTTAACTCTATATATATATATATTTAGAATCAGAACTTTTACCTTAAACATATACTTTTTTTTTAATTATTTGTTTATATTTTTTTGTAGTCTGCAGAATAAAGGCACCTAGATTTGTTATGTGCAGCTACTGTACCTGTATTTGTGCACCTATTTTTATTAGGTGAATTGGAAAAAAAAAAGTACAGTGCCATCATCCTTTAACTTTATGCTCAGGTCATTTCTAAAATGTGAGAGAGAGAACTTTGTGGCAAAAAAATCAGAATCTAATATCACAGGTGAATATTTGTGTTTACTATCATATTTAAGCCCCTTCCTTAACACAAATTCATTCTTCATTAACATTCTCCATTAAGATTTTGTTCTACATTAAGTTATCCATATAAATCAGGAAAATTTGAAAGTGTACAGTATGATACAGATTTTACTGCACTTTTAGCATGAAATTGACTTCAAACTTTAAAGTTTTTATTTTGGGGAAAATGTAAGGTAACATTGTTATATGGTATATAGTACCATATGTATATGGTATATGGAATATGACTGGTATATGGTACCATTGGTGTAAGATATATGACTCTTTGCGTGTTTATATGAGTTCATATAAAGTTAATAAAATGAGATTCTATTGAAGACACGCATGCTTCACTTGAAAATTTAATTTTTAAAGGAGCAAGAACAGGTTAAAGGACAAAATGATATATTGTGGCCTTTATATGTTAATTCATTTTTTGTACAGGGTTAAGTTACTTTTTCTTGATAAGAGAATTTAAATATAAATTTGGAACTCAGGAAAAAAAATGTATATATTCCATGAGAAAAAAAAATACATAATATATATATTTTATGTACTTTTATATAATATTCTATAATATTAAAGAAACAATACATATTTTACATTTATACATATTTTACATATATATATATATATATATATATATTGTTTTTCTCATAGAATCATAGAAACATAGAACATCTTGGGTTGGAAGGGACCTTCAAGATCATTTAGTTCCAGCTCCCCTACCATGGGCAGGGATGCCACTCACTAAATCAGGTTGCCCAGGGCCTCGTTCATCCTTGTCTTGAACACCTCCAGGGATGAGGCATCCATAACTTCCCCGGGCAACCTGTTCCAGTGCCTCACTACCCTTACAGTGAAGAATTTCCTCCTAAACTCTAATCTAAATCTGTACTCTTTTTGTTTAAAGCCATACCTCCTTGTCCTGTCATTATCTACTTAAGTAAAGATTCCTTCTCCATCTTTTTTACAAGCCCACTTTAAGTATCGAAAAGTTGTGGTATGGTCACTTCAGAGCCTACATTTAATTTAAATCCATTCTCTTTTAGTTTAAGACTATTCCTCTTTGTCCTTTCATTGTCTACCCAAGTAAAGAGTCTTTCTCCATCCTTTTTATAATACACCATTAAGTACTGAAAGGCCGCAATGAGCTCTCCCCAGAGCCTTCTCTTCTTCAGGCTGAACATCCCCAGCTCTCTCAACCTTTCTTCATAAGAGAGGTGCTCCTGCCCTCTAACCATCTTTATGGTTCTCCTCTGGACTTGCTCTAACAGGTCCACATTTTCCTTGTGCTGGAGACCCCAAACCTGGACACACTACTCCAGATAGGAAGACA
The DNA here is from genome assembly GCF_047663525.1 of Anas platyrhynchos. NCBI lineage: Eukaryota > Metazoa > Chordata > Aves > Anseriformes > Anatidae > Anas > Anas platyrhynchos. Next base: position 133,476,129 of record NC_092587.1, read on the forward strand.
GAGTACTCTGCACTTACGAGGGCAGAGTAGAGGGGGCAATCACATACCTCAAACTTCTTGTTACACCACTTTTGACGCAGCCCAGGATACAGTTGGCCTTCTGGGCTGCCAGTACGCACTGTCTGATGATGAGCCTTTCATCCACCAGAACTCCCAAGTATTTCCAAGCCGCTGTTAGGAATGTTTTAACAATTTGTGTCAATAAAGAACAGTCCTGTCTGCCTCTGGGTCCTGCACTGGCAATTTAATTCTTGAACCACAGATGCAGTGTGTCCCAGTCTCCCCCTCATTCTAGTTAATTTATCAAGTCTTCAGAAAATACTCCTCAAATTTATGAACCTGTTTGCTTTTGTTATTCCGGACTTCTATTTCTAACAGTTGCAGCCTTTTTTTTTGTCTTCGAGATTAACTTAACACTGCTATAGGTGTGACTGTCCCTGTGAATGGCTGGTGAGGAATGTTTTAATTACTCGTGAAGTGTCAATAAGAAAGCTGCTTGTGTTTGTATGAAGTCTTTGATGTCTGGGGATTTCAGAACAACTGATAACAACTAGTGACTGTTATGGGATACTATGCAGGACTCTGATATCTGGCCAGGTGGCCAAGAGATTAAGAAGAAGAAGAAAAAAAAGAAGCTGAAGGACAGCTAGGAGACAAGACCTGCAGGGGATGCTGCATAAACTTGCCACGGTGCCATGGAAGTACAAAGGGGAAGGACAAGAAAAAAACTTGGAGAGGAAGACTACGAGCCTTCAGCATGAAAGACCCCTAGAGACCCCCAGAGGGACCACCGGAGACTGATGCGCATGCTCCAGTAGGAGGGACTGGACCCCCAAGCTAATTATAATAATCTATTTTTTTTAGAAGTAGTAATGAATATGTATTAGTCTAGGAGCATAAAAATCAGCTACTTGATGTAACTGGTGAGCATAAAAATCAGCTACTTGATGTAACTGGTGTGCGTCCTGGTGGAGCGGCGACTCCCGGTGCACGCAGCACTGTTTGCTTACCTCTATTCTTTTAATAAGTCCTATTTTTTTTATTTAATACTATTTTGAAGACTGAGCCGTTTCTAACACACTCTCAATGAGTTCTTCTCCCAGTCTGTACTCCGTCCTCCTGTCTGGGATTTCCCCAACTCAGGTACAGCACCTAGCACTTGGAAGAGTTCCAGTGGACCTCACCCACTATGTCTTTAAATAGCTTGAAGGTCTCACTTTGGAAGTTCAGGGTCCTGACTTTAGTCTTTGTAAGGCCCATATTCTTCGAGATCACAAACTCAGCCAGGGTGGGATCACTGCAGTCTAGCCTGCCTCCAATTTTGATCTCTTTAATGAGCTCTTCTGCGTTGGTGAACACCAGGTCAAGTAACGCTTTTCCTCTGGCTGGTTTGTCTAATACCTGCACTAGGAAGTTATCCTCAAAGCACTCTAACAATTTCCTGGATTGCTTACAACCTGCTGTGTAGTTTTCCCAGCAGGCTTCCAGGTGGTTGAAGTCCCCCATCAGGATGAGAGCATGCAAGCATGACAATTCTTGTAGTTGAAGCAAGAATGCCTCATCCACAGGCTCCCCTTGATTGGGTGGCCTGTAGTAAACCCTGACCACAAGGTGTCCTTTATTGTTGTGGTCCTTAACTCTCACCTACAAGCTCTCAGCCTGTCTGTGCCCGTTTCTCAGAGGCATCTCTTCACAATCAATCCCTTCCCTAATGTAGAGGGCAACATGCCCTCCCTTTCTTCCCTGTCTATCTATTCTGAACAGTTTGTAGCCCTCTATTCCAGTGTTCCAGTTATATGACCCATCCCACCACGTTTCCATGATAGCAACCAGGTCATATTTGTCTAATTGCACCATGGTTTCCAACTCCTCCTGCTTATTTCCCATGCTGTGTGCACTGGTGTGGAAACATTTCATCTGGAATATCAGTCTCATCGAATTTCCAGACCCTTCCTAATTGCTCTTGGACAGTCCAAGATTATTTATCTATTGTTACTTAGAGTGACATTTTTCTTAGATATGCTTCATTCACTCAGAGGTGTATGTCCTTCCCGCACTGCATCTAGTTTAAAGCCCTCCTGATAAACCCAGACAGCTCACTGCCCAGAACACTTTCCCCCACCTGGTCAGCTGCACCCCATCTGGTGTCAGCATACTCGGTCTCTCAAAAGTGCATCCGAAATCACAGAACCTAGTTTGTAGACCCAACCTTTGGAACTCATCAGCAGTATCCATCTTCAGAATGACCCAGTCTCATCCATGGTATATCATACCTCATGTAAAAGGCAGTAATACCAGTAAGACAAGCTAGTGTGACTGTGTGCAATCCATTTTGTGCAGATTTATGTTGATACATATTCTGAAATGGCATAAATATTCCCAGAGCACAGTACCGAATTGCAGCTGTTGCAGGAAATGAATATGGATAGTATCGGTAAAGGAAGCTACATCGAACTTATGCATGTGCACAGCAACACTAAATGAACAGCATTCAAAGGAGAAAGTGAAGAATACTCTGCCTAATTTGAATCTTCCATTAATATTCATAACTGAATATAATGATGCATAAAAATAAACTTTAATCAACACCACACACCTCTTTAGTGGTAAATGACCCTGCACAGAAAAAGTAAACCATCCCCTGAATTGAAAACAAAGCTTCCTTTTATCTTGTTCATTTGCAGACCCACTAATGATCACTAAATCCTAGGCAACTAATGGTGTGAAACAATTTAAGTGCTAATCAGACATCGGTAAGAGGAAAAGCTTACTGACAACCTGCAGTGGTGTTGTCTAATCTGTGTTTCGTTTATGACCAAATTCTACTGTGACATTCCAGCATTGTCACTGAAATATTACAAAAATCTCTTGTGTGCAACATTAAAGCATCTTTTGCATTGTTTTGATAGCTTTGACTAAATCAAGCAAAGAGAAAAAAAGAAAGGGGGGGGGAAATTCCCCCCCCCCCCCAAATAAAACAAAACAAACAAACAAAAACAGAAAACAAAACAAAAACAAAACAAAAAAATATCATAAAATGAAGTTAGGAACTGGGTTGTGTCCCTGTAGGTTTACAAAAGAGATATGAAAATTATTTAAGTGGAAAGTAGATTTTCATTTGGGTAACGTCAACCTGAGTTGTTGATGTCAGATTTTCAAATATTGATTAACCATGAAAATATGTTTTGTGGAAACTCATGAGTTCAACACATTTCTGAGCAAATCCTACTTACACAGCATGTATCAGGTACCGGTGATATTTCTGCTAACTTGCTCCATTTGCACAGTGGGGAGCTTGCAGTCTTAAATCTGACAGAAGCACTAAACACATATTGTACATCTGTCTCAAAAGCAAACTTGTAAACAAAGCAGCTCTTGAAGTCTGTATAATATGTTGGAGGCCTTTGTGAATTCGAATGCAAAAATAAATAAATAAATAACTCCATTAGATTTTTTTCTATTACAGGAAAAAATAATGGAACATTTAAATATTCCTATTTTTAATTTCAAAAAAAAAAATAGATGTAAAAACATCAAAATATAAGTATTTCTCACATAATTTTGAGTTTTTCTAGCTCTACATTAGAAGCTTTCTGTTTTATGAAGAAAATAATTTTTAAAATAATTTTTTACAGTAATATATTTTTATTTTTTATCCAAGTAGACAGATTCTGCACCAGAAGATAAATGAAACAAAGCAATGGATCAAAAATATGTGAAAGATATGATTTGAAAAAAATATTTTAAAAATCCATTTATCATATGCAAAGATGTGCATGTGTTGTTGAAGCAGCAAAACTATTATAAGAGATACATTTTAGAAAATAATTTGTAGTCATCACTGATTTCTTTGAAATCGGCTACTCAATATTTAGTAACAATATAATAATTAACAAATCTCAGGTATTAAAAGAAACAGAACTAAGAACAAGGCAGAAGATCATACAGAATTTTAGTTCACTTGTATCTGTCCTGATCTCTGGTATGCAAAGCCCTGGTCTTTACCTCATGAGAAAAGAGAGAGAGAGAGAGAGAGAGAGAGAAAGGGGAACCAAAATTGAATAAGGAGATGAAGAATTAAAATAATTTTATCGGTTTTAAGCTTGAGACAATGAAATGATTCTACAAATCAGACAGAGGTAGCTTAGTATTAAATCCTAAAACCCCATTCATTAATGTAGTGTGATAGGGACGAGCGGATTGAAGGGTTACCAAACATTTCATGTTTAGTAACAAGGATCAAAGATGGCAAGATAGGAAAGTGTGTTGACTGAAGGCATAAAAATCTTAGCTACAAAAATGTAGTCATGCCATAAGTAACATTCATGTTTCTGTGCAAGGAGAATATTAGACTGCTTTTGATTGCCACAATACGTAGGTTAGATAATATCAGGCTACCCATAGTACCAAATTACCAGAATCTGTTACTAAGAGGTTACCTAACCTTCATCATGTGTCTTTAGCTATAAGCTAGAAATTTTGTAGCTAGAATCTTTGTCAGGAATGATGGAAGTATAGTTAATCTTCTTTTAGGGAAGGATAGTGTATCAAATGCAATTCTGAAGCCTACTGTAAAACATGGTTTTATTCTTTTAAAACTACTCTTCTGAGAGAGAGAGAGAGAGAGAGAATGCTATCTGCAGACATTGTAAAAGTAAAGGTAAGCTGATAGTTTTGTATATGAAAAAGGAAGAGATTTTAAGGCCTTTTTTTCTGGGCTTCCAGTTGGTGACTGTTCTATGGCTTCAGTGAGAATCACTCGTATACATTTTAGGATAATACCATTTAAATAAATATTGGATATTCATCCAAAAAGAAATGCACATACAGTGTTGACAGCAAAGGAGTTCATCATAAACCCTTTAAAAGGAAGGGAGTATATCACAACTCTCTTTTATTTTTCCATTTTAATTTTTACTCAAAAAAAAAAAATATATATATATATAATGGATAAAATACAAATCAGAGCACTCAGAAAAAAATATATACATGTATTTTCTATAGATTGACTAAAATGTTATTTTACCATCATCTTTTTGTGTTTCTATGTAACTGCTATCATTGGGCCATTGCCATTGGTATGACATCTCAGTACAGAGATACAGTACACATGGCCTATAAATTATCTGGGACTAACTCAAAATTATACAATTTATGTAAACAATACAGTATTTATTTCACTCCAGGAGATATTGCTAGTGGCAATCCTTCATTTCTATCCTTCATTTTAATTGCAAAGTGCTTTCTCAAATATTTATATAATCAATCAAAAATTGGACACTTGGTAAGCATAATTGGGTATTTGATATTTTTTGTACTTCCTTCATAGACTGAACAGCAGTCTCCTTTTCAGACTAATCTGTTTAATGAAATGTTCTTAAAATGGATTACACTAGAATCTCTGAATAACAACTTTCTAACAAAACTTTTTTTTTTCTTTTAAACTCACTTCCTAAAATATTCATCTTCAAAGTGTTTTTTTGTTTGTTTATTTGTTTTCAACCTGACCTTAGTAACCATTTGTAAAAGGTAAAAGTAACCATTTGAAAGGAGATTAATAGAAATTTCCAGAAGTGACTATCAGATATAAAGAACACAAGGAACCAGAAAACAAAATGCTGTATTTATAATTTCATTTTCAGTTTTTTGTTTGTTTGTTTGTTTGTTTGTTTTTCTTTATATTTCTATGGAAATAAATCCCATGACTTATGTCTTTCTTCAGCCATTGACTCAGATCATTAATTACTGAGCAAAGCCAACATACACTTTCTTCAACTGATTTTCATTAGATTTAGTTCTAATGGCTTGTTATTTTTACTCTGGAATTGCTACTGTACTTTAGCCAATCTGTCCATACACTTATACCACTAGATTCATTTCTGTTCTGGTTCAAATGTTCACAGAAGTTGTACTTTCCCACAATATCTGTTTAACATCTTTATCAACAACATAGATAATGGGATTGAGTGCAGAAAACACCAAGCTGAGTGGTGCAGTTAATACAACGGAAGGAAGGGATGCCATCCAAAGACACCTAGACAAGCTCGAGAAGTGGGCCCATGTGATCCTAAGTTAAACAAGTATAAATTTTATGGATTAGGTATGGATAATCATGCAAGAGAAATTAAGAAAATCTAATTCCTCAGCTACCATTCAGAGTAGTAGATAATCAAAAGCAACCCTTCTGCAAAGTATTCAAAATTACATCAGTGCTTTGTGACAAATGCTTAGATGAGTGAGGCATGCAAGGTACCAGCAGATACCATAGGAAAAATGAACATTAATTCTAATTTACAGAGGCACATTCCAGGTAGTAACCTTTTATTTATTTATTTATTTATTTATTTATTTATTTATTTTATTTTATTTTTTTTTTTTAAATAGAACAGAACAACCCTTGGACGGCTCAAGATGCCAATCCCTTTGGGAAGAAAATAAAGTAGAAATTGAGAGATTGTATGGAGAAAAGGGAACTACTCAACATTAATACACCTGATATGAAGAATTATATTATTTTGACTGCAAAACAATATAACTTTTCAATAAACAATGGCTACATTACCACTGATTACTAAAGAGTATTAAATAAAATAGTTTGTAAGCACATAATAAAATAGTTGGTAAGCACATTCAGAAATTATCTAGTCCAGCTACCTGACCACTTCAGGGGCAGCCAAAAGTTAAAGCATAGCATTGAGGGCAGTATCTAAATGCCTCTTGAACACTTTCAGGCGTGAGCTATCAACCACCTCTCTAGAAGGACTGTTTCAGTGTTTGACCACCCACCATAAAGATTTTTTTCCTAATTTCTAGTCTGAACCTCCCTTAGAGCATCTCCAGTATGTCATCAGTTACCAGGGAGAAGAGACTAGCTCCTCCCTCTTCACTTCCCCTCCTCAGAAATTTGTAAAGAGCAATGAATGCACCTCTTCTTTTTTTTTTTATTTTTTTCGGTTGGTGATTACCGGCCTAATAACTTATGCAGTTGGTGATTACCAGCCTAATAACTTATCAAGATCTCTCTGCAAGACCTTTCTACCCTCAATAGAGTCAACAGCTCATCCTGAACTAGAGTCATCTGTAATATTTAGTAATATTTACACATACTAATATTTAGTATATCTTCAAGTCCTGCATCCAAGTAATTAATGAAAACATTAAAGAGAATTGGCCCCAAAATGGGGCCCTGGAGAACCCCACTAGGTACTGGCCACCAGCCTGATGTAACCCCATATACTGTAACTTTTTGAGACTGACCCATGACCAATTGTCTAGCTGCAATACGACAAACATCTACAATCCCCCTGCTACCCCACAACACCTGAGATCAGATGATTCCAGGGGACTTATCTGTTTACTGATAATTAAATGAATATTTTTCTAACTAGTCAGTATGAGAGATTTTCTAGAGAATTAGGATAAGCAAAGAGTTTCTTTCTCATCTGCCCCAAATCTAGGTTCAGCCAACCTTATTTTGAAGACAGTATCTCCAAAACAGTCTTCTAATACCATAGGAAACCATCAGTTCAAAGGTCCACATTTAACTGGCTAATCCAGAAGCTGTCTGAATATGGTCCTGGGCAACCTGCTGTAGGTGGCCCTGCTTGAGTAGGGGATTTGGACCAGATGACCTACAGAGGTCCCTTCCAACTTCAACCTTTTTCTGATCTTGTAATATATCACATATATCACATAATATCTATATATATAATACATATATATAACACATATAACACATATCACATATATATGATATGATGTATTCTGATACACAACACCACTTTTCTTTCAGCTTTGTATAAAAGACCTTGCAGTTTATAAATACCATGCTAAAAGTTCTCATATTGTCTGAGAGCAAATGTGTTGTTAGACAAGATTTGTAAAATAAAAATCTATCAGTGTTCAATAAGCACAGTCACGCAGCTTCTATCCTTAGGAAATCCATACGGTTTGGATTTTGTGATGCTAGGAAACTATACTGGTGGATCTAACACTGTATATCAACCCTTCCTCATATACATTGCCTTGACATCATTAGTTTGCTCTGGCAGTCAAAGAATAATAGCTTAGATAGATCTTTAGAATGATTCAGTGAACCCATGCCCACAAGAAGGTAAAAGCATTGAAGATAAAATTTGTTTGTCATGATCTTACAGGATTTTAGAAAGACAAGTGGAAAATGCCTTAATATCCTAGTGTAACAGGAAGGAAGCTAGTGGCAAATGGAAAAAAAATCACAACATGAGGTGCTTCTGTGCTGTCTTTTTCAGCTACTGGATTATCTTTTAAAGGTTTGAAAGATATAAAGTGTATATATATATAAATATAAATATTAAAGTCAAATTTATTTAAAAAGTTATACTAGAAACGCATTTATTTTTATTTTATTTTATTTTATTTTATTTTATTTTATTTTATTTTATTTTATTTTATTTTATTTTATTTTATTTTATTTTATTTTATTTTATTTTATTTTATTTTATTTTATTTTTCTGAATGACTTCATGTAACTGGCTGCACCTAAGAAAGCACTGGGTAAGATATAACTGGAACAAATGGAACAGTACAGTGTGCTGTCGGTTCTATTATTTGGGGAGAAATAGAATCCCCTGCACACATGATACATTTCAATTGGTTAGCATTATTTCCATGACCTGTTTGTAATATATTCCTTTTATAACCACTATGCTGTAAGATTTGGCACTAGACCGAAATCATATATAACTCTGCAGTAGGTTCTACTTTACCTGTGTTTATAGAACTGAGATTTATATTTTCTAGAAAATTAATTCTATCTGTAACAATCACTTTAGTTTCATACAACTGAGTCTAACTAAAAAACTTAGCACAACACACTATAGTAAATGTACTGAGGTAGTGGTACATAGGCTTCTTTCCAAGTTTACTTCCTTTTACAAACACAAACTTTATTTTATGACTTCTGTTTTATCCATTATTTGAATTATAAAATTATGTGGAATCACTCATTTATACGTTAATCCAGCTGCAATACCATAGAGCTGAAAAGCATTTTAAGTCAGCCTACACTGATTTTTTTTTTTTTTTTTGATTTTTTAAAGAGGAACTTTTTGCCCTTCTCTCTAAAATGTAAACATATCTCTTGTTGAATGGATCAAGTCTGAAGGACAGAGGTCATAAACCATACTAAAAGTTGAAAATATTCTCATGGAGTTTGAAGTACAGTGGACTGCCAATAAATATTTTTACTTTCTTTTTAGATTTAATCAGGAGAGTTTATAATAGAAGGTGGTGGTTGATGCAGTCTCCAAAAGCTCCGTGGAAGATCTCCTAGCTGGACCTGATTGCAATGTTGTGTCTTTTACAGTCCAAGAAACATTTATTATTAGTTTCTTGTCTGTACGTTCTTTTATTTTTAGTGGCTACAGAACACTTAACAGGTTGAAGGAGAGTAATTACCTTTGACAGTTTTCCTTAACCATATCTAGAGAAGGAAAACAAGCAAACAAAACAGATGAACAAACAACAACTTTCACTTTTTTCTTGTGCAAATTTAAAATACAAGTACTGAATCACAAACAGAGAACAAACAGAAAATCAGAATGGTAAAGTTCCACCTGGTATTTTCATTTTGCCTGTATTTCTTATTAAGATAAACAAACAAACAACAACAATATGTACTCTTAACTAGACAATTAAAATTAGGAATCAAAAAGGTACACACATCATTAAAGTGATAAAGAAAATGTAGCACCAATGATAAGATAGAGAAATAATGTATGAATATTTATGAAGATAAGTCAAGACTGTAGAAATGATCTAATACTCAGGAAGAGACATGCAATAATTAAAAGTTTCCAGAACAATTCTTTCAATTACATATTCCTCCAGAAAGGAAAGTCTTATATGAAAGTTCAGTTTACATAGCTGCGGCATGCATGTGTATTAGAACCTGAGTGCTATGCATTGGGTGATGTTGCTTTTTATTATGAAAACAATACAATGAATGGATGTCATACAGAAATAAGTTCATTTAAACACATGTACAATTTTTCACAAGTAGCTTGTGGTTGTTGTTGTGTTTTTCTTTATAGAGTATATCATAATTTTTCATGGCCTGGTATGAAAGCATTCATACAGAGAGAAAATATGCAGCAGTTTGGGCTTCTGTATGGAAATTTTCCTTGCTTGGATGTTCAATAATTGCTTTGACTACTTGTATTAGCTTTACATTGCAAGGTTTTGGTAGTGGGGGGCTGTGGGTGGGGTGGGGGAGGGTGGGGGGAGGCTCTGTGAGAAGAGTCCAGAGGTTGCCTGATGTTAAATAAGGACCAGTTTCAGAAAGGTTCTTAATGAAAGGGGCCTGCTGGCCAGAGCCAAGCCAATAAGAGATGTTGTTTGTACTTCTGTGAGAGCAGGTTTAAAAAAGGGAAAAAAAAAAAAAAACACCTACTGTGCCACAGCATCTGGGAGACAGAGGAGTGAGAAATAGTCTTGCAGCCACCAAGGTTAGTGAAGAAGGTGAAGAAGGTAGTGCTCCAGATGCCATAGCTGAAATTCCACTGTGCCCTGTGGAGAGGACCATGGTGGAGCAGGCTGTTCCCCAGCCGCACTCGGGTCCCACTGCGGAACAGATGTCCACACTGCAACCCATGGAGAAGCCCCTGGTGGAGCAGGTGGATGTGGCCTGAAGGAGGCCTGCTGCCTGTGGAAAGCCCCTGCAAGAGACAGTGACCCGTGGGGAGCTACCACCCATGAAGGACCCATGTTGGAGTAATTTTCTCCTGGCAGACGGACCCCGTGGTACGGACCCATATTGGAGCAGTTCTTGAAGACCTGCTGCCTGTGGGAATCCCATGCAGTTCAGAAAAGACAACATCCTGTGGGAGAAACCCCATGCTGGAGCATGGGGAGAAACCCCATGCTTGGAGCAAGGGCAGAGAGTAACCATGAATGAGCAGTGGAGACAAAGTGTTAAGGACTGAATGCACCTCACATTCCCTGTTCTGTGCTTCTCAGGGGGAGGGCATAGAAGAGGGTGGATGAAGGGAAAGTGCTTTTAATTTGTTCTGAGTTTCTCACTGCTCAACATTATTATCAAAAGGTTATTAACTTATGTTAATAACCCTGTGCTGAGTCTGTTTTGCCCAATACAATAATTGCTGAGTGATCTCTCTGTCCTTATCTCAACCCTTGAGCCATTTGTCATCTTATTTTCTCCCCCTTTATCTTTGAGAAGGGGGAGTGAGAGAGCAGTTGTGGTGGAGTTCAGCTGTCCGGTTGACTAAAACCATCACACTACCATGATTAAACTACTTCCCCAGCTGATTTCACAGTCAGTTTTAAATTAATATAATTTCAGGACTTGCTAAATTTTACTTGGGAAGAATCTGTACTCCAATCATAACATGACTTGAGTTACAAAGTCTAGTATGAGTTTTGACCATTAAATTAAGAATTTCAGTACTGTCAAAGGACTTTACATTTCCTTAAAGTGTCTTTAAAGACTCTTGAACCAGATTCTGTAATTCTTGACTACATAAATACTAAATAATTATAATATATAATTATAATTACTACTACAGAAATACCAAAGGAATTAAGAAAAAGCAACAACAACAACAACAACAAAACACCTTTCAAAACCAAGAATTTGCCTGAACACAAATGTGGGACTCCTTGTAAAGCCATCAGGTTTGAAGATTTGAACACTACATATTAAGTATTTAAATGTGGATGAAGGGCATTTTTCTTCAGTTATTGAACTTGGAACAAATTATGGTATGCTTAAAAGCATACAGATACAACATTAAGAGTAAGCAGAATTATAGCAATCACTGATCTGCCAAGAAGTAGAGTTTAATCTTGCCTGGTTGTATTAATGAAAACTAAATGTTGATGAAAAAATTGATTAGAATTCAGCCCTTGTTATTTGCCAAATGTTTATTGAATTGTATTTTTTGTTAGGTATGGAGATCTTGCAGTTGATCACTTACATTCCTTAGAAATGCGAAATAAAAAAGTAAAACTGCTTGCAGACACAGATTCTCACATGCAGACTCCCTGGATTCCCTTTCTGTATTGTTAATGATCATGTTATTTTTCCAAAACATATTTATACTTCAGACAACTATTAGGTTCTTTAACTCTTTTCCTGCTCCACAAACATATTTTAACTACCATTTACCTCCTGGTATAGGTTCATAACATAAAGAGTATTATATTTCATTTTATTTTCTATATATAATATTATATTTTATTATATTATTTATTATATAGATAATATTAAATACAAAAATTTTATTTTTCACTGACAAAGTCAAATATTTCTGTTTTCATTCAAATAAATCACCTGACAAAGATCTGAAAATTAAACATTCTTCTCCTCTCTTCACTTGTGGGCCCAACCTGGTGGGAATTTGCCACTAATATAATTTTCTCAATAGTCTAGAAAGAGAATGGAGTAACACCACTTTTATACCACGCACCACAACAGTTAGAGCACTTCATTTTGGCTTTAGTGTATGTACCTTACTCCCCAAAACCTGGAAAAAAAATCTTATTTTTCCATTTTCCTGTACTGAAGTTCTACTTTCACATTTTAAATTCAATAAATAAATAAAAGTTATTGAAAAGAAGCATTTCTCCAATCTAACAAAAGAAGAAAGTTTGTGAATATTAACCACATCAAGCAACACATAAAATAATCATAAACTCTCTTCAAGTGTTTCCTTCTCTATCTTCTTCTCTCCATATCTTGTTTCAAAATAACTTACAGGCTTCTACTCTCCAGAAGCAAATCACTTCTCACTTGAATCTCTATACAGTCTTCTAAAGCAGTGATACAAAATTAATAGGTTTCACAAACAATAACTGAAAAAAAAAAAAAAAAAAAAAAAAAACACAGAACAAAACAAAAAAAAACACCAAAATTTAATATAAAAGATCTGTCTTGGGACTGGTACTTTTCAATATTTTAATCAATGACATAGACAATGGGATTCAGAGTATCCTCAGCAAGTTTCCAGATGACAATAAGCTGAGTGGTGTGGTTTATACAACAGAAGAAAGGGATGCCATCCAAAGGGACCTGGATAGGCTGGAGCAGTGGGTCCATGTGAACCTAATGAGGTTCAAAAAGTACAAGTGCAAGGTTCTGCACCTGGGTTGGGGCAATCCCATACATGAGCACAGACTGTGAGAAGAACTCATTGAGAGCAGACCTGTGGAGAAAGGCTTAGGGGTACTGGTAGACAAAAGGCTAAACATCAGACAGCAGTAAACACATGCAGCCCAGAAGGTGAACTCCATCCATAGCTGTATCAAAATGAGTGTGACCAGAATGTCAAGGCAGGTGATTGTCCCCATATACTCTGCCCATGTGAGGCCCCGCCTGGAGTAGTGTGACCAGGTTTAGGGGTCCCCAGAAAAAGAAAGATGTGGACCTGTTAGAGCAAGTCCAGAGGATTACCACAAAGATTATTATAGGGCTGGAGAAAGAAAAAGTTTCAAATTTCCTATGAAGAAAGGTTGAGAAAGCTGGGGATGTTCAGCCTGGAGAAGAGAAGGCTCTGGGGAACCTCCCCCTAGCTTTTTGATACTTAATGGGGTCTTATGAAAAGGATAGAAAAGGATTTTTTACTTGGGTAGACAATGATAGGACAAGGGTGAATAATCTTAAACTGAAAGAGGATAGACCTATACTAGACATTAGGAGGAACTTCTTCACTGTAAGTGTATTGAGGTGCTGGAACAGGTTGCCCAGAGAAATTGTGAGTACCCCATTCTTGGAGGCGTTCAAGGCCAGGTTGGATTGGACCTTGGCCAACCTTATCTAGTTGGTGGAATCCCTGCCTATTGCAGAGGGGTTGGAGTTAGGTGATCTTTAAGGTCCCTTCCAACCTCAGCCATTTACATTTCTATGATAAAGCTTATCTCTTAATTAAATCGAGTTTATCTTGTCAAGCTTTTAAAATTATTATTATTGTTATTATTATTGTTATTATTATTTGCCAATTCAGTGAGATAAAGTCCTTTTCAGAAGAACTCAGGGATAAAAAGTCTGAACCAGCTTTTGGATTTATCTAGTTGTTAAAATAAAAAAAAAATAATAATAATAAAAGAAATTGTTTAATTACATATTCTTTACTTGCAAGTAATATTAATGTACTCTATATTCTGATTTAAAAGTATACATTGCATTTTCTCGGGTTTTGTTGAAATTTTTTACTTGCATTTTCTCACCCATGTGTTACTGATACAGAATAGAATATTGGTTTTCATGAGAAACATACAGGAGCCATTTCATAATAGCAGAAAAAACACATATGGGAAGGTAAAACAACTTTATTTTTTTTTTTTGTCAGCCAGAGCTTCCTTACCCTGCTTCCACTAACAATAGTCTTGTGCTTAGAATATTCATCTAGTACATGAAATTCTCTGCCTGAGGGATTTAAAACTTTCTCTTATAAACTAGAAGTGGCTGTACATAAATGTAATGTCTATTAATGCAGAAAAGTGCAAAATAAAGAAAATCATCCTTGCAAAAATATTCTCTTGAAGTGAATTTGAAATTATACAAACATTATCAAAATGCTATATAACATTTACATGAGGGATAAACTTCCTCAAAAATACAACATTTTTGAACATACTTTTTCATATTCATTCTGGTTTGTAATTGCTTTTCTTGTATTTTACAGGAGCTATTTCGAAGCTATTTGCGTAAACTGTGTGGTGTTTTTTGAGTTTGGAGTAACAGAGTCCACATATAAATATATATGCGTGTATAAGGAAAGAAAAAATATTCATTATTATTGTTGTTGTTGTTGTTGTTGAAACGGGTTTAAGGAAATAAGTCTTCTTATTCCCAGTGTTTTGAAAAGTCAGATAAAAGGTATTAAGGAATCTAAGAGACTATTTTTCCTAAATGCAAACAAAAAATTCTCAAAAGTATCACACATTCACATTCCACTGAGACAGAAGAAAACATACCACAAGAATAAAAATACCATGCTTACCCAGCAGCTTGTTCTCAGGCAGATGCTGCTCTCTCAAATACATATGCCTGTATCATACACACTGAAGTAGAACTGATAGGTTGGAAAGAGCCTCTAGAAAGATAATTGTCCATCTATTTCAAGTCTGTTAAATTTAACAAGAATTTATTGTAGAAAATACATTCATATTTCCATTGTTCTGTACTCCTATCTTGTCATTGCTCTTAGACAGAGATTCTAATTAATATTTTATCATTGGAAAGATTTCCATTTGTTCTGTTAGAACACTAGCCATGAAACCATATCAGATGTAAAGAAGCCCATCTAACATAAATGTGTCCACATATTCACATGTAGAAGTAGCTATATAGATTAGACACAACCTAGATACAAAACAAACAAACAAACAAACAAACAAAAAATATTTTATTTAATTTTAATTTAATTTTAATTTAATTTTAATTTAATTTTAATTTAATTTTATGTTATGTTATTTTCACATTAGTAGGAAAATAGTTCCATGTTATCATTCTTGTCTGAAGCAAAGAAGAAACATACCAAAAAAAGCCTCACCTTATTTTCAGAACGGATCTCCATGAACAACTTCCAAGCTTTCAAACTGCCAAGTTATTTAATTTCTTTACATGTGTTTATTAAGATTTCTTAGATTTCACAGGCAATATTTCACCACTGTATATTACCACCATCAGCGTTCTTCATCGGCTTCTTCATATTCGAAAGAAACTCCTTAACTCCATGCCACATCTTCAAGTGCTGAGTTATTAAATATAAGCATTATCAAATGTTGGTCCCGTAGATTTATATGCATCAGTTTGGAGTAGCAGATCCCATACAAGTTCAGAGCAGGCTGGGAGTAGATGGGGAGAATCACCTCCCTCAACCTCCTAGCTGCACTTTGCACAGAATCACAGAATCACAGAATTTCTAGGTTGGAAGAGACCTCAAGATCATCGTGTCCAACCTCTGACCTAGCGCTAACAGTCCCCACTAAACCATATCCCTAAGCTCTACATCTAAACATCTTTTAAAGACTTCCAGGGATGGTGACTCCACCATTTCCCTGGGCAGCCTGTTCCAATGTCTAACAACCCTTTCGGTAAAGAAGTTCTTCCTAACATCCAACCTAAAACTCCCCTGGTGCAACTTTAGCCCATTTCCCCTCGTCCTGTCACCAGGCATGTGGGAGAACAGACCAACCCCCACCTCGCTACAGCCTCCTTTAAGGTATCTGTAAAGAGCAATAATTTCACCCCTGAGCCTCCTTTTCTGCAGGCTGAACAAGTCCAGCTCCCTCAGCTGCTCCTCATAGGACTTGTTCTCCAGGCCCCCCACCAGCTTCGTCGCCCTTCTCTGGACCCGCTTAAGCACCTCAATGTCCTTCTTGTAGTGAGGGGCCCAAAACTGAACACAGTACTCGAGGTGCAGCCTCACCAGAGCCGAGTACAGGGGGACGATCACCTCCATAGCCCTGCTGGTCACACTGTTTCTTATGTAAGCCAGGATGCTGTTGGCCTTCTTGGCCACCTGAGCACACTGCTGACTCATATTCAGCCGACTATCAACATCACTCCCAGGTCCTTCTCTGCCTGGCAGCTCTCCAACCACTCATCTTCCAGACTGTAGCTCTGCTTGGGGTTATTGCGCCTCAGGTGCAGGACCCGGCACTTGGCCTCGTTAAACTTCATGCAGTTGACCTCAGCCCATCGGTGCAGCCTATCCAGATCCTCCTGCAGAGCTTTCCTACCCTCGAGCAGATCGACACATGCGCATAGCTTGGTGTCATCTGCAAACTTACTGAGGGTGCACTCAATGCCCTCATCCAGATCATCGATGAAGATATTAAAGAGGACCAGCCCCAGCACCGAGCCCTGGGGAACGCCACTAGTAACCAGCCTCCAACTGGACTTGACTCCATTCACCACAACTCTTTGGGCCGGGCTATCCAGCCAGTTTCTAACCCAATGAAGCGTACGCCAGTCCAAGTCAAGAGCAGCCAGTTTCTTGAGGAGAATGCTGTGGGAGATGGTGTCAAAAGCCTTGCTTTTGGAAAGCCTGGCTGTGGTCAAGGTAGACCACATCCACAGCCTTTCCCTCATCCACCCAGTGCATCACTTTGTCATAGAAGGACATCAGGTTTATGAAGCAGGATCTGCCTTTCATAAACCCATGCTGACTGGGCCTGATCACCTGCTTGCCCTGCAAGTGCTGCGTGATGACACTCAAGATAATCTGGTCCATGAGCTTCCCTGGCACTGAGGTCAAACTGACAGGCCTGTAGTTTCCCAGGTCTGCCCTCTGGGCCTTCTTGTAGATTGGCGTCACATTTACTAGCCGCCAGTCAACTGGGACCTCCCCCGATAGCCAGGACTGTTGATAAATGATGGATAGTGGCTTGGCCAGCTCCTCTGCCAGTTCTCTCAGTATCCTTGGGTGGATCCCATCAGGCCCCATCGACTTGTGCACATCCAAGTGCCGTACCAGGTCACCAACCATTTCTTCGTGGATGGTGAGGGCCACATCCTGCTCCCCATTCCCTTCCACCAGCTCAGGGTACTGGGTATCCAGAGAACAACTGGTATTGCCGCTAAAGACTGAGGCGAAGAAGGCATTAAGCACCTCCGCCTTTTCCTCATCTCTTGTAACTAAGTTTCCCCCCGCATCCAGTAAAGGAGGAGATTCTCCTTAGTCCTCCTTTTTGTGTTGATGTATTTATAAAAACATTTTTTGTTATCTTTAATGGCAGTAGCCAGATTGAGCTCCATATGAGCTTTGGCCTTTCTAATTTTGTCCCTGCACAGCCTCCTAACATCCTTTTAGTCCTCTTCAGTGGCCCACCCTTTTTTCCAAAGATTATAAACCCTCTTTTTTCTCCTAATCTCGAGATGCAACTCTCTGTTGAGCCAGGCCAGTCTTCTTCCACGCCGGCTCGTCTTTGGGCACATGGGGACAGACCGCTCCTGCGCCATTATGATTTCCTTCTTTAAGAGTGCCCAGCCTTCCTGGACCCCTCTGCCCTTCAGAACTCCCAAGGGACTCTACCAACCAGTGTCCTGAGCAGCTCAAAGTCAGCCCTCCGGAAGTCCAATACAGCGGTTTTACTGGTCCCCTTCCTGGCCTCTCCAAGAATAGTGAACTCCACCATTTTGTGGTCTCTCTGCCCAAGACAGCTCCTGACAATCACATCCTCCACCAGTCCTTCTCTGTTTGTGAAGAGAACGTCAAGGCGGGCACCTCCCCTGGTAGGCTCACTAACCAGCTGCGTCAGGAAGCTATCTTCCACTCTCTCCAGAAACCTCCTAGACTGCTTTCTCTGGGCTGTGTTGTGCTTCCAGGATATGTCAGGGAAGTTGAAGTCCCCCACGAGTACAAGCGCTGAAGATTTCGCAACTTCTGTCAGCTGCCTGTAGAACTCCTCATCCATCTCCTCATCCTGGTTCGGCGGTCTATAACAGACCCCAACCAGGACACTAGCCTTGTTGTCCCTGCCGATCCTAACCCAAAGGGACTCGACCTTGTCATTCCCAGCCTCGAGTTCTACAACATCGAAAGACTCTCTAATATAGAGAGCCACACCACCACCCCTTCTGTGCTGCCTGTCCCTTCTGAAGAGCTTATAGCCAGTCATTGCAGCACTCCAGTCATGACAGTGGTCCCACCAACGTCTCCGTGATGGCAACCAAGTCGTAGCCTGCCTGCTGCACGATGGCTTCCAGCTCCTCCTGTTTGTTACCCATGCTGTGTGCATTGGTGTAGATGCACTTCAGCTGGGCCATTACCTCATCCCCCAGCCTTGCTATTTTTCCCCCTGGCACAGCTCCAACAATCCTTGCTTCACTCCCATCCTCCTTCTTACCTAGTTTAAAGCCCTCTGAATGAGCCCCACCAGCTCCTGCCCAGGATCCTTTTTCACCTAAAAGATAGGGACCCGTCTGCGGCCATCAGGCCGGGTGCCAAGTAAAGTGCCCCATGGTTGAAAAAAACAAGATTTCTGCGTTGGTACCAGCCCCTGAGCCACGTGTTTAACAGGTGGGCTTTCCGTGTCCTCTCTGTACCCCTCCCTGCCACCGTAGGGATGGAAGAAAACACCACCTGCACTCCCGCTCCATCCACTAACCGTCCCAGCCCCCTAAAGTTTTGTTTGATAGCCTTCAGGCTTCTCTCTTCAATGTTGTCACTACCTGCCTGGACTATCAAAAGAGGATAATAATCAGAGGGACGTACCAGGTTGGGAAGCTTCCTGGCAACGTCCCTGACCCTGGCCCCAGGGAGACAGCAGATTTCCCTATGGGTAGGGTCAGGCCGACAAATAGGTCCCTCTGTTCCCCTAAGAAGAGAGTCTCCCACAACAATAACCCTTCTTTCTTTCTTCGTGGAGGCAGTTCTGAGGCATGGAGTCGACTTCCTCGCCCTAGGCATCGTCCTGGGAACACTTGCTACCTCTTCCTCACCCACCGGTCTGTCGAGCTCCAGGGCCCCAAACCTGTTGTGTAGGGGAACCTGGGAAGGTGGGGCTGGAAGGGGAGAGCATCGCCTGTGATGTCGAGCAGGGACCTGTTTCCATTCCTCCTCAACTCCCAGATCCCCTTCCTCTGCCTGACGGCGATAGGGCAGGGGATCCACCACCATTTGGGGTGTCTCACCTCGATACCTCTCCTAAGGCCCTGCAGGGAGTTACTCCACAAGTCTATCTCCCGCTCACACTCCCTGATATCTTTCAACCTCTCCACCTCCTCCTTGATCTCCGCCACCATGCAGACCAGGTCATCCACCTGCTCGCACCTCACGCACGCAGTTTCTCTGCCTCCCGCCGATGGCAGCAACAGGCTCAGACACTCCTTGCATCCTGTGACCTGAACTGCTGCATTTTTTAACGGGTAGTCGGTCTGGGTGTGTACTGACTTCCTGGAGAGCGCACCATGCCTGGTGGAGACCATTATCGCCTAGCTAATGGCTGTCGTTAAGGAGGTGTTCGTATGGGTGGGGGGAGCGCTCTGCCCTTCCTGCTCCCCTTGCCTGAGCGAACTGCCGCGCTAACTGCTGCGCCACTCCCTTCTGAGGCGCCACGCCCTGTTTGCCCGCCCTGTTCGCCACGCTCCTGTTCGCTGCGCTCCCTAGGGGCAGCTTTTGAACGTCTGGGGAGGGGGCGCTGCTGGCTCTACCTACGCCTCATCAGCCTCCCTCACGAGGGCTGTCAGGTCCTGGTGGCTCCCTCAAGTAAGCTCGATGCTGGAAAAGTTAGCCCTGCCTGGCCCGATCCCTCGCTCTGCTGCAGAACGCGTCTGCCCCAGAGCCGATTGCCTTGGCATACCTTTGATGCATACCAGGACACGATTGCCTTTCTGAGCTGCAAGCTCAGACACATTGTGTCTATGCATTTTCTGTTTTTCATCCACCAGTAGCAACAAGTCCTTCCAAGTCTGAGTCCAGCTACAGGGCTGCTGTCAATCCACTCATTTCCTAGGCTGTATTCATGTTTGGGATTGTTCTGACTCAGGTGCAGGACCTTGCACTTGACTTCGTTAAATGTTAATGAATTTCAATTTACTACCATTAAACAGGAACCTGGGGTTTCCGGTTTCTCAGGTAGGAATGGCAGCATAACACCTCTCTGTCTTTCACAGCAAAATTATCCAATCTTTAAAATAATGTCCACAAAATAAGAGGGATTGCAGATTGTATCTCAAGTAAATAAAAACAAACTCCCACAAACTTTAGCCACATATAGAGGAAATTAAGAGGGGTGAGATTATAGTACTTGCCCTTAGCAACTACCTAGCCCACTGGCTGTTTCTAAATCACTATTTTTTAACATGCTGGTTCTTTTGGATCCCATTAGGCTGTCCCATCTTCATTGGCACTGAACAGAGAAAACAGGAAATCAGCCACCGTCCTTTCCTTATAGGTTGGTAAGTCCCAAAACAAGAAGAAAGTCCTTCTCATTACTTCTATGTATAGATACCTGATAACCTGTGGAAACATAATTGGTATATCATGTGTAGGAATAATAAAGCCGTGGATAATCATACTTATCAAATTCCTAGTCATTTTTATTAGCTGATTTAAACTCAGAAGGTTTAAACAGAACATCTTTTCTGATTTTGTGACTCTGCTATACACCTTTCTTATTCCTTTCAATGACACAATTTGCTCTGAAGATAACCATTTGCTGTCTCAGGTAAAAAAAAAAAAAAAAAAAAATCTGTGTCAGACAACTAACTTTTCTGTATTTAGAAACATAATATGCTTTTAAGGTATGCCTGATTGCATGACCTTTCAAATTGAGAATAAGTGACTGAGGAGATTCCCTTCAGATCTCAAGCAATTCTGAGATGTATGATTTTTCTTGACTAGAAAGAGAATTTAGAGAATCTATTAATTTTTTGGACCTTTGTGAAACTTTTTTTGAAATCTCTGCATTTGACCTTATTACAATTGAAGTTCCAGACAGTATATTGTGGTAAAACAGCTGTAAGCATTTCCAAAGGCTATATTGCATGTAAAATAATTAATTGGCAATAGTCCCATGTAAAAGTGAACCACTGTATAGTTATGATGTAAAAATGTTGGCATTCATGTGGATTGACCTATATATGTCATAGATGTCTTTTTCCTTGCCTGAAGATTAATGCTATTGCACATCTAAGAACTAAATACATGTCTTCTGTGTGTGTATGTCCACTCATTCTGTTTAATCATAAGTATCAGTGGTGTTATCTTACTGTATTAATAACCTAGAAAAGTTATACACTCTGATTTTTCAGAAACATAAAAATTATTTTTTACTATAGAAAACTGTAAGATACTTTCAGCTTTAAAATTTGATCTTCCTTTCCAGTTTTCTATTTTTCATATTTTGTTATGCTTTGTGATGCCCGTAAGGAGTTGCAGAATGGCTGCTAACAAGACCTTGCCTACCGGGGCTACTTCCCTACATAATTCTGCAGAGCTATTTGAGACAAAGTGTATTTGTAGGCCTCATGAATTAAGAATTTGAGAGAAATCAGATGCACAGACAAGAATAAAGAAAAGTATTTTTATTTCCCAAATCCAAATCCCACTTTGAAAGAAACATCATAACAAGCATTGTGTAAAATCCCAGTTTTGTTATTATAAGAGAACATTACTTAATACTTATGGCATAAAAAATCATATTCCTCTATTTAATTCCCAGAAGTCTTTCAATATAAATCAGATATTTTTAAACTGTTGTCATCCAGACCGTGGTTGGCTTGAGGACTTGATTACCTTGATTACCTGCTTCAAGAAAACATGTTAAATAGTACTTCTAGTGGTGTCTTTAATTAAGTATATATAGTTGGCCAACAAGAAATTGTGAATATTATGGTTTCTGTTCATTTAAATCTGGCAACCACTTCTGTTAACCAACAAATACTATCTATCTTGCTTCACACATTTGTTTCCAGTATTTTTTTCCAAAATAAAACCTTTGGGGTTTTTCCTTTGTTTTTGTTTGTCTGTTTTTCTTTTGTTTTCCTTTTGTCTGGTTTGTTTTTAATTTTGATTTTTCAGTACTGAGAAGTTATATGTGCTTACTCACTCTCAATTGTAATTGTAATCATTTTTGATCTGATAATTTTAATGTTATTTCCATCATCGAAAAAAAGAATTTCAGATCCAATAGTAACTTCTTTAGCCTATATTACAAGTAATAATAATAACAATAATAAAATAAAATAAATTCAGTGGGGTTTCTGACAAATTAGTTATTTTGATAGAGTTGCAATGACAATTGTGTTTTTTTTTTTTTTTTTTTTTTTTTTTCAATCAAGTCGGCTTCAATTTGATCAGAATTCTTATTTTTTTAAACCATAAAGCTAACATTTCTAAATTATAAAATGAGTCAAAAATTTATAATAGTAGAGAAAGTCTCTGGAAGAAAAAAAATAATTACTATTTAGTTGTGATAGGAATCTATCTGATGCCTAGATCACAACAAATGTGCTGTACAACTGCTTTACATGCACATTTCAGCACTTTGTAAAAGTGAATATATATATATTATTATTTTTTAATGTAGAGCTGACAGAAACTATTAGAAACTACTTAAAAATATTTTCCTGTCTTTGTTGACCATGTGAAAACTGGAATAGGTTTTTATTTTTATTTTTCCCGGAAACATGAAGGAATGAAGAAACATATACAACAGTGTTATATATTGCATATTCAGTTTACTTAGCAGTTTTGTATAAGGCCATTGCCAACATCAGATTAGTTGTGATGCATAATTATATTGACTGTGACACTGATTATTTCATATAAAACTTTAATTCTGCAGAAACATTAGTTCATAATAGATTCGGAATCATTGTATTGATTTCACAGAGCAGAGGTTGTTTCATATTAGTTTCATGACTATTAATCCTACAACCACTATATCAAACAGCATATATCATACATACAACTTTGATCCACATTGTTTCTCTGTTGAAATAACCAGAATTTCTATAAGAATATATATTGTTTGCATTATGTCAACAGTAAGAAGACGGACAGTACATGATTTGGCATAAGGCTAAAATGTCATGAACAAACAATATTTACTCTTTTGTAAAGCCTAACAGTGCAATGATAATTCACCCTAAAGTTCTGAAAGGATTTGAACAGAGAGAGTGTGTATATATCATATCAAAATTCTGCATCACGCATCATTTTGATGCAATACTGGAAGCCCTCCAAAAGATCAAGTGTATCTCTGGATCATGACTACCTGCTCATGAAGCTAAGCTCATATTTATTTTCAGAATAAACTTATTTTATATATTATTTTATGAGTATTATATTTAGCTTTACTAAACAGCTAAAAGGAAGGTAGTAAGGTTCTTTAGCTTGCTTTGTGGGAACCTGGAGTCAATACTGGGGACAGAATATTCAGGATAAAATACTTACTCCTTTAAAGAAACAAAAACAAAAATAACAACAACAACAAAAAAATCATTTTCCTTACATATAAAACCAAATCGTATTACCATAAAAATTCAACTTTGAGGAAGTAATAATTTCAGATCTATGAAAAAAATCAGACCTGTGTAAAAGATGCAAAAAGAAAAAAAACACAGTAGTTTTATTCATTTGTTATCTAATAAAGTATTTTTATGCAGTTGGATATTATTACGCAAAATGAGGAAAATCTAAGGCAGATTTCTTCCTTAAAGATTAAAAGCATAAATTGTATCTGAAGATATACTAAGCCTATCTCTAATTTCTAATCTAGAAGAAATGCTCTTAAGAATTGTGCAACATTTAATTGCCCATTCAATATATGTTGATATTAAGACTTTCTATGGTAGATATTTCACACAATATTAGAATACTTTTTCTCGTTGGTTACACTATTGTATTTTAAAAGGTCTACTGAAGCTAGGGATTTTTGACATGAGCAAGCAATACTGTCTAAAGAGTTACACAAAAAAAAGGATATTTACTAAATTATATTTAGTAAGGTATTAAGATATTATCTGTACCCATCTCAACAAATTTAGATAAAATATTTATGACTTTTGTCTCAAATAGATTTAAAAATAAATGGCAACTCTAGACACTGTTAATGCTTCATGATTGCATGCTGCATGATTGCACACTTGCTCAAATGAACAGGGGGCAATCATTCAGCATGGTTCATTCTCCAGTATAATTTTTGACTATTAAAAACATAGTCCCACAGTTACAGCCTGCTCCTACTTATGGGTAGACACAAGAATTAATTACTAGTACCGCTTTTAGAAAACAAATATAACATTAATGTTGACATACTTTTTATCCCCTCCTGAGAAATATAGTATCTGCACATATTTTTGCATTGAAGTGATGAATTATAACCATTAAACAAAAATGTAATATGCTTGTTACAGCCACTGAATAGACAAATTACTATTATACGATGAAAGTAACACTTTACAAACCCATTCGTCACACCAGAGAGGTGTCATATGCAATCTGATTCACCGTGCTTAATCTATGAAAAGAAATTTTGAATTTTTTTTTCAGCAGATATATAAGAATGACAACTAGCTAACATTACAAAAGCAGTGATAAATACTTTGCTTTCTTAAAACAAACAAACAAACAAACAAAATCATCATCTCATGTATTTACAAGAAAAATCTGAGATTATATTTCCTTTTAATTGGCATTAAGTATATTGATACTCTATATATGACACAAATCACAATTATGATGTTCCAGTTACCAGTTCAATATATCTCTTCAAACTTTGAATAAATTCAACATGATAGATCATTTACTGATACAAATCAGTTAAGATACAGTCAATTTAAAACAGATACACTGATGTATAACTGGTTTAATGGACTCCATCCATGGAAATATATTATAAACTTCAGTTTGAAACAGTGTATGACATGGTCATAGATATTACTTCCAGTATATAGGACATTAATTGTGATGTTAAAATGAAATAGGAAGAGAATTATTAAACAAGTGCAATACTTTCACACTGAAAATGAAATATAGGTAAAAATTACTTTCCAGACTGAGGAAAGTGATCTAGTAAGGTGTCTTCAGCAATCCTGAAGTTACACACTTATCCTGGACAAGCTTAAGTCACCAGGAAGTTCCTTGCCCTAGAAGTATTAACTTAGAAGTATTGCCTTAGAAATATTAAATTCTAAGTCAAGTGACATCCACAAATAGCAGAGCTTCCTGCTGTCTGTTCAGGCACTGAGTTCTACCCTGAGCTCTCCTGGTATACAGAAAGAAGCATTAAACATAGAGAACTATATTGCAAACTTAAACACCAAACATATTTTTCTAGATTCTCCTTTAACTATAGAGAAAAATCAGGGTTTGGAGTGAAACTGAACTGCTATGTTAGCAAATGAATTTCAACATTATACCATCTCACATTCTGTCTATGTCCTTGGGTAGGTACCTGCACATAGTGAATACATTTAGACTATTCATATTATTTTTTCTGTGTGCAGTACAGAATATAGAATGCCTGCTTCAGGGAAAATGAAGCGGAGAGGAGAGGAGAGGAGAGGAGAGGAGAGGAGAGGAGAGGAGAGGAGAGGAGAGGAGAGGAGAGGAGAGGAGAGGAGAGGAGAGGAGAGGAGAGGAGAGGAGAGGAGAGGAGAGGAGAGGAGAGGAGAGGAGAGGAGAGGAGAGGAGAGGAGAGGAGAGGAGAGGAGAGGAGAGGAGAGGAGAGGAGAGGAGAGGAGAGGAGAGGAGAGGAGAGGAGAGGAGAGGAGAGGAGAGGAGAGGAGAGGAGAGGAGAGGAGAGGAGAGGAGAGGAGAGGAGAGGAGAGGAGGGGAGGGGAGGGGAGGGGAGGGGAGGGGAGGGGAGGGGAGGGGAGGGGAGGGGAGGGGAGGGGAGGGGAGGGGAGGGGAGGGGAGGGGAGGGGAGGGGAGGGGAGGGGAGGGGAGGGGAGGGGAGGGGAGGGGAGGGGAGGGGAGGGGAGGGGAGGGGAGGGGAGGGGAGGGGAGGGGAGGGGAGGGGAGGGGAGGGGAGGGGAGGGGAGGGGAGGGGAGGGGAGGGGAGGGGAGGGGAGGGGAGGGGAGGGGAGGGGAGGGGAGGGGAGGGGAGGGGAGGGGAGGGGAGGGGAGGGGAGGGGAGGGGAGGGGAGGGGAGGGGAGGGGAGGGGAGGGGAGGGGAGGGGAGGGGAGGGGAGGGGAGGGGAGGGGAGGGGAGATATGTTTTTATAACAGTTAAGTAGATAGAGTAGTAACCTGCATTTGTTTTCCAATCCACCTTCAGGATATAAATCATTATCTATTTATTTCCCTCTAGATTGGTTGCCAGTACTACAAGTATTAGGAAATTAAAAGAGAAAATGAAATTTGTTGCTACAAGTCCATATCCAAAGATGTTGAGTGACACCTTAAAAGCTATAGGATGTGATAGACCTCTGCACAGAGCAGACAAAGCAAAGGAAGAATAGATTAGCATCCTGCTGAAAGGACCTTGTTTTACTCAGGTGGGCAGCCGAGCTCCACCACAACTGCTCTCTCACTACCCCTCTCCTCAAAGAGGAAGGGGGAGAAAATACAACACAGAGATCTTGAGATTTGAGATGAGAAAGGTTTAATTAAAGGGAAAGGGAATGGGGAGAAAAAGAAACGAAAAAAACCGTAAGTCCGTGTGGAAGAACAGAGAGAAGGAAAAAAAATCTGTACTTCCCATCAATGAGTGATTTCGGCCACGTCCTGGGAAGCAGGGCCTCAAAACGCATAGTGGTTGTTCAGGAGGAACAGCCCCCTCCCCCATGAGAGCCCCCCCTTTTACTGCTGAGTGTGACATCAGGTGTTATGGAATATCCCTTTGGTTGGTTTAGGTCAGCTGCCCCGGCAATGTCCCCTCCCCATCACTTGCCCACCCCCAGCCTGCTGGCTCTTGGGGGCTTGGAAGGAGTCCTGATGCTGTGACAGCACTATGCAGCAATGGACACAACACTGGAGTGATATCAATGCTGTTCCAGCTACGAGTGCAGAGCACAGCACTGTGTGGGCTGCTGCAGGGAAAGGTGACTCCATCCCAGACAGACCCAACACAGACCTGTAGTACCAAAAAAGACAGCAGATGCCTGTGTCTCTGTAGATATAGTTGTTCTGAAGTGACTATAACTAGGACTATCAAGAAGACACTTCTAGATTTGGATTATTATTTCCTTGGATTATTGTTCTTATGCCTGTTTTGGAGTCGTGTTCTGTGTTTTGTATTTGAAAATCATAAATACAAGCAAGCTTACAGCTGATATTTTTTGAAATTAAACTATTCTTTTAAACTCAAATATTGCCTTTTGTATAATACCACACCCACAATTTGACAGCTTTTTCCAATAAAATAAAATAAAATAAAATAAAATAGAAAATACTAGAAACTTTTAAGAATAATGACTATTTTCTGTCAGTTTAGGAGAGATGAAGTAAAAAGCTAAACACCATGGCAGTGGTTTTAAGTGAGAACAACAAAATCAGTACATAGACTACATCCCTTGAGCAAACAGTTACAGAAAGAAGTAACATTGTAAAAAAAAGGTACCTGTTTTACAAAATTGTGCCTTTCTCTGGATGAAAAATTTGACACTGAGCTCCATAGAGGTATAATCCTTCTGATTACCAAGTCATCTAAATCAATGTCTTTTGAAGATTGCTATGCCATGGTCCAGAAGCCATGCAGGCATTCAGTAGATTTTATGTTACTACAAATAGACTTTATGTGCAAATGTGTTTATGTATACATGTGTGTCTTTGCCCTCCCAACTTAGCTTTAACCAGGCCTATTTGCCTGGGTATTGCTTTATAGTCAATGCACAGAAACTGGCATCTAGACTAGTACTGAAAAGATATTTAAGCAGATAAATCTCACCTAAGGATTCTGGTTATGCCTCTGGAGAACCCAATTCAAAAGTCTTTCACTGTGCCAAGTGATCACAAGAGAGTAATAAGAGTGATCAGAAAACTCAACCATTTAAAAAAAAAAAAAAAAAAAAGTAATTTAAAAGTCCTGTCTATAAAGCAGCATGGAAGAGGTCTAACCACACATAAGCCAGAAAGAAAGAATTATGTATGCATAAAGAAAGGTCAATCTGTCATTACTTCTCCATAGGAGAGTCGCTGTGAATGTGTAAACAGGATAGAGAATGTTCAAATAGGGAGAAAAAATGTCACATGGTGCAATTAGACAAATATGACCTGGTTGCTATCATGGAAACGTGGTGGGATGGGTCATATAACTGGAACACTGGAATAGAGGGCTACAAACTGTTCAGAATAGATAGACAGGGAAGAAAGGGAGGGCATGTTGCCCTCTACATTAGGGAAGGGATTGATTGTGAAGAGATGCCTCTGAGAAACAGGCACAGACAGGCTGAGAGCTTGTAGGTGAGAGTTAAGGACCACAACAATAAAGGACACCTTGTGGTCAGGGTTTACTACAGGCCACCCAATCAAGGGGAGCCTGTGGAAGAGGCATTCTTGCTTCAACTACAAGAATTGTCATGCTTGCATGCTCTCATCCTGATGGGGGACTTCAATCACCTGGAAGCCTGCTGGTAAAACTACACAGCAGGAACGCCCAGTGTGGAAGAGCTCATTAAAGAGGTCAAGATTGGAGGCAGGCTAGACTGCAGTGATTCCACCCTGGCTGAGTTTGTGATCTCGAAGAATATGGGCTTTACAAAGATTAAAGTCAGGACCCTGAACTTCCAAAGTGAGACCTTTTAGCTATTTAAAGATGTAGTGGATGAGATCCTCTGGAACATTGTCCTCAGGGACAAAGGAGCTGAACAGAGCTGACAACTCTTTAAAGACACTTTTCTTAGGACACAAGAACTCTCCATCCCCCTGTGTAAGAAAGCAAGCAGGAAGGGCAGAGAACCAGGATGGTGAGCAAGGACCTGCTGGTCAAACTGAGGCACTGCTTTAAATCACAGAATCACAGAATTTCTAGGTTGGAAGAGACCTCAAGATCATCGAGTCCAACCTCAAACCTAACACTAACAGTCCCCACTAAACCATGTCCCTAAGCTCTACATCTAAACATCTTTTGAAGACTTCCAGGGATGGTGACTCCACCATTTCCCTGGGCAGCCTGTTCCAATGTCTAACAACCCTTTTGGTAAAGAAGTTCTTCCTAACATCTAACCTAAAACTCCCCTGGCACAACTTAAGCCCATTCCCCCTCGTCCTGTCACCAGGCACGTGGGAGAACAGGCCATCCCCCACCTCGCTACAGCCTCCTTTGAGGTATCTGTAGAGAGCGATAAGGTCGCCCCTGAGCCTCCTCTTCTCCAGGCTGAACAAGCCCAGCTCCCTCAGCCGCTCCTCGTATGACTTGTTCTCCAGAAAATGAATGTTGACTCTTTGTGAGTGAATTCCAGATGCCTGGGGATAAACATTCTGCTAGGGAAAACAACTGGGTCCCCTAACATATGTAAGAAAGCAAGCAGGGAAGGTGGGAAACTGGCAGGGCAGAGCATTGACCTGCTGGTCAAACTGAGGCACAAGAAGGAAAGGCACAGGCAGTGGAAGCTGGGATATATAGCCTGGAAAGAGTACAGGGATGCAGTCCAGATGTGCAGGGATGGGATTAGGAAAGCTACGGCACAGATGGAACTGAGCTTTGCAAGGGATGCAAAGAATAATAAGAAGGAATTCTATAGGTACGTTGCTCAGAAAAGAAAGGCCAAGGAGCGTGTACCCCCTCTGACAGTAGAGAAGGGAGAACTGGTAACAGCAGGCATACAGAAGACTGAGGTACCCTACAACTTCTTTGCATCGGTCCTCACTGCCAGTCAGGCTTCCCAAGTCTTTTGTTTCCCTGAACCCATAGATTAGGGCCTGGTGAACAAAGTCCCACCCACTGGAATTGAAGAGCAGGCTTGAGACTACCTGATGAAGCTGAACAGGTACAAGCCTATGGGGCCTGATGACATGCATCCCAGGTCCTGAAGGAATTGGCTGATGTAGTTGCCAAACCTCCCTCCATCATACTTGAAAAGTCCTGGCAGTCAGGTTCATACCCTGGTGACTGGAAAAAGAGAAACATTGCTCCCATTGTTAAAAAGGGTAGAAAAGAAGGACATGGGGAACTACAGACCGGTGAGCCTCACCTCTGTGCCTGGGAAGATCATGAAACAGATCCTCCTGGAAGCAATGTCAAGGCACATGCAAGACCAGGAGGAGATCTGAGACAGTCAGCATGGCTTCACCAAGGGCAAAATGTGCCTCACCAATCTGATGGCCTTCCATGATGGAGTGACTGCATCAGTTGACAAAGGAAGACAGACCAATGCCATCTACTTGGACTTTGACATGGTCCTGCATGACATCCTGGTTTCCACATTGGAGAGAGGTGGATTTGATGGGTGGACCATTCAGTGGCTAAGAAATTGGCCTGGAGGTCACACCCAGAGGGTGGTGGTCAATGGCTCAATGTCCATTTGGAGGTTGGTGACAAGTGATGTCCTTCAGTGGTCTATCCCGGGACCAGTAACATCTTTTAATAACTTTATCAGTAACATAGACAGTGGGATTGAATCCACCTTCAGCAAGTTTTTAGAAGACAACAAGTTGAGAGGTAAATTTAGTACAGCAGAAAGAAGGGATGTCATCCAAAGGCACCTAGGCAGACTTGAGAAGTGGGCCCACATGAACCTTATGAGGTTCAACAAAGTGTAAGGTGCTGCACCTGGGTTGGGGCAATCCCAGACATGAGTACAGACTGGGAGAAGAACACATTGAGAGGTACTCTGTAGAGAATAATTCAGGTGTTCTGGTGGATGAAAAGCTCGACATGAGCCTGACGTGAGCCAGCAGTGTGCACTTGCTGTATCCTGGGCTACAAACAGAGAGGTGCAAGCAGCGGGTTGAGGGAAGTGACAGTCCCCCTCTACTCTGAGCTTGTGAGTCTCCACATGGAGTACAGTATCCAGGTCTGGGGTCACTAGCACAAGAAGGATGTTTATCTGTAACACGAGGTCCAGAGGAGGGCCACAAAGATGATCAAAAGGCTGAAACACCTCTCCTATGAAGAAAGGCTGAGAGAGCTGTAGATGTTCAGCTCAAAGAAGAGAAGACTCCAAGGTGACCTCATTGCAGCTTCTCAGTACTGAACTGATTGTTCAGTAACTTAAAGGAATTGAAGAATCTGCTGACAAGTAAAGATCACTGTTGAGTGCTTAGCTTGTGACATTTGGGTTCAGTGGCTACGTAACTTGCTATGTTAAAGAAATAGTACACCTTGTATAATGTTGCTGGGTACAGACAAGCAGTATCATGTAGTGACAGTTCACATATAACAAAACATTAGTTATCTTTGGTGAAGAATAGTTCCCTGAGGTCCTGGAGAAAATGAATGTTTCACATTCTTCCTTTTCTTCATAATATATATATACATATATGTATATATCTAGATATATATCTAGATATATATCTAGATATATATCTAGATATATACATATATGTATGTGTATATATACATATATATATATATATATCTCCATATATGTATGTATATATATATATATATACTTCTCAAGTAGTCCTTAGTGTATGAACCTTGCAGGTCACATGTACAGAAATCCACTTTTATTGTTACAGAATACCGTAGAAAGTAAAGAATAATGCAGACATTGATAAAACACCCAAGT
The DNA here is from genome assembly GCF_047663525.1 of Anas platyrhynchos. Classification (NCBI taxonomy): domain Eukaryota; kingdom Metazoa; phylum Chordata; class Aves; order Anseriformes; family Anatidae; genus Anas; species Anas platyrhynchos. The sequence continues at coordinate 133,508,257 of NC_092587.1, forward strand.
ATGTAGTTTTGCTGTATGATTGATATGTGATGTGCTGAGTCTGTAAAAGGTCTTGAGATTGTACAACAGTTGAGAAATAAAGCTCAGAGACTTTACTAAAAAAAAATAAAATGGATATTCTTAAAGAAAGGAAATGAAATATTAAAAGTGGAATTGCATATGTGATTATACAGATGAAGATAGCTGATATTTGAATTGAACTTTGTTTTGGGTTTCACTGAAACTCTGACAGAGTTCAGCATATAGAAAAAAAAAAAAAAAACAAAGACATTAATTTACAACTCATCTCCAGGCCTCATGTGCTACAAATGGAATAATAATAAGGGAATAATAATAATGTTAATGATAATAATGTTAATAATAATGTTAATAATAATAATAATAATAATAAACCAAACCTCTAGTGTTTGATATATCCTACTAATACATGATTTTTTCCCACAGCAAGGTAAGCTTTGCATTACAATGTTTGAAATATCTTTACATAATCAAATACATTCTTGGAAATATGATTTCTAATTTCAAAATGGGAAATTTTGAAATTGGGCTGTGCAGTAAATATCAGGACTGAGTGCAGATTCGTTAGGACAGGAAATATGAGATTGACAAAGTCACTGCAGGGAAAAAAAGGGGGGGTAGGGAGGAGGGAAGGACAGACCTATGGTTTGCATTTATTACTTTGAAGATCTTAGATCTCTATTTTCTTCCTATTTTCTCAAATTAAGTTTACAAGAATACCTGTAGAATAAGCCAAAAATTAGACATAGATCAGAAATTGCAGCAACGACTATCAGTTTCAGAACACTGTTCACAAAGCCTTGCAGGAGGCAATATACAGTAGGTATTACACTTAAGGTAAACCCCTTTAGGCAGAGTTTAACATACACCAATTAGTGATTTCTGTATATTGTAAAGGAGAGACTTCTAGATTTTTTTCTGAAGACTTTTGTTTTGCTTAAATTTTGCTATAACTAATCTGGTTATTCTTTTCCAAACTCCTCTGAATTCTCATAGACTTTCACAATAATATATATTATATATAGTTTTAACAAGTTAATTGTGTGTGATCTGGGGGCTTGGGAGAGAATCAGTACTGTCATTGATTTTAAATGACTTCATGTACCATAACATCTGCAATACATGTATGTAAAGAAGTAAAGAGGAGCCTGATCTGCTCTCTCTCTGACCTTCACTGGTATGTTTGTACCTGTGATCTATATTATATCTGTATTTGGCAGTTTTATTTCTAGTGTTTCACTTCAAAATGTTTCACTTCCAAGCACAAGACTGAAAGAATGTCTCCTCTTTTGATAATCTGCTTACTCAGTGAGACCAGGAGAAGTTACTGCAAGTCTCAGTGGAAATGTGGTGATATTAGAATAACAATTTCAAGCTGAAGCAGGGAGGAGGCATTGACACCAGTGGTGATTAAATATAATGACTCTCTTCTTGAAGCAGATCTTAAAAGAAGTGCTTTCCCACAAATAAATATAGTGTGCATATATAATAGTTAGTTTCCAGTGTGGAAAGGATGTGTAATTTTGCTATTATGCATTTACTTTTTGTTATCTTGAGTGATCATGAAACTATCCCAGAGCCATTAAAGTTGCTTGTTGGTGGTTCTAATTTCAAAGCTTTTAGAGTAGAATACAGTTGTCAACACACTTATCTCTGCAGGCATAAAGCATCTGTGATGGAAGAGATGCCCGTGTGTATGTTAGAGACTTAATATTGTCTTATTATGTACCACAGCACCACTGCTAGAGTTCACATCCATAAAAATATAGTGCTATAATTAATTTTCTAGTTGCGTAAAGATTTGATGTGATTTAAGAAGCTGCAGGTTGTCTGTGCTAAAGGTTAGTCACCTCTATTTAAAAACAATTTTCACTTCCTACTATTGCTCTGATCAACATCATTATAAGAAAAAATCAGGAGCAAAAATACTATATTAAAATGTATGTTTAGTTGTTACATATGCCACAATATCTCTTTTGCAATTCCTTTTTAATTGCTGAGCAAGGTGAAATAATCAAGTCTTGAACTTTTAGATTGTACTGTTTGTTAGAAAAGAAAGAGGTTATAACTTTATAATGTGTAAGATTTTCTGTAGTTGTGAACTTTATTTTGACTTTAATAACAATTTTGTAGAAGCACTAAATTTTCCCTGGTTTTCTCTCTGAAATTATGAAGAATTACTTTTATTTTGTTAAATAAAAATAAATAAATGCATTCTTCTCAGAGTAACTCTATTCTCTACAGGCTAAACAAATAGCACAGGAGAAAGATAATGCAGATAGTAAAACATTTTGAAATTTACATGTAGAGAGTAGGTCTCAATTCCTTCCACCCAAATTTATTCACTAAATTTAACAGCTGCATGTGGTAGTCTTGCTCTGTAAGGAAACAGACAATTGCATTCAGAGGTGTTTGAGGTCTGAGAACTGGATCATTCTGTAGAAACCTGATTCTCTTTAATTCATGCTGGAGGGGTAACATTTTTCCAACTAGGACTTTTCAGCCTATTGTGGTTCACAGCAGAGCTATGCCAATGTATCAACAAGTAATTACTAAATGAGACTTCTGCTTCTCTACACTCCTGAATGCTTTTTCTAACCCCTTTCAATGCACCACCACTGGCAGTTTTCTGATTCTGAAGTGATTTTGGGTAATAAATATTCAAGAAATTATTGATTCTATTGTAATGTTAGCTCTTCGTGCCTTTTGTTTTCTACCCGCTTTAGTGTCAGATGAACATTAGTGGTGTCTTCTGGCACTATCCAACTGGTTAACACGCACAGCCTTCTCATACGACCTTATCCTTAGCTAAAAGATGAGAAGGAGTACTCAGGAACAAAATGTTATTTACATGAGTAGAATTTGTGGTTTGAAATACAATGTGGTTTGAAATACAAAATATTTGCATCTGCAGAAGCTAAGATAAACTAATATTGCATATCAAAGAAGTACCGACATATGGGAAGACATAGCATTTTAATAATTAGGATTTAGTGTCTTAGGTAGAAGCTGACAGATATCATTCTGTGGTTATTCTTGATTCATAGTTTTTTTTTTTGTTTTGTTTTGTTTTTGTTTTTTTTTTTTTTTGTGACTACAAAGACTAGAGAATGGCTTCTTAATTTTAATTGAAGACAGAATTGTGAACTACAAATTTCTCATTTTCAGAAACAAACAAACAAACAAAAAGACAGTATATTGACAAAGACAAATTATTGTTCCACATAATTTAAACAAGATTTTCATTTAAGTCGTGCAGCTTGCTATGTGTTCTGTCACTTTACTAAGTGAGATCATAATTTATGTTCAAGGATTTTGTATTTGTCTACCATAGCCTTAAATAACAAAGCTAGGAGTTAAACATTTGGCACAAAATTTACCATAAAAATCTTATTGCTGCAAACAATCAAGAATTGCAGGAAGTATATATAGAAAGTATGTATAGAAAGCCATCAATCTGATATTCCATGATGACATCTCTATCTATTTCCTCATTGATTCTACTTTCAAGAAAAACAAAACAAAACAAAACAAAACAAATTTTAATTAAAAAAGAATGTAAATCAAGCTTTTGATTACATTTATAATTTCAGAGACCCTCTGTAATATTCAGATGGGTTAGGAAAATGAAGAGACATTTGACAGAATGATACTGTAAAACAACCAGAGATATGTAAAACAACCATGTACTTTTCTCAGTTTATGAAGAGGCTGAAAACACTGCCTGTATCACAAAGAAACCTATTCCCCCTTCCAAACTTCCTTCTCCCCCCTCCCTTTTCCCCACATCTAAATATTTCCAGGCCAGATTTGTAAACATTTGAATAGTTCACATTGCAAAACTGAAATTTTATTAGAATTATCTCATTCTGTGGTATTGATATAGCTTTTCTCTCCCCCCCCAAAAAAAAAACCTCATTACAATATTGACAGGTTTCTGAATTGCACTGTTGAATATAAAGCCTTAATGTGAAAGGTAAGAGCTCACTGAATCAATGAATTACTAAATGTTACTTTACTCCGAAAAAGTTGGTTATTATTTGTGATTGGATTTTGTTATTACAACTTTAAAAATTCATCAGAAAGAAATATTTTGATGTCAGTACTTCAGACTCACACCTAAGTAATAGAAAAAAAAAAAAAAGAAAGAAAGAAAGAAAGAAAGAAAGAAAGAAAGAAAGAAAGAAAGAAAGAAAGAAAGAAAGAAAGAAAGAAAGAAAAGGAAAGAATAAAAATTACATTTTTACTTTGAAGAAGATATTGCTTCTGACAGCGTGTCTCTGAGTTCTTCAGTGTTAATGAAACATTGATGGTCTTATTATGTTACCTCACCAGGTAAAATAACAATAAAAATCATTTTTTGTCTGGTATCCGAATATTTTTTTTTCTCTCCTGTGTTTGTAATTGAAAGCTTCAGTCCACAGAGACATTTTTAATATAGATTCATCAGAATAATCATAGCATAGTTCCTGCTCTGATATACTCACCAGGTTACTTAGGTACTTAGGTACTTGTGAGGATTGAAAACCAAGTTTGCTTTTGAAAACAGGATATGAGAAGTCTGCTAACAAATATCTAGTTCAAAATAACTACCATCTCACACATAAAAGAAAGATATTAAATTAGAATAGACTAATTATAATAAACAATATGTGTGATGTTTATTATTTTTCATTATTGGAAATATTTCCAACAAAATACAAAAGGGTTGTTGGTTTCCTTAATATCTCCAATAGTATTGGGTAAATTTATTCTAGATACATTTTGGAGTGAGAAGATTTGGACTGGATTTGAAACTGAGAATAATGTTAAGATCTTTGAATTGCTGTCATGAGCCCTGTTCTGCTTAGTTGAACTATATAGATGCAAGACCTTAAGATGCTTAAGTCTTGGGATAGAGAAGGAACAAGCCATTAAATGCAGTGAAATTTTTATTTAAAAAAAAAAAAAAGTTTTTGTTGTTTTGTTTAGTTTTAACAACTGTATCCCATTCCAACTACATGCACCTTCACAGAGTTCATATAATAGTCATTCTCAACTGACATTATTATATGGTTAATGAGAAACTGCAGTAATGATCGTTTCTCACCAGCAATTGCATTAGCATCTCATATCTTCTTCTCATTCTACTTTTGATCTTTTGTAAGATTTTTCTGTTTTATCTCCCCTTCCACATCACCAATGTGAAATGGTGATAGCTACTTTTATAAAAAACACAAACTTCATCGTCATAAATGGAAGAATATCTAGGGAGGAGAAAGTTATTTTAACTAATAGATACAGAAATAAATCTTTGCATCTAAGAATGTAAACATTGAGCTCAGTGTTACAGGAACTACAACAATATATAAACTGAAGTTTATTATTCTTCCAGAGAAGTTGCAGTATGGCATGGTTGGGAAAAAAAAAAAAAAAAAAAAAAAGCAAGCAAAATTCTAGACTACAGAACTACAGAAAGAAAAAACAGAATAATTGTGAGTAGTGTTTTTTGTTTGTTTGTTTGTTCTTTTTTAATTAATTAATTATGGAAAAACTAATTGTTTTATATGTAGTATATGTATAACCTAAATAGAATACAATGTCTTACATTATTTTTTATGGCAAAAGAAAAAAAAATTGGCAGTCACTGAACTTTGTTTTGCTGTGGTCTAAGACAAGTGTATATAGGTCACATATATATCAGTACTTTTCATGATTTGCTTAAAAGGTGTGAAGCAGATGTCAGAGATCAAAAGTATTAAAAACACTGTGGAGGCTTCCTTTCTGTCACACATACAGAATAATATCTTCCAAAGATTTTCCTGGGAGACTTCAGAAAAGGTTGAGTTTGCAAAAGAACTAGCATGGGAAAATGATCCAAATAGCTATAATGAAGAAAATTCTTTGTTATGTTAACATAATTCTTTGTTATATTATACCTTCAATTCTGCTTTGATGTCTAAACAACAACATTCATGTCACTAAGGTCATACCTTTCTTTCATGATTATCTGATTAAAAACTCTAAGGCTGATTATTGTTTTCCTTTAGCATGAAATCTTGTTTATTAGCAGTCTTTTACCAAGTGATTCCTGTTGCAAACTCATGATTCATGTAGAATCTAAAACTCATTTCTAGAAATATACTCTTCTTTGATTGAGAGTATGCATCCCAAAAAAGTCATGTGAGATATTCAGGATAGTTATAATGCTTTATTACTACACCACTCTTACTGAAGAACATTACTATTTCCTAATGGAAATATCCTATTTCTGTAGCTTTCTCTAGGTTTAGCAAATAGTGAATTACCTACACACACAACAAAATTTTCCATACACCTGCTTTTAGTGCCCTCTCTTCATTGTTTCAGTGGTCTGCATCACTTTGCTAAGGCATTTTAGTCATTTCAAAATCTAATTACATAGTAAACTAGATTGTTTTATTATGGTCTGAGTCTCTTCATCTCCCCTATCAAAATCATCATGTCTTTTCTGATGATTTCTAAAATGCAGTTCTACCTTCTATAAGCGGGACCTTTGTTTTAGTTTCCTTATATACACCTTTTCATTTAACTATATTGAAACAGATGCACAAGTGTGTCAGAGCCAAAGGACATATGTGCATTCATTAGCTACCACTCTTGCAATGTTTGCAGACTTTATATGTCTTGCCAGTATTCCTGCTTTCTTTCAGATTGTTAATAAAGTTTTCAGTAGAGATGGTCAAAAGCAGTTTACAGTAGGATACAAAACATATGTCTACAGAAAGCATTCCTGTTTATGGCTTTTTCTTTAGATCTATCATGTAAACATATTCTAAGCTACTCAAATTCTATACTTATTTGCACAGTGGCAATCATTTTAGTAAAACTGTTAAGGCAGTGTTGTGTGTTAAACACCTCTCATATATTTTTTTGATATCCTAATAGTGAAGCAGATCTGCTGAAAATACCCAAATCCTAATTCTAAGAGATTTCAAAGTTTTGTAAATTTAAGATCTCTAAACAGGAAGTGCTGTCAGGAAAATATAAAGATAGTCCGGCACGAAGAATTTTGTCTCTTGGAGTCTTAGTGCAGTACATTCATTTATTTAAGTAATTTAGAGTGGTAAAATTCAAATGTTTTATGACAGAAGTTATTGTTATAAACAAACAAACAAACAAAGATGCTTACTGTAATAAATAAAAATTCTTTAGAACCCTACTGCCTGCCTAAAAATCTTCCACAAATTAAAATGTATTAAATAGTGGTTTCTAACAATAAATTCATAAGCTTCTTTGGAAACAGCAGTTTGCAATAATAGTTAAAATATTTATCTAAATTAGTTACAACTTATCACAGACGCATTAGTTACAACTAATTAAGTTGTAACACTAGTTACAACTTATGTAAGTATAAATTCATAAAATGAAATGTAAAAAATAATATTCTGTTGAACTTCTACAGGTTCCAGAAAATAGACCATGTGAAACAATGAAAGCACCAGATCATTTTAATATAAAATTCAAAATGCAATTTTTAAAGAAAAATAAATATAGTGTGATTGCGAACCTCCCATAAAATGCTAATAACTGAGTTGGGCATGCATGCCTTTTATTATCGTTATGGTTGTTGTTGTTAATGGAACTGGTTCAATCTAGTAGATGACAGTGTGACTGTGCCATAATGTCTTATATATTTTCCAGTCTGACACATTAGAGCTAGTAACGTCACACTTCATGCTTTCACACAATGGAGAAAGTTACCAGGAATTTCTTTCAGAATTTTCACAGCTGAAAAACTGGTATCTAAAAAACTAACTGGTATATCCAAGATGGGAAGCTTTTTGTTTGCCCCATTTTTTTCTCCATGTAAGCATTTACAAACTGGAGGTTCCTGCAGCTGCAAACATGAGCTTACTGCTGTGAGAGAGAAAGAGAGAGGCTTAGGTAGCCAATTAAGAGATTCAGTGTAGTGATTGCTCCAGGCTGGAAAAATGTCAACATCAATTTCAGGTTCCTCACATTAAACCAATCAGCAATAGACTTTGTTTCAGCTTTTGTTTTCTTGTAGGTTTTTGGTTAAATTAAATTTTATTAACAGGAAAATTGAGCTGAGCCCTTGTAGTGGGTTTAACAATTTAGAAAGTTTTCTGTTTGAATAAGTGAAAGTTAATAGGAAATGCAAATACCAGATGCATACCAATTTTTCTCATAAAATGTTTTGCCTTCTGTATCCCCCTTTTCTCTTAATTTTCTTCCATGTAGAAGTGCTTCACACTGTCCCTAGAGTTTAGCCATTTGAAAATATTTAAACATCATGAATACAAATTGCATAAAATACTCCTGTTTTAAAAATGATACCCAAAAAAGATGCGTTATCTGATTTCATTTAGTTATGGTAATTTGATCTTGTTTCAGAACAGTTTCCTCTCCAACAAAAAGTACCTCTTTACCTCTTTCCAACACTTTTATTAAATCCATGGTTGTTGTACTATTTTGCTTGAAAAGGCATAGAGACATGGTTGTTCTCCAAAACTTATACATAGGTTATATGTATAGGCTTTAAAACTTTTTTTTTTTTTTTTTTTTAAGGTGAATATTAAGTATCAAACACCTCTGTTTCAAGCTTCAAGTGCCTTCATTCACTTTTTGAGCCCTAATGGTTGGGCTTGCTGAGGAAACTGTCAGATTCTGGTCCTTCCTAGCTAAGACTTCATTCCACGATATCCTGCAAGTGTAACTAACTTTTCAATGGAACAAAGCTCAGGGGAAGATAGTTCATTTATCCTACAACTGAGCCTTTGGATAAAATTTTCTGTCTCTATTAAAGAGACAAACCTTTCAGGCTGGTCTAAAGAATAAATCATTTGGATGAATCTGACCCAGCCACGCAGAAATACATGTACTATTTCTGTAAAAAAAGGAAAGAAGACTTATCTGTTATATGTTATGACAGTTTCAGGTCTCTGGACTATAATCATCACAACTGCTGTTATTAACCCATGCATTGTAACATTACAATTATGAATACGATTTATCAGTTTGTTATGGACGGATCAGGGAAGCTGTGTATATGAATAATGACAGCATCTTCCTTTTCTCTCATTCCTTAAAGCCCATCCAAACTTCCTGATGTTATTGGAAATATCATAGGATGTAATATGAAATTTTCTTTGGAAATAGATGGGCACCGATTATTTCTGATTTCTACAATTCTTTCTCATGGACTTTTAAATATAATCGATACAAAATTGTCCTTCTACAATCTTTTCTTTTTTAGTTTATTTTTTCTTGAAATCATCTTGGTACCTAATCCTACTCATTCCTTCCACTCACAACTTACTTGTAGACCTTCTGTCTGCATAATAATATTCCCTACAAACAGGTGATTATATGATCCTTTCAAAATCACAACTTTTAAAGACATTTTTAGACTCTTCACTGAGACACGAACAAACATCATTTCATCAAAAAACAGATTCGTAGAAGTGACATTGTAGTTTAGACACATAGGTGGATTTAACTGAGACTATTTGAAACTTACATCAGAAAAGTATTTTCAAGTGAATGGTCACATAATTTTTGCATGCAAGTAGATCACTTTCTCAGTATGCTGCTTCTGTTCATGAAATTTCTGGCTCTATGGCAGTCTGTAACAACTTATTACAAATCTTGCTATTGGTAGCAGTATCATGCTTTACCTTGTACAGTTTCTACCAAATTAAGTAATTAAGATTACATATTTGATTAAAAGAAAATAGCCCTTTGTGGCTTTGTTTTCTTGCTTGCCATATAAAAGTAAATGAAACAAACAAACAAAAGCACTTAAAATTTTGTCTGTGATCAATTGTATGAATAAAATGTCTTATCCAACCTTAATGATTCTATGAAGCTATGATTTTGAAGAAAATAATTCATCTTCTGTACTCTAAGAAAACTTGCTAGATAGTTATCTGATTGTTATTATTATATTTTTAATGTATTTCTGATATGCAATCTATCTCCTTCTCCATTCATATTTTAACATCTCATTACGGACATAATGCAAATGTTGGTCTCCATTGGTTAACAGAACCGTTTCTGCAGTCTAAATATGCTGTGTTGCATCCACACACAGTGTTAGTTGCTGGTGTTATCTGACTGAATGCATTGCTTATTGAAACCATCTTATACCTTTCTACCAGCATATATCAAAGTTAAGGGATACTTACTGAAAAGAGTTAACTACTTCTAAACATAGAGAAGATATCCCATTGGAAAATACAGTCATCCCTACTTCAGAGATAAATTCTTTTTTTTTTTCTTTTTCTGAGTTAAATACTTTAATAATTCCTTAAAAATAATAATAATAAATATATCAGGAGTTGTTTAAATCACTTTTCTCCTTAGTTCAAGATATTATAATTATCTAAATTTGTGCTTGATATGAGGATATGAGTTGCATGTAATCCAACCAGTCTGCACTACTTGAGTTCATGAGAAAAGGAATAAGTAGAAATTCAGGCCAAATTAAGGTAATGATACATTATGTCGAGAGTATTTTGATAGCTCTGACCACAGGACTACCTGGTTTGACATTATAATTCTAAATATAACCAGAATGAGATGATTATGGGATAGTTAAGAAACAGAAGTGAGTAACCTTATTATACTGCTCAGCTTCTGGGAATCAACCATTCAAAGCCTTCTAAGCTTGAGACTATTGTGTTTAAATGATGTCCAGCAACAGATATCTATCATTAATTTGTCTAACATCTTTCATCATCTTTGGTATGCTACAACAATGCATTGCACAATTTAATCACATGCTCTCTCAATCTCTCTCCCTTGCAAAAGGAAGAAAGAAAAAAAGTTGTTTTTCTTTCCTCATGTTTTGAAACTTGTTGCCTTTTAATATGTTTTTCCAGTTGTTCTGTTCTGAAAATAAGTATTTCTTGTTTGCTTTCTGCACTTCCTTGGGTTATGCAGACTTTGTATCTCAGGCTCTTCAGTTAGAAAGCCTGTTTTCTAGAATGCTTAGTATGTCTACTTAGTTAAAAATTCTTCCTTTGTAAGGAATACCTTTTGTCATCCTTGATAATTTCTAAGTACATTTCTAGCTACAATGTTTTTTTGAGATGAAGTGCCCAGGGGTATGCATAATATTAAAGATGAGAACTCACCAATACTGTTAATAATTTAACATCATGGCGTTTTTTTGTTATTTAGTATCATTTTTTTTTTTTTTTTTTTTTTTTTTTTGTTTGTTTTTTACTGTGGTATCTCTTCGCTAGGAAAAACTGAAAACTGAGGTGACATTTTAAGAGAGAAACAGCTGTGGCTCTGAATTCTTTTTTATAGGCAGTAATATCTAATTTAGAGCCCATCACTAAGTGTACTAGTGTAAAATAAGAAACAAACAAACATTCAAGGATATTACCCTTCACAACATCAAATGATGTCTTATAATATGCAAAAACAGGAAATGTGCTTTTTTTGTTTGACATTTCTAATTCAGAACAATCTTAAACATTTTTTATATATTTTTAATATTAAATATAGACTGCTGGCCTCCACTGTTTCAAAGTTTCACATTTTTTTCTTACGTTTTCTAAACCCCAACACAACAACAGAAACAGCAATTTATTGTTGAAAAATATAACTTTTTTAAAAATATATTTTTGAAGTATTTAACACTATTTTTAAACTTATTTTTTAGCCATCTTTGATCTGCTTATGTAAAACAAAAGACAATTTCATGAAATAAAAATGTGATAGACTCCCTGCACACGGAAGAAGGGAGTCTTCTCCAGCTGTATATAGCTAAATATCTAGAAATACTGAGTCATTTTCTAATGATGAGCAATATCATTTTAAAAAAATGAAAAAACAAACAAACAAACAAACAAAAATTTCAGGAGAAGTAACCTCTGTACTACATGAAATAACTTTTTCACCAACAACTGATTTAAATCAGGTAAGTTAATAACCTGATGATTTGACCAAAGATGACAAAGAGCCTTCACACAAAGGATGCATGCAAATTTCAATTGAGTTTGGAGTCTTTCTTACTCCCTGATTTTGAATTTATTATTTCAAAGCTGTGAACCTGAATACCCAGAAAGAAAAGGAATATAAATTAAAAGCACAAACCTTTATGTTGAAGATTATGAACATAGTTTAGAGGGTAATATTGGTGACAGAGAGATGATTGGATGAGATGATCTTGGAGGTCTTTTCCAATCTTAATGATTTTATGATTCTACGATTACCCTACCCAAATACACTTTTAAATAAAAGAACAATTGCACAGCCATCTATCACAGAATCACAGAATCACAGAATCTCTAGGTTGGAAGAGACCTCAAGATCATCGAGTCCAACCTCTAACCTAACACTAACAGTCCCCACTAAACCATATCTCTAAGCTCTACATCTAAACATCTTTTAAAGACTTCCAGGGATGGTGAATCCACCACTTCCCTGGACAGTCCATCCCAATGTCTAACAACCCTTTCGGTAAAGAATTTCTTCCTAACATCCAACCTAAAACTCCTCTGGCGGAACTCAAACCCATTCCCCCTCATCCTGTCACCAGGAACATGGGAGAACAGACCAACCCCCACCTAGCTACAGCCTCCTTTAAGGTACCTGTAGAGAGCAAGGTCGCCCCTGAGCCTCCTTTTCTCCAGGCTGAACAAACCCAGCTCCCTCAGCTGCTCCTCATAGGACTTGTTCTCCAAGCCCCTCACCAGCTTCGTCACCCTTCTCTGGACTCACTCAAGCACCTCGATGTCCTTCTTGTAGTGAGGGGCCCAAAACTGAACACAGTACTCGAGGTGCAGCCTCACCAGAGCCGAGTACAGGGGGACGATCACTTCCCTAGCCCTGCTGGCCACACTGCTTCTTATGCAAGCCAGGATGCTGTTGGCCTTCTTGGCCACCTGAGCACACTGCTGGATCATATTCAGCTGACTATCAACCAATACTCCGAGGTTCTTCTCTGCCTGGCAGCTTTCCAACCATTCCCCTCCCAGCCTGTAGCTCTGCTTGGGGTTATTGCGCCCCAGGTGCAGGACCCGGCACTTGGCCTCGTTAAACTTCATGCAGTTGACCTCAGCCCATCGGTGCAGCCTATCCAGATCCTCCTGCAGAGCCTTCCTACCCTCCAGCAGATCGACACATGCACCTAACTTGGTGTCATCTGCAAACTTACTGAGGGTGCACTCAATGCCCTCATCCAGATCATCGATGAAGATATTAAAGAGGACCAGCCCCAGCACCGAGCCCTGGGGAACGCCACTAGTAACCAGCCTCCAACTGGATTTGGCTCCATTTACCACAACTCTTTGGGCCCGGCTATCCAGCCAGTTTCTAACCCAATGAAGCGTACGCCAGTCCAAGTCAAGAGCAGCCAGTTTCTTGAGGAGAATGCTGTGGGAGATGGTGTCAAAAGCCTTGCTTTTGGAAAAGCCTGGCTGAAGTCAAGGTAGACCACATCCACAGCCTTTCCCTCATCCACCCAGTGCATCACTTTGTCATGGAAGGAGATCAGGTTCATCAAGCAAGACCTGCCTTTCATAAACCCATGCTGACTGGGCCTGATCGCCTGCTTGCCCTGCAAGAGCCGCGTGATGACACTCAAGATAATCTGGTCCATGAGCTTCCCTGGCACTGAGGTCAAACTGACAGGCCTGTAGCTTCCCAGGTCTGCCCTCTGGTCCTCCTTGTAGATGGGCATCACGTTTGCTATCTGCCAGTCAACTGGGACCTCCCCCGATAGCCAGGACTGCTGATAAATGATGGATAGTGGCTTGGCCAGCTCCTCTGCCAGTTCTCTCAGTATCCTTGGGTGGATCCCATCCGGCCCCATCGACTTGTGCACATCCAAGTGCCGTACCAGGTCACCAACCTGGTACACTTCGTGGATAGTGAGGGCCACATCCTGCTCCCCATCCCCTTCCACCAACTCAGGGTACTGGGTATCCAGAGAACAACCGGTATTGCCGCTAAAGACCGAGGCAAAGTATCTATGTCTGTCTTTGAAAGAAAATAATCAGCCTTGGCTACCCTGGAAGGAACAGAAATATATCAGCCAGGAAAAGGACAGCCCTGAATTTAGAAAGATGGTTCAGAGTTTGACAGGTGAGTGAGTACTGATGGTGATATACAGTAGCAGAACGGACATCGTTTCCATTTCACAGTTTGTAGAAGAACTTGTGAACCTGTGGAGGGAGCTGAAAGTGAGCACAACCTCTTAAATGTTCTCAGAAATAAAGATAAAATGTGAAAGAGTAGGGCCCTTGGTTAACTGGTAGAAAGAATTTATGTCACACTGGGTCTCTGTTATATCTGATGGTTCTAATGGCTTTGTCTTGTATCTAGGAGGAATTTCCCAGCTGATAGATTAACAAAGAAACTGAAAGGATTTAATTAATCAGAAAGAGAAGTCAGAATCCAGGGTCATAATGTTTCAGTAATTTTAAATTTAAAAAATTCATGTTATTATACTATTCAAAATAAAATAAAAATCAAGCAAAAGAAGATATGCAGATATTTAGTAATTCCTTATACCAATTACAGAATGTTAAGGATTGAAAGGGACCTTGGAAGATAATCTAGTCCAATCCCCCTGCCGGAGCAGCAACACTTAACTCATGTCACACACTGGAACACGTCCACGTGGGTTTGAAAGTCTCCAGAGAAGGAGACTCCACAGCCCCCCTGGGCAGCCTGTTCCAGTGTTGTGTCACCCTCACCTTAAAAAAAAGTCTCATATTTAAGCAGAATCTCCTATGTTCCAGTGTAATAAATGGCTCAGTCTTCAAAACAGGACTATAATCAAAGTTTACAATTTATTAAAGGAATAGAGGTAAGCGAACAGCGCTGGGTGTGCTGGGAGTCTGCTCCACCAAGATGCACCCCAGTTACATCAAGCAGCTGATTTTTATGCTCCTAGGCTAATACATATTCATTACTACTTCTAAAAGAAAACCAGGGTTATTATAATTAGTTTCCGGAATCCAAACCCTCCTACTGTAGCATGCATATCAGTCTCCAGTGGTCCCCCTGGGGGTCTCTGGGGGTCTCTCGTGCTGAAGGCTCATAGTCTTCCTCCCTCTTGTCCTTCTCCTTTGTCCAACTTGGCTGTATGTCAGAGACTTGTGCAGCGTCCCCTGCAAGCTTTGTCTTTTAGTTGTTCTTCAGCTCTCCCCGTCTCCTTAATCTCCTGGCCAGATATCAGAGACTTGCATAGCATCCCATGCAATAGTCATAATACTTAGCAGTTATTCTGAAACCCCCCAGATACCAGAGACTTCAAGGAAAAGCCTACAAATACATTTCCCTTCAAGCTCTCTATTGACACAAATTGCTAAAACGTTCCTTTGCAAGATACAAGAACTATATACATTAACCACTCTGTTTTTCTTAGACTTGTGGTTATACAAGGGTATGTAAGACAGAAGGTCACGTTCATCATACAATGTGGCCCTAGCATTGTTCCATACTGACACAAATCAAATGAACATATCTCACACAGCTTGCACCCATTGCCCCTTGTCCTATCATTGGATGTCACTGAGAAGAGCCTGGCTCCATCCTCCTGACATTCACCTTTTACATATTTATAAACATTTATAAGGTCACCCCTCAGTCTTCTCCAAGTTAAAGAGACCCAGCTCCCTCAGCCTTTCCTTGTAAGGGAGATGCTCCACTTCCACTCCCTTAATCATCCTCGTGGCTCTGAGCTGGACTCTCTCAAACAGTTCCCTGTCCTTGAGCTGAAGGGCCCAGAAATGGATGCAATATTCTAGATGTGGTCTCACCAGGTCAGAGTAGAGGAGGAGGAGAACCTCTCTCGACCTACTAACCACACCCCTTCTGACAAACCTCAGGATGCCATTGGCCTTCTTGGTCACAAGGGCACAGTGCTGGCTCATGGTCATCCAGCTGTCCACCAGGACCCTCAGGTCCTTCTCCCCTTTACTACTTTCCAGAAGGGCAGTCCCTAACTTATCCTGGTGTCTGGGGTTGTTCTTTCCCAGATCCAGGACTCTACACTTGCCCTCATTATATTTCATTAAGTTTCTCCCCACCCTATTCTCCAACCTGTCCAGGTCCCTCTGAATGGCAGCACAGCCTCCCGGCATGTCAGCCACTCCCAGTTTAGCGTCATCAGAAAACTTGCTGACGGCGCACTCCATTCCCTCATCCAAATCATCGATGAATATATTGAACAACACTGGTCCCAGTGCCGACCCTTGAGGGACTCCGCTAGATATGGGACCCCAACTTGACTCCGTCCCATTAACCACAACCCTCTGGCTTCTTCCCTTCAACCAGTTTACGGTCCACCTTACTACCCAATTGTTCACACTACACTTCCTCAGTTTAGCTGCAAGGATGCTGTGGAAGATGGAGTCAAAGGCTTTACTGAAATCAAGAGACAACATGTCCACTGCTTTACCATCATCTATCCACCTGGTTATATCCTCATAAAAGGCTATCAGGTTGGTCAAGCACGACTTCCCCTTGGTGAAGCCATGTTGACTGCCTGACTGTCCCTAACAACCCTTTTATCCTTGATATGCCTAAAGACAAGGCCAAGGATAAGTTGTTCCATCACTTTTCCAGGGATGGAGGTGAAGCTGATTGGTCTATAGTTACGTGCATCCTCTTTCTTGACCTTTTTGAAGACCGGAGTGACATTTGCTTTCCTCCAGTCCTCAGGCATCTCTCACGATGTCCATGACTTACCAAAGATGATGGAGAGTTGCCTAGTGATGCCTTCTGCCAGCTTCCTCAGCACCCATGGATGTCCATAGACTTATGGATGTCCAGCTTGCTTAATCGCTCCTTAACCCAGCCCTCATCAACCAGGACAAGCTCCTCCTTTTTTCCAACTTCCTCTGGGGCCTCAGGGACACAGGGCTCCTCAGGAGAGCCTATGGCATTCTAGACAAAGAAGGCATTCAGTAACTCTGCCTTCTCTTTATCTTCTGTCACCAGGGCACCCACCTCGTTCATTGCCTCTAGTCCTACATTGCCTCTAGTGTTAGTTTTATCCACAATGTATCTGAAGAAGCTCTTTCTGTTGTCCTTGACCCCTCTCATAAACTTTACTTCTAGGGAGGCCTTAGCTTTCCTAGTTGCCTCCCTACATTCTTTGACAACTGCCTTATATTCCTCCCAAGTGGCCAGCCCCTTCTTCCATGATCTGTAGACTCTCTTCTTCCACTTGATTTTGCCCAGCAATGATAAAGAAAGTATGGTAGACGTTTGTAGATTCAAAGAAACATGTCATCTTGATGCAGCTTGAATGTGGTAGGATTTTTCTTACAATAAATAGCAGGTGCCATTCTATGGAGATGTAAGAGGAAAGGGGAGAAAGCATATTTATGCTAAAGAAGCTCTCTCTTCATTTAATGATCAGGATCATTAAAGCTTAAAAATAAAACACAGGTTTAAAGCACTCATTGGTAAAGTTCTCTGACAAAAGTTAATTTCCGAAAACAGACTGCTCCATTCTGTGTATGAGACATTATGTTACTCTCCATGAGTTAATGAGAACATTTATTGTTTCTGGAATACTATTTATTTACAGGTATAAAATTAATAATTTCTTACACTAAGTCTTTCATTCAGCAAGGCCAATTCTTTAGTGAGTTACATTTTGGCAGACATAAAAGAGTTGAGCATTGGTCTATATTTAGCAATTGTTCAGTTCAAATTGATTAGAATCTTAATCCATATACTTTATGTTAATACAACATAGTAGTCAGTAGATGTGTACATTTGTACACATGCGACAATCATTTAATCTTAATTGTTTCAGTAGGCCTGTATAAAATATGCTTTGTATATCCTATGTTGCAAAACTAATCGGTTAGCTTAGACCAATTCAACTTTAGTCAGATAAACATATGATGAGATTAGTAAATGTTGAAAGTTTGAGACATATTAACGTGGGCTTCCTGTGGGTCAAAATTTAGCAGGAACAGCTTGAGTGCTAAGTAGCAAATCAACTTAACCTTGATTGTTTAGACTGAAATATGATTACCATATTTCACTATTTTATGTGGATTAAGGCATAATATTATTATTAAAAATAAAGTTGCTAATATTCTGCATGAATTCTTCTGTATTTAAAATTATATTTTTATCATGGCTTCACTCTGCAGATCCCCAAAATCTTACAATTCAATATATATATATTTTAATTCTGTCTTTAAAATCTCTATGTTCAACTTTTGTTTATCTACTTATATTTGTTCTTTTTTCTTCTTCTCTTAAATTTGTTCTTTTTTCCTTCTCTTTGTGTTTTGCATCACTTCACTAAACGTGTTCATCATGTTATTTGTGAGTTTCTTTAATCTGTATTTGTTAATAATGCTATATGATAAAGTTGTAGAACAACATGTTTTTTTGTTTGTTAGTGTGAAGGCCTTTTGCTCTAAAAAGGTCCAAACTCATGGTCATCAGAAAGACAACTCTGCAAGAATCTGCTGCTGAAATGCTAGATAAGGTCACAAGTTGCAGCAGGAGAGGTTTATACTGTCTATTAGAAAGAACTTCATGGAGAAGGTAGTTAGGCAATGGAGAAAGCTGCCTGGGGAAGTGGTGGGGGAAATTCCTGGAGGTTTTTAAGAGATCTGTGGATGTGACATTAAGGGACAGAATGTAGTGACAGGTCTTGGTAGGTCAGGTAGATTATTGAATTTGGTAATCCTGAAGGTCTCTTCCATCCTAAATGACTGAATGAGATTATGTGCATATTATGATAACTATTTATGAAGGCATTGGCATCCATTGGTGATGGTCAGTCTTTAAGCACTGCCTCATAAAAACATGGGATCAGGCAATTCCTAGATATTAGAAGTTAAGCAGGCAGGACAGAAGGCTGGCTTGGCTGACCAGGAATCTTCTTCTGGAGTTTAGGCACAAAAATAAAGTTTATGGGTCCTGGAAGCATGTAAGGCAACATGGAAGGACTACAGGGATGCTGTTCACCTTTGTAGGGAGAAAATTCATACAGCCAAAGCCCAATTAGAGTTGAAGCTGGCCAGTGAGACATAGAAAAAGGTTTTTTTAAAATATGTGAATAGAAAAAAGAGAACCAGAGAAAATATAGGTCCACTACCTGATGGGGATGGTCGTGAAACTGTTGGAGAGAGTCCAGAGAAGGCCTACAAAGATGGTAAAGGGCCTAGAGGGGAAGACATACGAGGAGTGGCTGAGGTCACTTGGCCTTTTCAGCCTGGAAAAGAGGAGGCTGAGGGAGACTTCATCACGGTCTACAGTTTCCTCACAAGGGGGAGTGGATGGTCAGGTTGCCAATCTATTCTCTTCAGTGACCAGTGACAGGACCCGAGGGAATGGCGTCAGACTGCGACAGGGGAGGTTTGGGCTGGATATCAGGAAAAGGTTCTTCACAGAGAGGGTGGTCACGCACTGGAACAGACTCCCCAGAGATGTAGTCACACAAACCTGTGTGGTGCCAGGAGTTGGGCTCAATAAACCCTGTGGGTCCCTTCCAACTCGGTATATTATATGGTTATATGATTCTATGATATATGTATATTGCATATGTTTGTGAACATATTTTATATATACATACATATTTTTTTAAACACACATAATCTCATTTGTGACTATATATGTTTGAAGGGATAATTGGCACTGACATAATTGACTAGAAAAAATAAAACGGAGAATTCTTTAATAAAAATGATTTATAAAAAGTCATGGATTTATTAATTATGTATTTTAAGTGTACAAAACCTTGTGGGAAAAGCTAAAGCTAAGAATTTTATACATGTATTAAGAAAAAAAAATAAATCTTAGGTTATGTATATTCATTACTAAATATAGGTACAGAAAACATTTCAGAACCATTAGATAAACATTTCTGTGATGTATTTGAAACAAACACAGTTCTGTACAAATTCAATATGCTATGCTGTAGTGATAGACAAGTGAGACAAGTGAGAGACACCTTGGCTAAAATGAAACATTAATGAACTAATATGTTCATGTATTGTAAAGCAAAAAATCTTAAAAGGCCATCTGAAAATTTACAGAACCACTAATGTGAATTATTATCACATTCTGGAAATTTTATGGATTAAAGAATAAGTCACAGGAGATGACCCTGGAAATTATAGACCAGATGGAACTTCACATTAATCCTTAAAATATACTAACTACCATGTGTTTTAAGTAAGGTAACAAAGTTTTGCTTTTTGTTGCATTGCATTTTAATTAACTATTGGAAAAAGTTGCCCTCTACACCTTCAGGTAGACAATGGATTTTGTATCTCTTTTTGAGATACTGTAAAACAGGAAATCAGATTAAATGGTTTCTTTGTGAGTATCAGCTTTTATCTGTAAGAATTTTTTTTCTTAAAGATGTTGTTTTGTGAGCCTGTTCACAGATATCATTCACATTCTGGGAAGTGTCTTCAGAGCTTCATAACCACAACTTGATGTTTTGCTACTTGGATTGCTTATACAAATCATTTTGTATCTCATTTGCATCTAGAAGTTACATAGCAACATCTCTTTATGCCTTGTGATCATTACTGGACTACTTTAGTTTGGAGAATGACAAATAGAATGAGTTTACTCACACTTGAGCCAATGGTTTAGTAAAAGACATTGTCTAAACACCCATTAAGAAGAATAAGCGAACACCATAAGGGAATCTAAGTGTTCAAGGCAGTGAGATAAATCTTCCACTTTTCCTCAGTAACAAAAAATATATTTGCTACAGTTCTACATTAACTCAAAACAAAGATGATACTGGCTTATTTAAACACATTGGGAATTCATGCAGATGACACAATTTTTTTTCACAGTGAAAAATGTTTCCTTTAATTTCAGTAGCACTTGCTGTGCTGAGAGACTAGATTTATTAAGATATGGATATCTATAAATCTTATATATTATTTACATTGCTATTATCATAAAGTCTGTTTTGGTATGAATGCCTACTTAGTTAAAATATTTTTATTTTCATACCAAAATTAGGCAATATAAGTTTAATTGTATTAATATTGTTTTTGGCACAGATCAATAGCAGTCTTAATTTACTATCAGAAAATAAGATTTTCCATGAATATTAAATAACACAAATCAATAAAAAATTCTAATTAATTACTCATTCTAGAAAAAAAAAAAAAAAAAAAGCCTTTAGTTGCTTGAAATATTTTCTAAGTTTCTGAAGATAGAATTCTGTTTGTGATACTCCCTGAAATCCAATATTTGTCGTTGCTGTGTTTGCAATTATAAGACAGAAGCACTTAAATAAAATTGCAACCATCCTTTCTCTCTAGCAGCAGCAACAAATAAGTCATGTCAATGATGAAGAATGACAGATGAAATTAACTGAGTTTATTTATTTTATTTTATTTTTTAATTAATTTTCTTAAGTTAACTATTGTATTTTGGTGTAAATACAGGAAGACAAAAAGGTAGTGTTTATCATACTTTTTCTTTTTTAATCTAAGTAGAAGTTAGTACTGAATCTTGCCTCAAACTTGGACCTTTTTAGGAAAGGAGTCATTACATAGATTCTAATCAGTCATCCCGTTGTAAATCTGGGTTGCAACTATTGAACTCACCAACATAACTCTGAAATTACTGCAGTGTAATTTGGCACATGAAATATAATGAGATAAAAATCCCAGTGGTTTGATATATAAATATATACATGCACATAAAAATAATAATTCTTTTTGCATTGCATTTAGCTGTGTAAAGTGCTTTGCAAAGAAGTGTATCAGAGAAGCAGGTTAAATGACATGTACATGTACAATGTTCCTAGCTACTACTACAAGGGCTGATTTTTCTGCTGTTGGCCTTGGTATCTTCTCACTGCACAGTAGGCGGAAGCATAGACAGACTAAGAATCACTTCAGGAACTGCAGAGTGTGATAGAAAATGTCATCCTGTCAAAATGATGGCAAATCACTTAAAATAGCTTAATTAGTTGAAGTAACCTGAAAGATGTTCTCTATTATTTTCTAAATTTCATCTTGAATGTGAAATATTTGTTTTTGCCATCACTGAAGCTGAAAATACTGAGATAAAAAACAAAGATTACACAGATTACATTTGTATTTCTTTTATTTTCTTTGTTTCTTGAGTGTATATATACATTTACAGTTTATTGAGTGTGATATAAATATAAAATATTGTTCACACTAATTCAGATGGTTACAATTCACTAGAGTGTCAAAATAGCAAGCAATTTATACAACTTAACCCTGAAGTGTGTTTCCATTAAGTCTGTCATACCACAACATAAATGTTATGGTTTAGGCTGGGATAGAGTTAATTTTCTTCATAGAGACTTGTATGATGCTGTGTTTTGAATTTTTGATAAAAATAGTGTTGATAACACACCAATGTTTTTAGTGGTTGCAGAGTAGTGACCTCAGAATCAAGGTATTTTCTTCTTCTCATGCTGCCCTGCCAGGTGCCTGGGAGTGTACAAGAAGCTGGGAGGGGACACAGGACAGCTCACTGAGGCTGACCAAAGCACATACAATATGATGTCATGCTCAGAAATAAAACTGGGTTAAAGAAGGAGGAAGAGGGGATGTTGTGAGTGATGGCATGTCTTCCCAAGAAATTGCTATGTGTGCTGGGCCCTGCTTTCCTGGAAGTGGCTGAACAACTGCCTGTTGATGGGAAACAATGAAAGAATTCCTTTTTTTTTTTCTTTCTTTTTTTTTTTTTTTTCTTGTGTGCACAGCTTTTGCTTTAGTTAGTAATCTGTCAGTTGGAGGCCAGTCACTAGTGGCGTCCCCCAGGGCTCGGTACTGGGGCCGGTCCTCTTTAACATCTTCATCAATGATCTGGACGAGGGCATTGAGTGCACCCTCAGTAAGTTTGCAGATGACACCAAGTTAGGTGCGTGTGTCGATCTGCTGGAGGGTAGGAAGGCTCTGCAGGAGGATCTGGATAGGCTGCACCGATGGGCTGAGGTCAACTGTATGAAGTTCAACAAGGCCAAGTGCCGGGTCCTGCACCTGGGGCGCAATAACCCCAAGCAGAGCTACAGGCTGGGAGAGGAATGGTTGGAGAGCTGCCAGGCAGAGAAGGACCTGGGAGTGATGGTGGACAGTCAGCTGAATATAAGCCAGCAGTGTGCTCAGGTGGCCAAGAAGGCCAACGGCATCCTGGCTTGCATAAGAAGCAGTGTGACCAGCAGGGCTAGGGAGGTGATCGTCCCCCTGTACTCGGCTCTGGTGAGGCCGCACCTCGAGTACTGTGTTCAGTTTTGGGCCCCTCACTACAAGAAGGACATCGAGGTGCTTGAGTGGGTCCAAAGAAGGGCGACGAAGCTGGTGAGGGGCCTGGAGAACAAGTCCTACGAGGAGCGGCTGAAGGAGCTGGGCTTGTTCAGCCTAGAGAAGAGGAGGCTCAGGGGTGACCTTATTGCTCTGTATAAGTACATTAAAGGAGGCTGTAGCGAGGTGGGGGTTGGCCTGTTCTCCCATGTGCCTGGTGACAGGACGAGGGGGAATGGGCTAAAGTTACGCCAGGGGAGTTTTAGGTTAGATGTTAGGAAGAATTTCTTTACTGAAAGGGTTGTTAGGCACTGGAACGGGCTGCCCAGGGAGGTGGTGGATTCACCATCCCTGGAAGTCTTCAAAAGACGTTTAGATGTAGAACTTAGGGATATGGTTTAGTGGGTACTGTTAGTGTTAGGTTAGAGGTTGGACTCGACGATCTTGAGGTCTCTTCCAACCTAGAGATTCTGTGATTCTGTGATTCTGTCTGTATCTCAAACCACTAGTTCTTGCACTTTTACCTTTCCCATTCTCTCCCCTATGCCACATGGAGAGAAGGAGTGAGCAGTTGTGTGATACCAAGATGCTTGCAGGATTAAACCATAACAACATCTTTACCTCTGTTTCAGTATACGAATGTCATGAAAAACAAACAAACAACAACAGCAACAACAACCAAAAAAAAACATACAACATTTTTATAATAGCTTATCTAATTAAAAAGAAAAAAAGGTAGGGTAACCCATGTGCTCTACTTGCTGTTGTTTACCCTTGTAAACATAGTAAAACTAAATGAAACAGAACCTCAGTTCAGAACCTAAAATAAATCTTCAAAAAATGAAAGTAATAGACATGAATCACAGAATCACACAATCACACGATCACAGAATCACACAATCACAGAATCACAGAACTGTAGGGGTTGGAAGGGACCTTGAAAGATCATCGGGTCCAACCCCCGTGCCAAAGCAGGTTCCTCAGAGCAGGCTGCCCAGGTAGGCATCCAGACAGTCCTTGAATATCTCCAGAGAAGGAGACTCCACAACCTCCCTAGGCAGCCTGTTCCAATGCTCCGTCACCCTCACAGTGAAGAAGTTCTTTCTCACGTCAGTGCGGAACTTCCTGTGCTCTAATTTGCAGCCATTGCCCCTTGTCCTATCCCCACAAACCACCGAGAAGAGGTTGGCTACATCCTTCTGTCCCCCTCCTCTCAGATATTTATATACACTGAGGTGATCCCCTCTCAGTCTTCTCTTCTCCAGGCTGAACAGACTCAGGTCTCTCAGCCTTTCCTCATATGAAAGATGCTCCAGGCCCCATATCATCTTTGTGGCCCTCCGCTGGACTTTTTCCAGGAGATCCCTGTCTTTCTTGTACCAGGGAGCCCAGAACTGGACACAGTACTCCAGCTGAGGCCTGACCAGGGCAGAGTAGAGGGGGAGGATCACCTCCCTTGACCTGCTGGCCATGATCCTTTTAATGCACGCCAGGATCCCATTAGCCCTCTTGGCCACCAGGGCACAGAGCTGGCTCATGGTCAACCTGTTGTCCACCAGGACCCCCAGGTCCTTCTCCTCAGAGCTCCTCTCCAGCAGGTCGTCCCCCAGCCTGTACTAATACTTTGGGTTGTTCCTTCCCAGGTGCAGGACTCTATGCTTGCTCTTATTAAATCTCATTTGCTTTCTTCCTTCCCATCTCTCCAGCTGGTCCAGGTCTCACTGAATGGCAGCACAGCCTTCTGGCATGTCATCCAGTCCTCCCAGCTTTGTGTCATCGGCGTACTTGCGGAGGGCAGACACTATTCCCTCATCAAGGTCGTCGATGAAGATCACAAGACCACACCCTGCACCCACCCCTGGGGAACACCACTAGTCACAGTCTCCAGCCAGACTCTGCTCCACCGATCACCACCCTCTGAGCTTGACCAGTCAGCCAGTTCTCAACCCACCTTGCTGTCCACTCCCCTGTCCCACACTTTCTCAGCTTTGCTAGTAGGATATCATGGGAGACAGCATCGAAAGCCTTGCTACAGTCAATGTAGATGACATCCACTACTCTCGACCCATCTACCCAGCCGGTGATGCCATCATAGAAGTCAGTGAGGTTGGTCGAGCACGACTTCCCGTTGGTGAATCTGTGCTAACTACTCCTCATAACCTTCTTCTCTTCCACTTGCTTGGAGATAGCCTCCAGAACAAGCTGCTCCAATACCTTTCCAGGGACAGAGGTGAGACTGACTGGCCTGTAGTTACCCGGATCCTCCTTCCTGCCCTTCTTAAAGACTGGAGTGACATTGGCTATCCTCCAGTCTTCAGGCACCTCTCCTGTTCTCCAGGACCTTTCAAAGATGATAGAGAGCAGTTTGGCGATCACCTCTGTCAATTCCTTTAGCACACGCAGATGCATCCCATCGAGACCTATGGATTTGTGTACGCTGAGCCCACTCAGACACTACCAAACCACTCCCACATCTACCATGGGGGAGCCCTCTATTACCCAGACCCTTTGTTCTATTGCCAGGGATGAGGAGTCCCAGGGGAGTGTCCTTGAAGCAAAGAAAGCATTCAGTATCTCTGCCTTCTCAGCGTCTCCCGTGACCAGGACACCCCCCTCATTCAGCAAGGGACCCACATTATCCCTAATCTTCCTCTTGCTGTTTACATACTTGAAAAAAAAAACTTCTTATTATCCTTTATCTCTTTCACAAGCCTCAACTCTAGGTGGGCTTTAGCCTTCCTCATCGTGTCCCTGCAGGCCCTGACAACACATCTATACTCCTCCCAAGAGGACAGGCCTTTTTTCCACATTTCATAGGCCTTCCTCTTCCTTTTGATCTTATTGATGAGCTCCTTGCTCATCCATGTGGGTTTCCTGCCCCCCTTCCCCGATTTCCTATTCTTCAGGATGCACCAATCCTGAGCATGGAAGAAGTGCTGCCTAAATGTAGCCCAGCTCTCACAAGCACCCTCGTCTTCTAGCAACCTATCCCATGAGATACTCCCAAGCAGGTCCCAGAAGAGGTTGAAGTTGGCTCTTTGAAAGTCCACGGTAGAAATCCTGCTTTTAGCCTTACTTCCTTTGCCTAGTTGCATCTGGAACTCCACCATCTCATGGTCGCTGCATCCCAAGCTGCCCCCAACCTTCACATCTCTAACAAGGCCATCCCCGTCTGTAAAAACGAGGTCCAGGAGCACCCCCCTCCTTGTCGGCTCCTCCACCACCTGTGTCAGAAAATTGTCCTCAATGCATTGTAGGAACTGTTTGGACTGCTCGTGCCTGGCCGAGTTGCTTACCCAGCAGATGTCTGGGTAATTGAAGTCCCCCATGAGGACCAGCGCTCGTGATCATAAGGCTACTAGCAGCTGCTTGTAGAAGGCCTCATCGACTTCCTCCTGATCTGGAGACCTGTAGTAGACCCCCACCACCGTGTCTCCCATACCAGCCCACCCCTTAATTCTTACCCACAAGCTCTCCACTTGTCCTTCACCCTCCCCCAGCTGGAGCTGGGTACACTCTCATTGCTCCTTCATGTAAAGGGCAACCCCATCCCCTCGCTTCCTCAGCCTGTCTTTCCTAAAGAGGACATTGCCCTCAATGACAGTGTTCCAGTCATGTGAGCTATCCCACCACATCTCCGTGATCGCAATGAGATTGTGGCCCCGCGAATGAACACGGATCTTGAGCTCATCCTGTTTATTTCCCATGCTCTGTGCATTGGTGTACAGGCACTTTAGGGAAGCAGCAGGTGCAGTTACCCCTGGGGGGATGCAAGAAGAAGATACTGGACGGGGGATCGGGAACGTTACCTTCTCTGAGGAGCCCTCAGACAATCCTATGGGAGAACTCAGAAGTTTTTCCCTATCTTCAACAGTGACAGTAGTGATGGCTTCCCCCAGCCCTTCTCTGTCACCTTTAGCTCCCCTCCCTTCCCCCATCAAACCTAGTTTAAAGCCCTGGTTATCAACCCAGAGAGCTTGCTCCCCAACACACTTGTGACCCACTTGCTCAGTTGGTGTCTGTCCATAGCCTACATACCCAACCTCTCAAAGGACGGCCCAAGATCAAAATACCCAAATTCCTGGTCCAGACACCACCCCCTCAGCCAGTCATTTACCTGTCCTGTTCTGCTCCTTCTATCTGCATCCCAGTCACCCAGCGGGAGGACAGAGGAGAACACTACCTGCACCCCTGATCTCCTCAGCAACCTCCCCAGGGATGCAAAGTCCTTTTAAATATTCTTCATTTTTCTAATAGCGGCTTCCATGATTTCTAAAATAAATATGACTCCTTTTTACATGGTGCAGGTGCAGAATTTTATTTGGTTTTCTTCTGTCCTTTTCACAGAATCACAGAATCACAGAATTTCTAGGTTGGAAGAGACCTCAAGATCATCAAGTCCAACCTCTGACTAACAAGTCCTCCGCTAAACCATATCGCTAAGTTCATCATCTAAACGCCTTTTAAAGACCTCCAGGGATGGTGACTCCACCACTTCCCTGGGCAGCCCATTCCAATGCCTCACAACCTTCTCAGTAAAGAAGTTCTTCCTAATATCCAAACAAAATCTCCCCTGATGCAACTTTATCTTTTTCCCCCTCGTCCTGTCACCAGGCACGTGGGAGAACAGGCCAACCCCCACCTCACTACAGACTCCTTTAAGGTACTTTTAAAGAGCAATAAGGTTGCCCCTGAGCCTCCTTTTCTCCAGGCTGAACAAACCCAGCTCCCTCAGCTGCTCCTCCTAGGACTTGTTCTCCAGGCCCCTCACCAGCTTCGTCGCCCTTCTCTGGACCTGCTTAAGCACCTCAATGTCCTTCTTGTAGTGAGGGGCCCAAAACTGAACACAGTACTCGAGGTGCAGCCTCACCAGAGCCGAGTACAGGGGGACGATCACCTCCATAGCCCTGCTGGCCACACTGTTTCTTATGCAAGCCAGGATGCTGTTGGCCTTCTTGGCCACCTGAGCACACTGCTGGCTCACATTCAGCCAACTATCTCCCAGGTCCTTCTCTGACAGGCAGCTTTCCAACCACTCATCTTCCAGCCTGTAGCTCTGCTTGTGGTTGTTGCACCTCAGGTGCAGAACCCAGCACTTGGGTCAACATTGTCCAAGTGCTCCCTGCAAACATGCTGCTAAGCTGTCTACTGACTACACACACATAGTCACACAGTCACACAGTCTAACAACCTGCTAGTTAAGAACTTTGCTGACTTTGCTTCTGTGTTTTGTGACTTCATTACTGATATATTCTCCAATATTATTGTTATTATTATTAGTAGTAGTACTCTTATTATTATTATTTGCTTATTTTTATGGCTATACAAGCAAGATAGGTAATAACCTAAAATTCACCTTGAGCTTGCTGTTGACTCCTTTTATACTAAGACAAAAATGGCATGGCTTGTCTGTTTTATTTGTAATGCAGGGAACAAGATCCTGCATATGGGCAATAAGACATAATTAAATAGCTGGTATAATACAAACCTTGTATCCTAGCTTGACACTTCCAATTTACTTATGTATATTGTCAATAAACTCTTGATAATATTGAAACTGATGAGAATGGTTTAAAAATGCATTCAAAATTAGTGTTGTTGTCTGTGTTTCCTATGACAGATTCAAGGCTCAATTGCAGTTTTAATAATGAATTCCAATATAATTATCTGACTTATTTTCTGTCACAGATAGAATGGCTTAATTACAGCCAATTTGTGAAGTAACATTTTGTCTACAGTTTTCAGTCTGTGTACAGTAAAGGAGAGGAGAATGTCTTACTCATCTTCAGGAAATGAAACCCTACAGCATACCTACATAGATGATATTTAAGTTACTACTTAAATATCTATTCAATATCTATCTATTCCTCTGGCAGCTGCACTTTCATACTGCTTTATATCAGTGTTTTATATACTTTTTCTACCTATTTAAAAGGTACCGTTATACATAGTTGTGCTTAACGTACAGTTATAAGGCTAACATATTTTTTGAGAATGCTGTATTATAATGTATTTTTTTCCCTCCTGAAAGCATTTTTTGAATTACAACTGAAGTTATATGGAGGATAGCTTTATTATTATGTGAAGGTTGATGTTCTTTTCTCTCACAAATTTCTTAAAAAATAATAATAATAATGTCTTACAAAGTCTTTCACCAAGAACCAAGAAAAAAACTGCATAACTACACGTGGAAATCAGTTCATCTGTATTCTGACCAGGAACGGTCACAAATTACTCTAAACATTAGAATATGGCGAAGCGAATCTTTGGCTTCAAATTGAGATTCTAACTTTTTCACGTGTAATTTTTCTTGGAAAATATCTCAAAAGAAAAAAAGAAAAGTTTTGGTAAGTCTCTAATCCTGTAGCATTGTTTAGTTCTCAAGAAAAGCACAGGTACAGATGGTTCAGACTGATAGAAAAAATGGCCAGACAAACTGAAGAATATAAAGGATATAAAGGATCAAATATAAAGCACAATATTTTTGCTGGTGACCGATGGAATGTAAATTGTTGATTTTTCTGCAAACAGCTGTACTTGTAAACAGACACACAAACATGAAGATCTGTCTTATATCCTTACAGTTATGATGGATCCAATCTTTACCAAAGTCCATTTGCTTTCTTTATATCTTTATCCTCTTTCCAGTGTTATCTTCTTGTTTTAAAGGAAAGCTCCAGAGCAGGGAATTGTGTACCCCTTTTCTGTTCTTTTCAATCCTCTGTGGTATGCCATGGCAGCATAAGTATTTTATATTTTTTTAATGAAAGAAAATATTTGTAGTTATCTGCTGTTCAGGTCATGTTTATTTTAAATGAACATGAGTGGAAAGTCATGTTCATGCTATCCAAGCTAGAATTCTGTTCACTTAATCTTCAAAAAATCTATATGGAAAATTCTGTTCATAAACACACTAGGACAATGAGCTTGGACAATTTAGCAGACCAGATGAGTCAAAGATAAAGAAGAGATATGGATTTGTAGAGTTGTGAAAGAATCTCCTGAATAATAAATAGGAATATAAATGTATATGTTTTTCATTGATTATTTTTAAATAAAAACAAAATTCTATAAACTTTTTTTTTTTAACTTTTTCAAATTTAATGAACAAGCAAGTATAAACAAGAGTAACATTTTCATAGATTCTCTGAAGGATACAGTTTGTGTTTGACAAAATATGTCTATATGTATGTGGGAGCATGTTGAAGGGGACAAACTGAAAGTGCTAATATTGCAACAAGAACTCACATATACTTTTCTTTACTCTTGGTAAGTTTATATATACAAATCATTCAATTCCAGTTACTGCAGAGTAGATTTTATTCAATAATAACTGAATTATGAAAAAGCATATAAAAGAGAAGCTTGTATTTTATAAACCGCTTTTATTTTAGTCTTTTTTTTTTTTTTTTTTCCCTGAAATGTTGCAAAAACTCATATTTCATGGATATTGTAAATTAAATTACTGTTTCCTGGCAATCTTTGTGAGTTCCAATCCACAATGTTAAATAGTTTACAGTAGCTTATTTTCTTTGCCAGAGTCAGTTGATTACCCCCCCCCCCCAAAAAAAAAAAAAAAAAGACAAAGCGACAAAGCTTCACATTGACAAGTCTTTGTTTGGATGATATTTTCTTTTTGCTTAATAGCAAGCTCTTTTTTATTGTGTGTCTTTTCCCTGATAAAAAAAAAATAAAAATAAATAATAATAAATAAATCCAGTTTAATGAATGCTTGTTCTCTCTCAGCTACAAATTTGCATTTTGGAGTCTGATCCAAAAAGAAGTGATAGAAATGAAATTCTTTTCATTTTGTTTCAGAAGGCTTTTGATTATGCTTTTAGCTAAGCAGCAATTGGTACTTCTAAGCAGTGAAAATTGCTCTTTTGAATGATACATATTTTTCCAATCCGTATTGCTACTCTATGTAAATTTTTAGTTTAATAACATGTCTCTTTCCAGGTGACATTCTTCAATTTCGTTGTAGTCTCTGACCAGAACATAACTTGTAATAGGCATAATTGTTAAATGTAATAACTAATTTGACTGAAGTAAAAAAAAAAAACAACAAAGCAGTCAAAACAAAATTGCCAAATAATACCATTTTCAGGAAGAAACTAACACTGGTGACATTGTTATCTATTCCTGTAAAAGTTATGATGAAAATGAAATTTCTCAAATACAAATTCAGATGTTTCATGTCAAAAACAGCCTTGACAATTCTAATAGCACAAATGAAGAATGCAAAAATACCATTTGCAGCCAACTTTATATAGTTCTGTCATTAGAAACACTTAAATTTATGAATAGCTATTTTTATGCAATGTCAATACTGTATGTGAAACAGACAACTTAAGCTTTCTCCCATCAAAAATATTTTTTAAATAGAGTACATCAGGCAGAAATTTTAAAATTCAATAGCAATACACTTGGAATGGTCACAATACCTCTATTCTTGGAAAGATGCCATAGCAAGAGACCATTATGTTAGCATGCTGCTAATAATGCAATTGTTCTCAAAATTATATGTTATCATGAATGATCCAAGATGGACCAACTATTGGTGTAATGCTCCATGAAGGAATAGTATATAGTGGTACAATGGCTGGTTTTATCACATTGCCATGTTAATGTCCAGAAATAGAGAAATGTTTCAGCCACAGGCTGTATGTAAGTAAGACCTCATTCTGACGTTCTTTTCCAAAGACACTTCATTTTTTCCATCCTGCTGTTGAATGTGAGTTGCTTTTCACTTCCCATGTTCTTTTTCTTTACCATCCTTTCCAAACTTTTGTCATCAAATCAAATAGTTCTTCGAAAATAAACTACCAACGTTGCAAGTTTTAGTCTTTTTACCTGATCAAAATGACTCATATACAATGCTGAGTATTATTCTCTTGTACTCACTGATATAAAATATTGTGATATTCTCAACCAATGTTTGCAGTTAAGAGGGACTGCAAAACACTTAGGTGCTTAACACATTACAGTTTGACAATTATACTTTTAATTACCTAATATTAAATAAATTACCTAATTAACTAATTAAATGGTTATTTTCAATTAAAAATCAATTATTTACCTAATTTTAACTTCTAAGAGTGTTTTTGAAATTCTGAAAGATGTTCCAGAAGTTTCATGTTTGTTTTCAATATTCTATTTGGGAAAAAAAAAAAAAAAAGACTCTTTAATTTCTTTAGTTCATTTGATAATCGGTGATTTCTTTTATTTGACAGTTGAAATGTCTGTTTTTAGCTCAGAGACAGAATGAGTTTCCTTATCTTTCTTATATTGTGAACCCAGAATCACACACAGGATCCCAAGAATGCTGAGGTGGGAAGGCACCTCTGGAGATTTAGTCCAACCTATGCTCAGAGTACTGCCAGCTAGAGCAGGATGCTCAAGAATGCATATAGACAGGTTTTGAGTATTTGCCAGGATGAAAGTGCCACAACATATTTAGGTGGCCTGTGTCAGAGTTTGACAATATAAGGAAGATATGTATTTATTTTATTTTATTTTATTTTATTTTATTTTATTTTATTTTATTTTATTTTATTTTATTTTATTTTATTTTATTTTATTTTATTTTATTTTATTTATTTTATTTTATTTTATTTTATTTTATTTTTTATGCTCAGGCATAATTTTATGTATTCCAGTTTGTGCTAATTATTTCTCATCCTGTTACTGACCACCCCTGGGAAGAATATGGCTCTGTGTTCTTCACTCCCCTAGTTGAGCAGTTATAAAATCCTCATGAGCTTTCTCTTCCCCATGCTGAACAGTCCTAGATCTCTCTTCTCCTCACACAGCAGATGCTCTAGTCCCTTAGTCATCAACACACTGCAGAATGGGCTGCTTTATACAGGATCACTATAAACATTAGCATGCAAATGAGAAACGGGCAGTCAGTGAAACAATATTTCAGCAATATCAGGAACAGTTTTGACATGAGTGAAGTTTCACTTTATTTCTATTGTTCAAAAATAACATTTTCAGGCACATTCTAATTCCTTCTTGACCTAGTTTCAGCAGCAACTCTTATTTCAGCACCTGAAGATTTTAAATCTGTGAACATCTCATATTGCATCTCAGTTAAGTGCCAGCTTCTCATAATCACACAGAAGAAAAGTAACAAAATTAAATATGATTGTTGTGGTACTCTTGTGTACTTCTTGTACATAGATTTGACCTTTCTGTGTCACCAGGAAAACTGTACTAGATAGGCATAAGTATTTAAATATCTGTTGGGAAAATAAAACAAAATGAAACAAAACAACAACAACAACAAACGAACAGGAGGAACCAAAGTCTGTGGCCATGAAAAAGTTGGTAAAAACTGAAACATCAAGAACTGTGTAATACAGATTGGGAAGTGCTCACAATAACAAGTTCATGTTTTGTTAGATGAATAGAAATGATTGACTCATTTTGGTTGCAGCTTTCAAATTCACATTTGTGAGGACTTCTTGGTTTTGATTTCCTGTACTGTTCCCTGTTTGTTAAAACAAGGTAAAATAACTTAGGGCATATGGGAACCCACTGGAAACAGGGTAAATGGTTTCTGAGAGCATTCTTCCATCTGTTTCAATTTTCTTCTATAAAGTGACTTTACTCACTCTCTAAAATGTATTCAAAGAAGTAACAAATTCTGGGATGTCTTCTTAGAAAGAGATTTTTTTTTTCCTTTGGCCCAATTCCAAAATCTGAAGTTTCCCTCAAACAGCTGAAATATATATACATATATATGAATATATGATTTTTTTTCTCTTATTTCTTTCCTACACAGATAAAATACACATTGAGAAAAATATTAATCATGATGCTGAAACATATTGTACTTTATGTACATACATAAATGTCACGTGGAGCATGCTGTATGAACTTTTTCCTTGAACTTTTTCTTTCATGTCATGTACAGATATGGCCGCTGAATATACTTTTCTTGAATATATTTTTCATAAAGTGATCCAATATTAAAAGAGAAAAGAGAAGATAACTTCTGATTTCTTACTAGAATAAATTCATAACATGTATGCATATATACATTATGAATAATATCAAATAATATATAATATGTATATATTATATATACATATAATGTATATATATATATTATATATATAATTATATATAGTATATGTATTATATTAATTATATATATATGATTACATATATATAACCATGTATGTCTATGAATCTGTTTTCAGAATGAACAGGTTCTATTAATTTCTCATGACTTGGTTACTAAATAGATAAAAGCCTGATTTACATGAAACAATCAAACACTGAAAACAAAATAGTTTAACGGGTTAGGATCTAATGTTTAATGATACATGTGAATTTATAGGTTTTCTGTAGTCAGTCAGGGGCAGTGATGGTAATGCATTATAATAACAATAATTTTATTGATTGATCTCTTCTTATGACTTAATATGATATTTACCTCTATAATATAGCATTAACAATACTAAAAGGAAAAAAAAAATAAAAACATGAAGTTTTCAAATAGAAGGCAAGAAGAGACTCTGAAAATCCAACATATTATGTAAACTGTTAAATGAGCAAGATTTTTTATTTATTTATTTATTTATTTTCATAGAATCATAGAATGGTTTGGATTGGAAGGGTTCTTGAAGATCAACTAATTCCAAACACCCTGCCATGGGCAGAAACATCTTCCACTATACTGATCAAAGCCCCATCTAACCTGGCCTTAAACACTTCCAGGGATGGAGTATCCACATGCTTCATTGGGAAGCTCTGACTCAAATGCCTCCCAGGCCAGAGTATGTGGAGCACATCATCTCACCTGTCCAGTGAGAACGGTGAGAATGGCTCATGATAAACTTCTTTGGGCAACCTATCCCAGTGCTTCACCACCCTCTGTGTAAAGAATTAACCTACCCTCTTTTAGTTTAAAGCTGTTACCACTTGTCCTATCACTACAGTCCCAGAGTCCCTCCCCAGCTTTTCTGTAGGCCCCCTTTATTGGAAGACTGCTATATGTTCTCCCTGGAGCCTTCTCTTCTTCAGGCTGAACAGCCCCAGTTCCCTCAGCCTGTCTTCATAGGAGAGGTGTTCCAGCCCTCTGATCATCCTCATGGCCCTCCTCTGGACTTATTCTAATACTTCCATGCACTTCTTGTGCTGGGGGCCCCAGAGCTGAATCTAATACTCCAGGTGGGGTCTCACAAGAGCAGAGTAGAGGGGGAGAATAAGCTCTCTTGACCTTCTGGCCACACTTGTTCTGATGCAATCAAGGATACCGTTGGCTTTCAGGGCTGCAAGCACACATTGCCGGCTCATGTCCAGATTGTCATCAACCAACACCTTCAGTTTCTTCACTTCAGAGTCGCTCTCAATCTGTTCTCTGCACAGCCTGTATTTGTGCTTGGGATTGCCTGAGCCCAGATGCAGAACCATGAACTTGGCTTGTTGAACCTCATGAGGTTCATATAGGCCCCTGTCTCATACCTGTCAAGGTTCCTCTGGATGGCGTCCCTTCTTTCTCTGGATGACATCCCTTCTCTCAATCATGCAGCTTGATGCCATTGACAGACTTGCTGAGGGTGCACTCAGTTTTATTGCCCATGTCACCGACAAAGATGTTAAACAGTGCTGGTCCGAATACTGACCCCTGAGGAACACCACTCACTACTGATCTCCACCTGGACATTGAGCCATCGACTGAAAATCTTTGTGTGGCCATTCAGCCAATTCATTGTCCACCGAGTGGTCCATCCATCCCTTAATTCCATGTCTCTCCAACTTAGAAACAATATCATGGAGGACAGTGTCAAATGTTTTGCACAAGTCCAGGTAGATATTGGCAGTTGCTCCTTCCCTATCCACTAATGCTGTAACCCCACCATAGAAGGCCACTAGATTTGTCAGGAATGATCTGCTCTTAGTGAAACATTGTTGGCTGTCACCAATCTCCTCTTCATTTTCCATGTGCTTTAACATAATTTCCAGGAGGATCTACTTCACGATCTTGACAGTCACAGAGGTGAGACTGACTTGTGTGTATTTCCCTGTATCTTCCTTTTTTTCCCTGTTTAAAAATGGGTGTTATGTTTCCCATCTTCCAGTCAGTGGCAAATTCATCAGACTACTCAGATATGATGGATAGTGGCTTAGCAACTATATCTGCCAGTTCCTTCAGGACTTGTGCAGTTACCTCATCAGGTCCTATGGACCAGGTTGCTTAGATGGTCTTGAACCTTCTTCCAGTCCCTGCCTTTGCCTTCTGGGACCTCGGCCATCTGGCTGAAGCTCTTGTCGGTGAAGGCTGAGGCAAAATAATTATTAGGTACCCCAGCCTTTTCCATATACCAGGTGACTAGATCTCCCATTTCCTTCCAGAGAGGGCCTACAATTTCTTTTTTTTTTTTTTTTTTTTTTCCCTAGAATTACATCATGTGGCATGATGAACAGTTATATAGGTGTGGTGGTTTTACTCAGATGGGCAGCCAAGCTCCACAACAGCTGCTCTCTCACTCCCCCTCCTCAAAGGGAAAAGGGGAAAAAATGTGATGCAAAGGGCTCAAAGGTTGAGATAAGGACAGGGAGATTGCTCAACAATTACTGTGACGAGCAAAACAGACTCAGATTAGGAAGACAGTAAAATATATTTTTCTATTACTAACAAGATAGAGAAGTGAGAATCAAAAGAAAGAAACAGAAAACACCTTCATCCCCACCCCCTATTCCACCTCCTCCCCCTGAACAGCACTAGGTAATGGAGGTTGTGGTTACTCTATAGAACTTCTCTGCTGCTCCTTCACAGTCACTCTCTGCCCCTATTCCAACGTGGGGTTCTTCCCATGGGATGCCATCTTTTCCAAACTGATCCTTCGTGGGCTTCCTACAGGCAGCAGCTCTTCAAGAACTGCTCCAACATGAGTCCATACCACGGGGTCCATCACTCAGGAACACACTGCTCCAACCTGGGTTCCGCATGGGCAGTAGCTTCTGCCATGTTACCTGCTCCTGCGTGGTCTCTTCTCCATGGGCTACAGGTCTGGCCCAGAATCTGCTCCAGCAGGATTCCTCCACAGGCCACAGCCTCCTTCAGGGCAAGTCAACCTGCTCCACCGTGGTCTGCTCCACCGTGGTCACCTCCTCAGACTGCAGCATGGAAACCTGCTCCGCTGTGGTACACCATGGACTGCTGGGGGACAGCCTGCTTCACCATGGTTCTCACCACAGGCCATAGGGGAACTTCAGCTCTGGCAGCTGGAGCACCTCCTCCAACGCCTCCTTCACTGACCTTGGTGTCTGCAAGGCTGTTTCTCACTCCTCTCTCTCTCCCAGATGCTGTTCTGATAGTTTTTTTAGTTTGTTTGTTTGTTTGTTTTCTTAGTTTCTTAAATATGCTCTCACAGAGGCACAAACAACATCACTTATTGGCTCAGCTCTGGCCAGCAGCAGGGCCCTTATCTAACATGGGGCAGCTTCTAGATTCTTCTCACAGAAGCCATCCTTATGGCCCCACACAACCAAAACTTTGCCACATAAACCCACTATAATTGTACATTGGACCCTCTTAGGCAAATATTAATGGTACAGTGTCCTTTAATACACAGAAATCTGTAATTTTGTGAGGACATAATTATTGAACACTGAAGCTATAATGGCATAACCTAACTGTAGTTTCAGATATTTATACACTTCATGAATTATTCTTAATTTAAATCACAGACTCATTTACTTTGGAAAAGACCTCTAAGATCATCAAGTCCAGCCATTGTGGTAGACTAGAGGAACTGTAAGTGTGCCTATTAGAAAAATTAAAAAAAAAAAAAAAAATACTAGAAACTGAAAATCAAAATTGCAATTCGAAAACTCTATTTCATTTATTCAAATATTTTTTAAAATAATGAACATGTGGTAGTCTTCTCAGAAAACCTTCTCTTTACGATAGCTGTTTTCCAGGAATATAATTACATTGTCATTCTCAAGAGAAGGCACTTCTCTGGCCATCATGAGAATGATCAAATCTATGCCAGGAGAGGTACTTGTCCCCAGATCTCAGGCTTTTTGTCCACCCTTCACATCTTAGTAAGGATATAAATTTGTCCTATAATGAGCTAATATTAGTTCAACAGGTACTACAATTTGATTTAGCCAGCATTGGATAGGACTAAAGAAGCCACAATATAGCCCATCCTCTTAAATCTTTGTCTGCCAAGCAACACTGGAAGGGATTCCCAAGATTTATTAGTAATGACTTATGGAATATGTCACTTATACTGAGCTTCTATTTGGATAACCACAGTTTTCTTACTGAGTTACATGCAGGCTAGGAGGACACACGAGGAAACACATGGACATAAGAAAGGAGTAGTATCACAGGATTTGAAGTGCTGGGGTTCTCTCTGAAGACTGCATATACTGATACAAATATATTCCCAGGCCAGCACTACCTGTACTCCTCTGCCAAGAAAGGTCTGGAGCAATTGCCATCCTCAGCCAAAATTTTACTCTGCTAGTGCTACACAGAGTGCAATTAGCCTTTGCACCCTTGTTGTGAAGCCTGTTCCAATGCTACCAAAGTGAATTCATATACAGCATGAGAGCTATACTACCTTAAATGATAATTAAGACATCATAATAAGAGTTGAGTGGGATTTCAGTACATACTGATTTTTTTCTCAGTTCCTGATCTGCATATAGAATTTCGCCTTCTGAGTTCTGTCTTTTCTTTTTGCCAGAAGGTCCCTTTTTGTAATGTGGCCCTTACATTCTGTATGTAGAAACAATGTGGGAGTGATTACAGTGCTGAATGTTATTAACAATGGACTTATATATGTTATATATAGATAGATAGATGGATAATGTAACATCTATTATGAACTCTGGTTCACAAATTTGACACCTGTCTGATATACCATTCCAACTCTCCCTAGCAACACACCAACTCTCTGCAGAAACAATCCATCTGTCCGTATCACCAATCCAACTGTTCACAAGAAAACCCCAAATCTTTCCAGGATCAATCAGTCCTAGTATCATGCCAAGTTACTTTTCCCTTCCATGTTAAAACAACATAGGCTCTTAAGCAGTAAACTATTGTTATTTTTAAAGGGCCAAATCCGTTGTTGCCCATTTGTTTTCAGGCAGTCCTGTAGCTCAAACTGAAGTTAGAAAAAATAAGTGAAAACTTGACTTGCCGAGGCAATTGGCTCCGGGGCAGACGCGTTCTGCAGCAGAGCAGGGGATCAGACAGGCAGGTCTAATTTTTCCGACATCAAGGCCACTTGAGGGAGCTGCCAGGACCCGGCAGCCCTCGCGAGGGAGGCTGACGAGGCATAGGCGGAGCCAGCAACGCCCCCTCCCCAGCCGTTCAAAAGCTGCCCCTAGGGAGTGTGAGCGCCCTGCCTGCGCGAAAAGGATGGGCAAATAGGGTAGGGCACGTCAGCAGGGAGTGGAGCAGCAGTTAACGTGGCAGCTCATGAAGGCAGGGCAAGCAGAAAGGTCAGAGCGTTCCCCCCAGCCCATAAGAACACCTCCTCTAACAGTGGTCTACCACTAGCTCAGCTGCAATGGTCTCCACCAGGCACAGTGCTCTCTCTAGGAAGTCTGTACACACCCAGACTGATGGCCCACTCAAAAATGTGGCAGTTCAGGTCTCCAGATACAGGGAGTGCCTGAGCCTGTTGCTACCACCTGTGGGGGGCAGAGAGACTGTGTGCATGAGGTGCGAGCAGGTGGATGACCTGGTCCGCCTCATGGCAGAACTCAAGGAGGAGGTTGAGAGGTTGAGAGATATCAGAGAGTGTGGGCAGGATTTGACTTGTGAAGCAACTCCCTGCAGGGCCTGAAGGACAGGTACCTTGGTGAGACACCCCAAATGGGGGTGGAATCCCCGGCCCTGTTGCTATCAGGCAGAGGGAGGGTACCTGGGAGTTGAGGAGGAATGGAGACAGGTCCCTGCTCGACATTGCAGGTGATGTCCCCCTACCGGCCCCACCTTCCCAGGTGCCCTTACACAACAGGTTTGAGGCACTGGAGATTGAGAGACCACTAGCTGAGGAAGAGATAGAAAGTCTAACCAGGAGGATGCCTAGGGCGAGGAAGTCGACTCCACGCCTCAGGACTGCCTCCACCAAGAAAGAAAGAAGGGTGATTGTTGTGGGAGACTCTCTTCTTAGGGGAACAGAGGGACCTATTTGTCGGCCTGACCCTACCCGTAGGGAAGTCTGCTGCCTCCCTGGGGCCAGGGTCAGGGACATTGCCAGGAAGCTTCCCAACCTGGTTCTCCCCTCTGACTATTATCCTGTTTTGATAGTCCAGGCAGGCAGTGATTACACTGAAGAGAGAAGCCTCAAGGCTATCAAATGGGACTTTAGGGGACTGGGATGGTTAGTGGATGGAGCAGGAGTACAGGTGATATTTTCGTCTATCCCTACAGTGGCAGAGAGAGGTACAGAGAGGACACAGAATGCCCACCTGATAAACACGTGGCTCAGAGGCTGGTGTCAACACAGAAATTTTTTTTTTTTGACCATGGGGAGCTTTACCTGATGGCCGCAGACGGGTCCCTATCTCTAAGGGGAAAATGGATCCTAGGCCAGGAGCTGGTGGGGCTCATTGAGAGGGCTTTAAACTACGCAAGAAGGGGGATGGGGCTCAAACAAGGCTTGTTAGAGCTGTTCCAATGGTAACAATGGTAAGGCCGGGAGAGAAGGCAATGGCCCAACTGAAGTGCATCTACACTAACTCATGCAGCATGGGCAACAAACAGGAGGAGCTGGAAGCTATTGTGCGGCAGGCAGGCTACGACATGGTTGCCATCACGGAGACGTTGGTGGGACCACTGTCATGACTGGAGTGCTGCAATGTCTGGCTATAGGCTCTTCACAAGGGACAGGCAGCATGGAAGAGGTGATGGTGTGGCTCTCTATATCAGAGACAGTTTGGATGTTGTGGAACTTGAGGCTGGGAATGATAAGGTTGAGTCCGTATGGGTTAGGATCAGCAGGAAGGCCAACAAGGGAAGCATCCTGGTGGAGGTCTCTTATAGACCACCAAACCATGATAAGGAGACTGATGAGGAGTTCTACGGGCAGCTGACAGAAGTTGCGAAATCATCAGTGCTTGTTCTTGTGGAGGACTTCAACTTCCCAGATATATCCTGGAAGCACAACACAGCACAGAGAAAGCAGACTAGGAGGTTTCTGGAGAGAGTGGAAGATAGCTTCCTGACGCAGCTGGTTAGTGAGCCTAAAAGGGGAGGTGTCCCCCTTGACGTTCTCTTCACAAACAGAGAAGGACTGGTGGAGGATGTGATTGTCGGGAGCTGTCTTGGGCAGAGTGACCACAAAATGGCGGAGTTCTCCATTCTTGGAGAAACCAGGAAGGCAACCAGTAAAACCGCTGTATTGGACTTCTGGAGGGTCAACTTTGAACTGTTCAGGACACTGGTTGGTAGAGTCCCTTGGGAAGCAGTTCTGAAGGGCAAAGGAGTCCAGGAAGGCTGGGCGCTCTTCAAGAAGGAAATCTTAATAGCACAGGAGTGGTCCGTCCCCACGTGCCCAAAGACAAGCTGGCGGGGAAGAAGACCGGCCTGGCTGAACAAAGAATTGTGGCTTGAACTTAGGAGAAAAAAGAGGGTTTACAATCTTTGGAGAAGAGGGCGAGCCAATCGGGAGGGCTATAAGGATGTTGCGAGGCTGTGCAGGGACAAAATTAGAAAGGCCAAAGCTCATCTGGAGCTCAATCTGGCTACTGCCATTAAAGATAACAAAAAAATGTTTTTACAAATATATCAGTGCAAAACGGAGGACTAAGAGAATTTCCATCCTTTACTGGATGTGGGGAGGGATTTAGTTACAAAAGATGAGGAAAAGGCAGAGGTGTTTAATACCTTCTTTGCCTCAGTCTTTAGCGGCAATACCGGTTGTTCTCTGGATACCCAGTACCCTGAACTGGTGGAAGGGGATGGGGAGCAGAATATGGCCTTCACTATCCATGAAAAGATGGTCGATGGCCTGCTATGGCACTTGGATGTACGCAAGTCGATGGGGCCAGATAGAATCCACACGAGGATACAGAAAGAACTGGCAGAGGAGCTGGCCAAGCCACTTACCATCATTTATCAGCAGTCCTGGCTATTGGGGGAGGTCCCAGTTGACTGGCGGCTAGCAAATGTGACGCCCATCTACAAGAAGGGCCAGAGGGCAGACCTGGGAAACTATCGGCCTGTCAGTTTGACCTCAGTGCCAGGGAAACTCATGGAGCAGAGTATCTTGAGTGTCATCACGTGGCTCTTGCAGGGCAAGCAGGCGATCAGGCCCAGTCAGCATGGGTTTATGGAAGGCAGGTCCTGCTTGACGAACCTGATCTCCTTCCATGACAAAGTGACACACTTGGTGGATGAGGGAAAGGCTGTGGATGTGGTCTACCTTGACTTCAGCAAGGCTTTTGACACCATTTCCCACAACATTATCCTCAAGAAACCGTCTACTCGTGGCTTGGAATGGCATACGCTTCGTTGGGTTAGAAACTGGCTGGATAGCCCGGCTCAAAGAGTTGTGGTGAATGGAGTTAAATCCAGTTGGAGGCTGGTTACTAGTGGCGTTCCCCAGGGCTCGGTACAGTGGCCAGTCCTCGTTAATATATTTATCGATGATCTGGATGAGGGCATTGAGAGCACCCTCAGTAAGTTTGCAGATGACACCAAGTTAGGTGCGTGCATCGATCTGCTCAAAGGTAGGAAGGCTCTGCAGGAGGATCTGGATAAGCTGGATCGATGGGCTGAGGCCAACTGTAAGAAGTTCAGTAAGGCCAAGTGCTGGGTCCTGCATCTGGGGCGCAATAACCCCAAGCAGAGCTACAGGCTGGGAGATGAGTAGTTGGAGAGCTGCCTGGCAGAGAAGGACCTGGGAGTATTGGTTGATAGTTGGCTAAATGTGAGCCAGCAGTGTGCTCAGGTGGCCAAGAAGGCCAACAGCATCCTGGCTTGTATAAGAAGAAGTGTGGCCAGCAGGTCGAGGGAAGTGATTGTCCCCCTGTACTCGGCTCTGGTGAGGCTGCACCTTGAGTACTGTGTTCAGTTTTAGGCCCCTCACTACAAGAAGGACATCAAGGTGCTCGAGTGAGTCCAGAGAAGGGCGACGAAACTGGTGAGAGGTCTGGAGAAGCCCTGCGAGGAGCATCTGAGGGAGCTGGGTTTGTTCAGCCTGGAGAAAAGGAGGCTCAGGGGTAACCTTATTGCTCTTTATAAGTACATTAAACGAGTCTGTAGTGAGGTGGGGGTTGGTCTGTTCTCCCACGTGCCTGGTGACAGGACGAGGGGGAAAAAGATAAAGTTGCATCAGGGGAGATTTTGTTTGGATATTAGGAAGAACTTCTTTACTGAGAAGGTTGTGAGGCATTGGAATGGGCTGCCCAGGGAAGTGGTGGAGTCACCATCCCTGGAGGTCTTTAAAAGGCGTTTAGATGATGAACTTAGCGATATGGTTTAGCGGAGGACTTGTTAGTCAGAGGTTGGACTTGATGATCTTGAGGTCTCTTCCAACCTAGAAATTCTGTGATTCTGTGATTCCGTGAAAAGGACAGAAGAAAACCAAATAAAATTCTGCACCTGCGCCATGTAAAAAGGAGTCATATTTATTTTAGAAATCATATATACTCTTACAATGCATTCAACACTGGGCACATCTCCATATGGGAGTACAATGTGTAACTCTGAACTGAAACAGAAAGGAGGATAATTTTCTGCAATCACTGAACATATTTTACACTAGAAAATATGCAGTATTTCTTTGGGTGAGTGCTGAGCACTTCATATATATATTGCAAAGTTCTAAATGCAATTATCTGTATTCATTTCTCTCTATCTCTCTAATGTTATGAAAATAACCATTTATGCATGTCATTTACCATATTTCCTGTCATATTTATTCTGTCTTTAAGATCCAGTGACTCCATGATTTCCAACGTCATTTTTCTTTATCTTACTATAGAGGATCAAGAGATTTTTCCAGTGTATACTTTTGTTTTCTAATGTCATAAAGGACAACCGAGGCTGGAGGGGATCTCAGGAGGTCTCTAGATGACGTCTTATCCCAAAAGAGGGACATATCTGGAGTTAGACCAGCCTCCTCCTCTCAGAATTTTGGACCCTCTATGAGTGGAGTTAGAAAAACTTTTGGGGGCAACCTGGGGAAAAAAAAAATCTGTCTTGTTTCTATTTATATCTCTTGTCCATTATCCTTGTGATTCTTCCCCAGATTTCTTGAGGGGTCTGGCCTCATCTTCTCAGTGACCCCCCGTAGATGCCATGGGGCTTGTTAGATGCCCTGAAGCCATTCTGTTCTCCAGGTTGAACCAGCCCATCACCCTCAGCGTCTTTTCACAGAATCACAGAATTGTCTAGGTTGGAAGAGACCTCAAGGACATTGAGTGCAACCTCTGACCTAACACTGACCAGGCCTCCACTAAACCATATCACTGAGCTCTACCTCTAAATGTGTTTTAAAGACCTCCAGGGTCTTAACGAGTTGTTTGTTTTTTTTTTTATTATTATTTTATTTTTTATTTTTATTTTCACAGTGCATCAGCACCACAGCTGTGAGGGTCCTCCCCTAAACTCCCTCCAATTTGTCCATGTCTTTTACATGTTGGAAAAAAATGAA
Source organism: Anas platyrhynchos (assembly GCF_047663525.1). Classification (NCBI taxonomy): domain Eukaryota; kingdom Metazoa; phylum Chordata; class Aves; order Anseriformes; family Anatidae; genus Anas; species Anas platyrhynchos. The sequence goes on from NC_092587.1 coordinate 133,553,156, forward strand.
AGCAGCCCTTAGATGTAGTCTGACAAGAGCCACATCCAAGAACTGTACAATCCATTCCTTTGATCATTTCCTGTTTCCATGTCCCTGTTCATATGTTCCAGAAGCCTGTTTGCCATATTTATTGTCAGGGCTCACTGCAGGCTCATGTTTCACTCACAAAATGTATATTTCAGTGTTTCACTCATATTTTATTACCACCCCAGTGCCTTTCCCACATGAATACTCTCTGGCTTCTCTGGCTGCTGGCAGTGTTGTTGCAGAGTTTTTTGTTTGTTTGGTTGGTTGGTTGGTTGGTTTTCTGTCTGTAATAGGAAAAAGTCCTTGACATTTGAAGAGCTTTGCTTTTGTCCCTGTTGAATTTCATGTTTCTGTTAGCCCATTTCTTCAGTTTGTCTGGAACCCTGCCCTTAAATATATTGGCTGGTACCCCTAATATGGTGTCATCCTCAAATTTGATGAGAGAGTGCTCTGTTAACTCTTACTCATAGAGATGTTAAACAGAAAAGGTCCCAGTGCCTTTGTCCCCTGTGGTATTCCATTTGTCACAGGCACCCAGGTATAGCATGATCCATTAACCACCTTCAGAGCCACATCATCTAAACATTCTTCAACCATCTGTTTTTCCAGCCATGAAGATGGTAAAATCCCAGCTTGAACACTAGAATATCATGTGTCAAAATCTGATATATATATATATATATCACATATCAGTGTCAAAATCTTGCTAAAGATTATGAAGATAACCCTGTATCCTTAAATCTTGTAATTTTATTATAGAAAGTAACCAGGATGGTCAGGCACAATTTAGTCTCAGTAAATCCATGCTGATGGCTTACAATCATCTTTTTGTGTACTTAAAAATGTTCTCTAAGAGGACTTACCCCATTGTTTTCTCAGGAAGTGAACTGAGGTTGACAATCCTGCTGTTCCTGGGGTTGCCCTTTTGGCCTTTTTTGAAGAAGGCTGTGACATTTGCCTTTCTCTAACCATAAGAGTTATCCCCCAATCTTCTTTTTTTTTTTTTTCCAAGATGATACAAAGCCTGCTTGCAAGGCCACCTCTGTTGAGCAACTTTGATGCAGCATGACTGGTTCCCATGGACTTATATATGCTGAATTCTCACACATAATCTCTGACTCAAGCTTCACCCACTGCTGGAAGTTTTTCTCCTCCTTGATCTCTCACTAAGTACAAAGGCATGGGAGACTGTGTTGTGGAAGATTAAAACAAAGAAGGCTCTGAGTATCTTACCCTTAACAATGCTATTGTATAACAGAATTGTATCATAGAATGTCTTATGTTGGACAGGACCTTAAAAATCATCTAGTTCCAACCCCATTAGATCAGCTTGCCCAGGGCTTTACCCAGCCTGGTCTTGAACACCTCCAGGAATGAAGCATCCACAGCTTCTCTGGGCAGCCTGTTCCAGTGCCTCACCATCCTCTGAGTGAAAACTTTCCTCCTAATATCTAATCTAAATGTCACTTCATTTATTTTAAAATCATTCCCCTTGTCCCCTGTCACTGTCTGCCGAATCAAGAAGTTGCTCTCTGTCTTTTCTATAAGACCCCTTTAAGTATTGGAAAGCTGCAGGGAGGTCTCCCCAAGGCCTTCTTTTCTTCAGGCTGAACATCCCCAGCTCTCTCAGCCTTTCCTCATAGGAGAGGTGCTCCAGCCCTTTGGTCTACTTTGTAGCCTTCCTCCAGACCTACTCTAACAGATACACATCCTTCTTGTGCTGGTGCCCCCAGATGCATCAATCCAAGCAGGACCTCCCAGGACAGAGCAGAAGGGGAAAATCACCTCCCTCAACATGATGGTTACTCTTCTGGTGATGCAGCCTAGGATGCAGTTAGCCTTCTGGGCTACAAGCTCACACTGCTGGCTTATGTCAAACTTTCCATCCATTAGAACTCCAAAATCTTTCTCTGTTGGGCTGCTCTTAAGTTCTTCAACAGTCTGTAGTTATGTCTGGGATTCTCTTGACCCTGTTGCAGCACCTTGAAATAAGACTTGTTAAACCTCATTAGGAACACCATTTCACCAGCCTGTCTAGGTCCCTTTGGTTGGCATCCCTTCCTTCTGTTTTATTAACTGCATCACTCAGCTTGCAAACTTGCAGAGGGTGCAGCTGATCCCATTGTTGAAGTTGTTGATAAAGATGTTAAACAGTACTGGTCCCAGGACAGATCCCTGAGGGACACCATGTGACACTGGCCTCCACCTGGATATCGAAAGGTTTTCCGCCTCTACTCTGACCTGGTGAAACCACATCTTGCATCCAGTTCTGGACCCCTCATCTCAAGGACAGGGAACTGTTTGAGAGAGTCAAGCCCAGAGCCACGAGGATGATTAAGGGAGTGGAGCATCTCCCTTACGAGGAAAGGCTGAGGGAGCTGGGTCTCTTTAGCTTGGAGAAGACTGAGGGGTGACCTTATAAATGTTTATAAATATGTAAAGGGTGAGTGTCAGGAGGATGGAGCTAGGCTTTTCTCACTGACATCCAATGATAAGACAAGGGGCAATGGGTGCAAGCTGAAACATAGGAGATTATGCTTAAATATGAGACAATTTTTTTTAATGGTAAGGGTGACAGAACACTGGAACAGACTGCCCAGAGGGGTTGTGGAGTCTCCTTCTCTGGAGGCTTTCAAAACCCGCCTGAACATGTTACTGTGTGACATGAGTAGTGTTGCTGCTCCGGCAGGGGGATTGTACTAAATGATCTTTCAAGGTCCCTTTCAATCCCTAACATTCTGTGATTCTGTGATAGAGCCCTTGACCACCACCCTCTGGGTGTGACCTCCAGGCCAATTTCTTAGCCACTGAATGGTCCACCCATCAAATCCACCTCTCTCCAATGTGGAAACCAGGATGTCATGCAGGACCATGTCAAAGTCCAAGTAGATGGCATTGGTCTGTCTTCCTTTGTCAACTGATGCAGTCACTCCATCATGGAAGGCCATCAGATTGGTGAGGCACATTTTGCCCTTGGTGAAGCCATGCTGACTGTCTCAGATCTCCTCCTGGTCTTGCATGTGCCTTGACATTGCTTCCAGGAGGATCTGTTTCATGATCTTCCCAGGCACAGAGGTGAGGCTCACCGGTCTGTAGTTCCCCATGTCCTTCTTTTCTACCCTTTTTAACAATGGGAGCAATGTTTCTCTTTTTCCAGTCACCAGGGTATGAACCTGACTGCCAGGACTTTTCAAGTATGATGGAGGGAGGTTTGGCAACTACATCAGCCAATTCCTTCAGGACCTGGGATGCATGTCATCAGGCCCCATAGGCTTGTACCTGTTCAGCTTCATCAGGTAGTCTCAAGCCTGCTCTTCAATTCCAGTGGGTGGGACTTTGTTCACCAGGCCCTAATCTATGGGTTCAGGGAAACAAAAGACTTGGGAAGCCTGACTGGCAGTGAGGACCGATGCAAAGAAGTTGTAGGGTACCTCAGTCTTCTGTATGCCTGCTGTTACCAGTTCTCCCTTCTCTACTGTCAGAGGGGGTACACGCTCCTTGGCCTTTCTTTTCTGAGCAACGTACCTATAGAATTCCTTCTTATTATTCTTTGCATCCCTTGCAAAGCTCAGTTCCATCTGTGCCGTAGCTTTCCTAATCCCATCCCTGCACATCTGGACTGCATCCCTGTACTCTTTCCAGGCTATATATCCCAGCTTCCACTGCCTGTGCCTTTCCTTCTTGTGCCTCAGTTTGACCAGCAGGTCAATGCTCTGCCCTGCCAGTTTCCCACCTTCCCTGCTTGCTTTCTTACATATGTTAGGGGACCCAGTTGTTTTCCCTAGCAAGAAGATCTTCCTCAAGATCAAAAACTGAGGAAGTGTGTGGTCACTGCAGCCCATACAGCCTCCAATCTTAACTCCTTCAATGAGTTCATCCCAGTTGGTGAGAAGCAGGTCCAGTAATGATTCTCCTCCTGTTGGTTTGTCTAACGTGTGGACCAGGAGGTTAGCACCAACAACTTCCAGTAGTCTCCTGGATTGCTTACAGACTGCTGTGTAGCTTTTTCAGCAGACATTGGGGTGGTTGAAGACCCCCCATCAGGATGAGAGTGTGTGAGTGTGATGCTTCTTGTAGTTGAATCAGTAGTCATTCTTGTAGTCATTCACAACTGATTCACACTGAATACGTGAATGAATATTATAGTCCTGAGTACACAGATTTGTCAATTACAATTAGAAAACAGTAGCAATAAAATGTGCTTCCTGAGAGCTTAGCAATTTTTTTTCAAGTAGCTTATATTACTCTCATTACTGTGATTTGTCTAAAGCAGCTAATTCATATTCTTTAAGTTATGGGTCTTTTAAAAATAGCTGACACTTTATTTATTTAAGATAACTTAAATTTTGAATAGGAAAAAAAATAAAAGCACAACACAACATATACTACTACTTTTCTATGCAGCCCATTGTGTAGTATTCGTCTTTTAGATCAAGCCTTAAATAGATATTTTTGGACAATTTTAAAAATCATATTCACCTGTATAAGAAGACAGTGGTGCACTCTCTTTTGTCAGCATAAAATTGCTCTCTTCTACTGGTATTCTTAGCACATGGTAGTTAGAATTCCTTTTTTATGGTATCACTGAAAAACAAACAAACAATAAAAGAAAACACTGTGGTGGGGAAGCTAAGATAGGGTTGAGTTCATTTCACATACTTGATTTTTTGAGGAGGTTGTGCAGAGCTCTGGCAACACAAAAAATCTGTAGTAAAAGATTTTTCACTCCAGGTATTGAACAGTGTTAATATATGAGTTATGTGCTTTATTTTACTTTATTGATGGGTGAAAAGATGTATTGTGATATAAGTATTTATATTTATACTTATATCACAATACTGCATCTTATTAACCCTACTGGCTTTAAATAGTCATCTCTTTGTAAAATCAGGACTACTTTATTGCTTATGTCCAATTCAGTACTAAGATGCTGGGACTAATATCCTTCTTGTTCTTTATACAAGTTGATCCATCCATCCATATTTATTTATTATTATTTGTATTTTTTTCCTAGTGTTCCTTATGAGGACTTTGATATTGAAAACTACATTTTATAGAATATGTACTGGGTTTAAATGTAATTTGAATGCAAAAAAGAGAGCAGAAAAGCAGAGCTAACTAATCAAATGATTACTGATGTTATAAGTAGGGCCACAGAAATCCTTGGCTTTTTATTTGTTAGGAAGATTTTAGTTCAGAGAGGTAATCTAATAGTCCTTGTCAGTAAAATCCTGCTATCAACAGATGTTTTTATTCAGATGAGTTGTCCTGTATATCCAGAATAATTAGATTGTACATGGGTGACTTGAACTTCATCACTTGTTGCGAAAAGCTGACTCACTTCTCTTCAGGTCATGTGAACTTAATATGGGATCTGTAATGTAATGGAGGGTAGGCTTTGTGCACAATTCACATACCAGGTTAACAGAGAATTCATAGAGGTGGGAGTGCTGAAAGTACTGCCATATTATAGACTCACACTTTAAACCTAATTTGGAGACAGAATTTCAGCTTTTCAACTCTTCCTTACATTCAGTTGCAAAGCACAATTGCTCAGGCTTTATACATGCCATGACTTTGACCCTGCAATCATAAGCAGAGATATTGCAGTTAGTTGATCTAATATGTGTGTTAGCACTAGACATCACTAAGGAAAATTTAAAAAAATGAGTAAAACTAAACACTATGTATTCAGAAGTTGGCTACTGTGTTAAACTGATGAGACAAATGTGTTGAAGTCAAAGGGAAGAAACAGCTGTAGATCTTAAAATGAAGTGCTAATTCCTTCCCCAGAACACTACAGACTCTACTACACTCTACTACACTCTATAGAGAGTAGTAATGCTTGATTTTCAGTGGGGGGTCTTACAGTTTATATTTATGACATTACAAAACAAATAACCTATCTATAGGTTTAACTTAGCTCATTTTGTGCCCATTGCCTCTTCTTAAATGGGTACCACTGAAAAGAACCCAGATTCATCTTTTGAACTCTTCCTTAAGGTATTTGCATACATTGACAATACATTGACAAGATCCCTCCAAGCATTCTCTTTTCTAGACTGAAGAGTTCCAGCTTTCTCAGACTTTTCTCAGAGGCGAGGTGTTCCATTGCCTTGATTATCTCTGTGTCTCTTTGTTTGACTCTCTCCAGTATGTTCATGTCTCTCTTTTACTGGGGAGCGGAGGCCTGGACACAGTACTCTAGATATGGCCTCACCAGTGCTGAGTAGAGCAGAAGGATCACCTCTCTCAATGTGCTGGTAGTACTTCTCTTAATGTAGCTTTAATTGTGTCAAGGGCACATAGCAGGTTTATGTTCAAACTGCCATAACCTCCAGGTCCTTTTCTGCCAAGCTGCTTTCCAACTAAGTGGCCACAAGTCTGTACTGCTTCCTGGGGTTATTCCTGCTTCACACAAAGAGTCATTGAAGTTCATGAGGTTCCCATCAGCCTAAAGAAAAATGTAATACCTTCTGCCTCGGTCGTCTGCCTCTAGTACTTGCACTTACATAGCTGAATTTTTGCAGCACCCTCTACAGGCTAATTAATTCTTCTTAGGAATAGACTGTGAACTATGTCAGCTTTGTCACATCTTATTGTTATTGTGGTCATTAATATTTCTTTTTGCCTTTTTTTTTTTCTTTTGTTTTTGTTTGAGGGAAGGAATGAATTATAATTTTCTTGATTTTTTTTTCTCTTTCTTATGTTTATGTACTTTGCATTGACTAAAAAAATAAGAAATAATTATAATGTATTCAAGGATATAAACAATTAAAAAGTATTCTGATTTATACTGACTTGTAGCAATTGTTTAGAGTAAGGCAACCTAATTCTCAATAATATAAGAAAGCATTTAGAAGGATCTGATTCCTTCTTTGTATTCTTAGCTTTACCTAGTAAGTACAAGTATTTAATTAAAATAATCAGTGTGAGAAAAATCTTAAAGGTCTTCAGTCCATCATAAAATGTTTATTATTTTTAAATTTCCACAGTAAAAAGAAAAAAAAAAGGAAAAAAAAAAAGAAAAAAAAGAAAAAAAAAGAAAAAAAAGAAAAAAAAGAAAAAAAAAGAAAAAAAAAGAAAAAAAAGAAAAAAAGTACTATCCCCACTTGGATCATTAAACTTACAATATTTCAAAGACTACTTATTTATTTATTTATTTATTTATTAACATGATTTGGCTTGTAGTTCTCATTCAAACTTCCTTTTTCCAACTTTCTGTAACTAGTGTCTCAACTCAGGTCTTGATCCTGCAGTTAGACAGTGTCAACGGTTTAAATAGAACTGCTAATTATCCACAGACTTAACTCTAAGCACTAACATTTTCAAGCCTGTAACACTGGTCTCGTAAAATAAATATTTCAACAAAAATAAGAAGTCTGTTCCATTCTTTTTTTATACCAAGCTTCTGATTTTTTTTTCTTATGTGCCAAAATAATTGAGGATTGTTAGTCAACATTTTCCATAGAAATACATGTAGGCCCCATCAGAAAGTGTTTATTTTAAGTTTATTTTTGAAATGTGAGGGGAAAAAAAAAAAAAAAGGATTTGTTTTAGAATCTTTCCTGACAGGATTGAAAGGATGACCAGCAAAACAAAACAAACGAAGTCTCTCCTTCACACCATATAGGATGCACAGGAGGCAGCTTTCAGGTAAAAGTACTACTTGTTTACATAATCATCTTGTTGCAAGCCTGAATTATTTTAATTTTCCTAACGAATTATGACATACCGTCCCTCTCTCTCTCAGTCTTTATCACAAATTTTTCTTCTCCCTGCTCCTCAAACAGAGAAAAATTCCTTAAAGAAAATAGAATACACAAAACTCTACAAAGTTGTCAAGCCAAATGTTTCAAAATTAGTGATGTTCTAAGCCCTTTCCATACAAGATGTAATATTCTCATGATGTCATAAGCCCTTTTTATACAAGGTGTAATATTTTCTTTACTTACATAATCAAATGTTACTTGTTAAGTTAGTAAGTTAACTTACTTATTAAGTTAAGTTTAAAACCTTAATTGCTTTTGAGTTTTACATGTTTCACCCGTCCTTTTTTTTTTTTTTTTCACATAAAAGACTTGGTGCTTTTAAACAAATAAGGATTGCCTGTATTCTCAAATATTATTATTTTTTTAATATATATCAGAATTCCATGTGTTCATTTGCTCAGGTAACTACACCTTTTAAAAAGTGCTCTTCCTTGGAAATTAATGTTCAGATAAGCACTATCTTCAGATCATCTCTACAAAAAAAAAAAAACAAAAAACAAAAAAAAAACAGTGGGAGAGAGCTATTACCTGCAGAGAATCTTCTGTTTTATTACCGCACACACAAATAAATTTTATGATTGCTGAAATGCAGGTGCTTTTGAAGACAGCTTAGAGGTCACAGGTGTGAAATAGACAGTTGTAAATTGTTTAATTACTCTTCTGGTAAAATAGTTGTCTGGCTAAAGTACTATATATATATTTCCCTTTCTGGGCAAGAGGAAGACACATAATTTTATTCGGGTAATAGCTTTCCAAGTCAGGTTTTGGAATCTATTAGTTACAATAGATTTCATTTCAACCAAGACATCAGCCTAAATTTAAAATCAGTATTCTACATTTTCTTTTTATATTTCCTTCAATTAACATTACTTCAGGAAAAATTAAACAAGGAAGGAAAGTCATTTTAGAGTCAAAGTTCATCTTTTGCTGGACTGAAGTAAAGAACTATATCTCTCCTCTGCTCCATATGGAGATAAACATCTCTTTAAGGCTATAAGCAAAGGCTAGAAAACTTGATGAGAGATGTTTTGAAGGGAAAAAAGATACTAAATCCCTGTGATGGACTATATCTTCTTTATTAACACCATTTGTAAAAATGTAGTTCAAACTACGTAGTCTCAGGCTGATATATACTGCTCTGGTGATGCAAACTAACTCTAAACCTGCATAGAAAGAAACATGATATAGACTGAACTACATTTTGACACCTTTGCCCATAAGCCGTATTTATTCCAGGAGTGGTTTCACTTAATTCAACAGACCTCATAATTTTAATGTATACCTTCTATTTGCTGGTGTGTCTTTTGTGTAAAATGCTTGCTGGTCAGTGATAGCCATCATTAACTGCTTTGCATAGGTGGAAGTGACTACAGAAGAGAATCAAGTCCTTAAGAGACTTGTGTAAACCAGTGTATTCAAAGCACTTACCTACAGAAAACAGGGATTGTTTTCCTTTCTGTTAACTGCAGTTCAAATTTTAACAAAGAATTGGCATAAATGAATAAAACATATCTAAGAATACTTTGAAAATTATAAAATTTAAATATTTTCAATTACAAGTTTCAAAAAACAGTATTGTGCATACAGGTACTTCCGTAACATTTCTACTTACTGAATGATGCTGTTTGTAACATGATGAGGGCTACAGACTAGTAAATACACAGATAACTAGTGGAGAACTTGAAGATACAAGAAAACTTTGATTCAAATATATGGTTACAATTCCTCTCAAACTTCTTTTAGAGGAAAAAAATAACAGAATCACTATAAGCAGACCTCTATGATACTTCTGTCTACTTAATGTGTAAGTTTCATGTGGCATAAATATTTTAATAGCTTTTCTTCTCTGTTTCTTATTTTCTTTAATTTATTAATAATATATGGCATTTTTTACAAAATTAAAGGCATCAATGAACAGGAGCAGAGGACTCTTGCACAACACCACAGGATGATATTGAATTCATCTTCAGTGGGCATTTCAAGAATCATGCATTCCTTCTAGGAATGAGACTCATAGCAGTGGATTCAACATGCTTTATGCTGTTATTTGAAAATAAGGTCCTACAGTATTAATTTTAACAGAATTGCCTGTATTTCCAACCCTCATAACTGTATCAAATTACACTGTAAGCAGCTGTGTTGTACCAACCCTCTTAAAAGAAAATCCGATTTCTTCTCACTTATGAACAATACTATGAACAGTACTTTTCTCTTCTTGTTTAGTTTCTGGAATGCAATATGATAGTGTGTTGGAGATAATTGTGAATCATGATTAAGTGTATTCTGTATGATTCCCTCAGAACTACTACAGATTATTACTGAATGGAAATGAATGGTGCCATGGAGAAGATGAAGGGTATTTTAATCCTTCTTTCTAAAGCAATGAAAGAACTGTGAAGCCTTGTAATAAGTATAGACATAAATATAGTATGTTTCAGTCCTTGAGGTTTACTGATATGGACATTTCAAGGTCAAAGTTCTTTTAAGTAGGGAAAAATCTTTTAAAACACAAACTCCAGTATGGATTTAAAATCTGCATTACAAACCTAAGAAGAAATTTACAACATAGTGCACAGAAAATATACATATAATTGCAATAAATAATAGTGAGATTGTTTTCTTTTCAGTTTGAATATTTTAAATACTGCCTCCACTACTCATTTTCTAAATTAATTCTCCAAAAATAGTATCTTCATTTTATGTCATGAATAAAGATCTGCATTTGTACTGTGATAAAGGATATTTTCATGCATTTAATGACACTTGAAACCTTACAAATTCCCTCAGAATGACAGATGAAGGCTAGGAGTACCTAAATTGGATATGCTGATCTGTTAAAGTGGGTCCAAAAGGAGGGCTACAAAGTTGACCAGAAGACTGGAGCACCTCTCCAGCAAAGAAAGGCTGAGATAGATGGGGATATTCAGCCTAAAGAAGAAAAGGTTCCAGGGTGACCTTATTGCAGTTTTTCAATGCTTAAGGGGAGTTTAAAAACAAAAAACACAGAGAACAACTTTTTGCTCAGGCAGACAATTACAGGACAAGAGGGAATGGTTTTAAACAAAACAAAACAAAACAAGATATTTAGATAAGAGTCTAGGAAGAAATTCTTCACTCAGAGAGTGATGAGACACTAGAACAGGTTGTCCAGAGTAGTTGAGGATGCCCCATCCCTGGAAGTGTTCAAGATCAGGTTGGACGAGACCCTGGGCAACCTGCTTGAGTGGGTGGCATTTCCGCCCATTGCAGGGAAGTTGGAACTAGATGATCTTTAAGGTCCTTTCCAAACAAAGATGTTCTGGGATTCTATGCTTTGGTTCTAAATAACAGATTTTTCATCAACAGAGATAAATACTGCCTTTCACATTGCATTTTGTTATTCATTTCTACCATCAAGAATTATATGAAAATTACTTCTCTGGTCAGTGGAGATGAACATGATGAAGCAGAAATCTGAAAGTGTTCAGTCTCTCTTGAGAGGTTCCTGTCCTGATCCAGTGTCTAAAAGTTGCCTGTCTGCCACATTTTTAAAAATTTATAATAAGAGATGAATCCCCATCTTTCATATGATGACTAGTAATACCTTTCAAAGAGTTATACAAGCAACTTCCAATCTCTGCATCCTCGTAGAATATGTGTTATACAAGACAGAATTGAGGAGCTTTTCAATAAACACTGTATCTTATTAGAAAGACAGTAAGGCAAAAACATAGTGTATTAATTGTAATAAGGTGGTGCTAAATGGTCTGTAAATTGAGCAAGTTTACCCATGTTTTACTTTGCATTTATCATTAGTAATGATAAATGTTGAATAATAAATCAATTATAAAAGCGTAGAAGAACAAGGTTTGGGGAGACTTGCCACAATTTATTATGCTAGAAAGTTCAGAGAAGACTTTATTTCATGTTGAGGGATTTCTTGAAACAGCAAAAATCCCATGGCTTGCTGTAGCTGAGCAAACCAAGCTACCAGGGCAACTATGAGAAGTTCCCATGACAGTGTTCCCACATCGCCCAATTGAGGAACTCAGAAAAATATTGTTACCAGTAGCTGGCTTCAAGGACAAGGTCTATGTGACTGCTAATCACAAGGGGGTTGTTTTCTTGCAGGTGGGGTTGTTTTCTTGCAGTTGTTTGTCTGAGTGCTTTTGACCAATAATCTTGTGTGAAACACTGTCCACCCCTGTTAAGTTCTCTATAAAAGTTAGGCTATTCAGGCAATAAAATGGAGCATGATCTGACTCTACTGTGTGTCTGTCGTGCTTTCGGCCGTGCTTCCTGCAACAATTTCAGACAACAAAAAACAAAATATTTTTTAGTATATAGCAATATCAAGGAATTAAGTAACATCAACACAGTTTATCAAGAACAAATTATGTCAAAGTAATTTAATTTTGTTTAATGCCAAAGCAACAAACATTTGAGAAAAAAAAAAAAAAAAAGGTTGCCATGTATTTTGAATTTCAGTACTATTCTGTTTTAAGCTTTATAAGCAAATGTAAACACAGTGCTAATCACTCACTATGAAACTGGAAGGATGCACTGGGTGATGCTACTTAAGGTTCTATTTTTTTGATGTCAGTTTGCTATTTCTATCTTAATGCTTTGTATTGTACTAATTGTTAGGGTAAAGGCAGATCAGGAAGGCTAGTAGTCATGCAAGTGGACAGGATTGAAATGCAAATAGATCTTCACAGATATAAGAAGAAATTTGGAAATAAAGATTAAGATGAATTTCAGTTAAAATATATGCAAAATTCCACATTTTTAATCCTCATAAACGCAGTTGAATGAAAAAAATGCTGGACAGGAACAGTAGAACTTTCAAACTGATGAGAAAACATAAATGTCAACAGAATTAGGTAGCCTAGAAAGGAAAAGATTGAATGGGAAATACGATAATAGTTTTCAGATACATAGAAATTAAAAACTTATTCTTGATGTCTATTACAGCTAAAATGAAAAATAATGGGATTATCTTGCAATGAGATAAAATAAAATTCCATAATAAGAAAAGCAATAATAATAGTAATAAATAATAATAATAATAATAAAAAGACAAAGAAATAACATTATAAATTTAAGGATAGTGTTGTCTGGGGATTTTGTGGGATCTTGTTTGTCAGGGAGGTGTGGACTTGAAAGTGTCCTATTTTTTTTTTTTTTATATATTTGTGAAAGTACATTACTATTTGATTTGGAAGTAGTATTTTATGAGTTATACTTCTTGATTATTTCTTACAACCTGAATGGAATTGTGCATCCTGTACAAACTGAATGGTGAGAAAGGTTTTTCAGTTTTGAATTACACTGAGAAGGGGATCTCCTTTTATTGTTTTTGTTGGTTACCAATAGATAACTAAATCCAGAGAAGATAACTGTTGTTTCTCTTTGTAGACCTGTTTCTAATGAGATTCATGTTTTCCTTGCACTGTAGAGAAGCATGTGATGACCTATGGCATTTTCTTTAACATTGATCTTGGAGAATAAGATGTGTTTTTTCGTTCTTTTTTAAATTTATAAATTACTTATCAATATAAACCTATATTAAAAAGAGAAAATCAGGATTTTTTTTTCTTTAATTTTTGATTTAATTCTACCTGTAATTTTGATGGTAGTGATTTAATATCAATTTTGATAGCACAAAAAAAGTAGGCCTATTTTTTTGGTATTTCTGAAGACAAGTTAATAGGGACAATGTACAAGTGACAGTGACTGATGGTAGTACCATCAGAAAATTTAACAGACGCAAAATCAAATTCACAGTCTCTAAGTTGGGACAAGGTTGACTCTTACAAGCAAACAAATAGCTTCTACTGGTTTAAAAAGAACCACACAAATATATATAAGATCAGATTTTGTTGAAAACTGCAAGGAAATTTCTACTCTTGTAGGAAACTAAGTGTTCAAAACTAAGTGTTCATTTCTTTATTTTATTTTTCTCACATATTCTCTGTGGCTAAGCACAGTCATTCTAAAATTATATGGACATTTTACATGTTTCAGAAAGTTTCATGATGATTGCTACCCAGTAGTTTAAAGTATCTGTTAAGATTCTGTTACTCTCTCTTTGTCCTGGTTTCAGTTAGAACAAAATTAATTTTCTTCCTAGTAGCTGGTGGAATGCTGTGTTTCGGCTTAGGATGAGAAGAGTGCTGATAACACCCCGATGTTTTAATTGTTGCAGAGCAGTGCTTATATCAAGCCAAGGACATCTCAGCCTTTTGCTCTGTCCTGCCAACAGGCAGGCTGGGGGTGCAGTAAGAGCTGGGAGGGGACAGACCCAGGACAGGTGACCCAAACTAGCCAAAGGGGTATTCCATACCATCTGACGTCATGCTAAACAATATATAGGGGTGGCTAGCCGGGGGGAGGGGGCCGGACTGCTCGGGGTTAGGCTGGGCATCGGTCAGCGAGTGGTGAGCAATTGCATTGTGCATCACTTGTTTGTACATATTATTATTACTTTCCTATTATCACCATTGTATTATTATTATTATTTTTTTATTATTATTTTGTTATTATTATTTTCCTGTCTTATTAAACTGTCTTTATCTCAACTCACGGGCTTTACTTTCCATTTCTCTCCCCCGTCCCAGAGAGGGAGGGGGGAGGGTGAGTGAACGGCTGCGTGGTGTTTAGCTGCCGGCCGGGTTAAACCACGACACTCTTATAACCAAAAAATGACATGGTCAGTTTTAGTTCTGATATATAGCTGTACCAAATGTTAAAATCATTTTCTCAATTACAGCCTTGCATTTTAATAACTAACTAGGCAATGAAAAGCATGTAGAACAATCTATTTCACAGTTATCACAGTACACTTTCTTAATTCCACAGAATCCTCATTGTGCTACATTTGAGGTGACTAACTACTGTGATTGACTAAAAGGAAAAAATGTTGAACTGAAATATTTTGCAGAACTAAGCTGACTGAAGTGGCAAAGGCAGTTAATAGTTTTTCCTTGCTGTGTTTCGCAACAAGCACTTAAAAAACAAATTTAAAGGCACATCCAGTAAGTTAGCAAGCATGCAAATAAACTCATAAAATACAAGCAATTGCAATGAAGAATCGAGATCATCTACAATGTAGTTATTTTTTTCACCTTTGAAAAATCTGCATCTTTAAATAAATGGTTCAAGTTCACTGACATAGCATGACATTCAGAATACATCAGAATGCTTAACCTCATTTTCCCAAATGGAACAGAAGTGATAGGGTCTTCCGTATTTTCCTTTCTTTCTCCATCCTTGTCCTATTCCAATAGAAAGTACAACACCCTTCTCGCAAGGGCTAATTTAGTTACTTATTTGGAAAGAAATACAGGTTTTTGTTGTTCCTGTTGTTCTTTCCAATAAGGGTGAGAAATTGAGTACCTATCAGTAGATTCATCTGCTCTTACACTGATGTTACTATACCTCAATGCTTATTAAAGCTCCTCTCCCAAAACAATCCCTTTTAAGTTGTATGATCAAAATCTAGTAACAACAATATTTTTCTAATGACTAAAGAATGGCAAATAAATATATGCATGTAAACATACTAATGTTCTGCTATTAAAGAAAAATATATTTTTCAATTAATTACAACAATCATGTTTGTTGCTATATTATATTGTTGAAATATTGATGTATAATCTGGTGTTTTGTGTTTTGTTTGTTTGTTTTTCAATATAAAGCAGAATAAATTAGTTTCATTCTGTTGTTTCTCTGCCTTACATCAAATGTTTATGATCTCAGTGTCAAAGAATGTCTCTATGGGATGTATTTGTACTGTTGCTGAGTTACACTTGATGCAATAGAAGATCTCCACATACAGCAACTTTTGAGAATAATAAAACTTGCCAAAGAGTCAAGACAGTTACAGTGATGGTTAAAACTGATTGAAACAATGTAAAGTACTATCCTGGATGTTATGCCCTGTGTTTAATTGAATGCATTCTAAGTATTCCCAGAAAAGTCACTGAGACTACTTGAAGTTCTTAAAGTATATACATAAAACTTTGCAATAACAGGCCTCAACAATTCAATATGGTACGTATCTAATAATTTTATATTAAGAAAATATTAACATAAAAATATAAAGCATCTCATCTGTCAAAATCTGAGGCACCTATTTTCTTGATTAAAAATGTTTTGTTTTAGTACATGACTCTCCAGTAGAAGACAGACATGTCACTGATCACAGAATCACACACAGAATTCTAGGGGTTGGAAGGGACCTCAAGACATCATCAGGTCCAACTCCCCTGCCAAAGCAGGTTCCTTAGAGCAGGTTGCCCAGGTAGGCATCCAAACAGGCCTTGAATATCTCCAGAGAGATAGGTTGTAGAGTCATGGAGGACTCTACTACTTCCGTGGGCAGCCTGTTCCAGTGCTCTGTCACCCTCACAGTGAAGAAGTGCTTTCACATGTTGGTGCGGAACTTCCTGCGCTCCATCTTGTGGCCATTACCCCTTGTTCTGTCCCTGCAAACCACTGAAAAGAGGTTGGCTACATCCTTCTGTCCCCCTCCTCTCAGATATTTATACACATTGAGGAGATCCCCTCTCAGTATTCTCTTCTCCAGGCTGAACAGACTCAGGTCTCTCAGCCTTTCTTCATAGGGAAGATGCTTCAAGCCCCATATCATCTTTGTGGCCCTCCGCTGGACTTTTTCCAGGAGATCCCTGTCTTTCTTGTACCAGGGAGCCCAGAACTGGACACAGTACTCCAGCTGAGGCCTGACCAGGGCAGAGTAGAGGGGGAGGATCCCCTCCCTTGACCTGCTGGCCACACTCCTTTTAATGCATGCCAGGATCCCATTAGCCCTCTTGGCCACCAGGGCACAGTGCTGGCTCATGGTCAACCTGTTGTCCACCAGGACTCCCAGGTCATTCTCCTCAGAGCTCCATTCCAACAGGTCATCCCTCAGCCTGTACTGATATGTGTGGTTGTTCCTTCCCAAGTGCAGGGCTCTATACTTGCTCTTGTTGAACCTCATTTGGTTACTTCCTGCCAGCTCTCCAGCCTGTGTTGCCATTCTCACTGAATGGCAACACAGCCTTCTGGCGTGTCGGCCACTCCTCCCAGCTTTGTACCATCATCTGCTGAGGGTGGACACTATTCCCTCATCAAGGTCATCAATGAAGGTGTTGAACAAGACCAGGCCCAGCACTGACCCTTGGGGATCACCACTAGTCACAGATCTCCAGCCGGACTCTGTGCTGATGATCACTGCTGCTGATCACTTAGTAGCTGACAGAGAACAGACATAAGAGCTTTTTTGCTATTTTTGTTTTGGCTAGTTTCTTCTACTGTTTTGGAAAGCAGGAAAGAACAACACTGTGTGTGTGTCTGTTTGTGTTTGTTTATTTATTTTGGTGAAAATAGTTACAACTTCAATATCCTCCAAAAACTAAGGAGATAGAGCAATGCCTTATTTTGGATACGACATTCTAAGCAACCTGCTCATTTTCTGAACAAAGGAAATATGAAGAAGTGTCAGGAAGCATCAGAAAATCTTGCTAATGATAATAATTGTATATCATCTGTCTGTTTTGTTTGTTCATTTGTTTTTTAAATTAACTTTAAGAATCATTTAGAAAAAATATCATGGTTAATTTTAATTTAATTTTATTTTAAAATCAATAATGATAAGATTATATTTTAATTTTAAAATAGTTTATGGCAATGACCTAAACTTGCCACAGTTTGTTGCAATTGTTTAGGTATATAACATTCTGGATATGATGAATAGTGAATCATCTTCAGAGGTGTATATGGGGATTATATATCTCTAGGTATTAAATACTTCTAATTATTGAGATCAAGCTCTACAAGACTGTATACTTCTATCAGAAAATTACGGTAAAGTATTAGCATTGCTATAGTTGAGGATGAAACCACCATCACAGCCAGGTCTATCTAATCAGATATTAACATATTAATTTGGATTTTCTTGAAAACTGTTGTCAATTGAGTGACAGGATGAGTTTAGTTACCCAGAGATAAAGAAAATTATTAATGAGATAGTGCTATTTGACTTACATACATAGCAAAAAGAGAAGGGAAAACAAACAAACAAACAAAATGCCTCTAAGACACTCCAAAGACAAAGAATTTGAATCCAATATTTCCAAAATTTGGGAGTGAAAATGTCAGTCTAATACAACTGTCGTGGTTTAACCTGGCCGGCAGCTAAACACCACGCAGCCGTTCACTCACCCTCCCCCCTCCCCTCTCTGGGACGGGGGAGAGAAATAGAAAGTCAAGCCCGTGAGTTGAGATAAAGACAGTTTAATAAGACAGGAAAATAATAATAACAATAACAATAATAATAACAATAATAACAATAACAATAACAATAATAATAATAATAATAATAATAATACAATGATTATAATAGTACTACTACTAATAATATGTACAAACAAGTGATGCACAATGCAATTGCTCACCACCCAATGACCGATGCCCAGCCTAACCCCGAGCAGTCCGGCCCCCTCCCCCCGGCTAGCCACCCCTATATATTGTTTAGCATGACGTCAGATGGTATGGAATACCCCTTTGGCTAGTTTGGGTCACCTGTCCTGGGTCTGTCCCCTCCCAGCTCTTACTGCACCCCCAGCCTGCCTGTTGGCAGGACAGAGCAAAAGGCTGAGATGTCCTTGGCTTGATATAAGCACTGCTCTGCAACAATTAAAACATCGGGGTGTTATCAGCACTCTTCTCATCCTAAGCCGAAACACAGCATTCCACCAGCTACTAGGAAGAAAATTAATTCTGTTCTAACTGAAACCAGGACAACAACAATGTTCTTTCCCTAGTTGTGTGTGTGTGCGCGTGCATGTGTGTTTTGAAGATCAAAGAAATAGTGTGATTTAAGAGAGTAAGGGAAAAAGCACTTCATGGGGTCTCCAGAGAAAAGTTGTGAATTAGGAAAAGAAGTGTGCAGAGCCCACTTTAATTTCTGCTGTATTTTAACATTGTGAGAGCATTTGTTAGCCTACAAACCTAATGAAGAATGTTAAAATTTATGGTGTTAAATATTATCCTTAGTGTATATGGGAGAAGGGGATGAAGAACATAACACATGTGGTACTATCATTGTAAAGTAGGCTAAGTGAGTTTCTGACTTACAGATATTGTTTTTGTTTAAAACTGCTAATAGGATTTACATTAAAGACTAGAAGACACCACAGTCAGCCCACAATTGGCCATTTGCCATATCTACAGAGGATTCTGCATTGACAAGTGATGTATCAGAAAGGACAGAATTCCATTTGGATTGATACACACACACTAACTCTGTTATTGTCTAATCTCAAAGTGTAGGACTTTTGATAAATCCAGTATGCTGAGAAAGCACTTATGACTTGTTAACATTGGTATATAATTTTGTAACATATATAGATATAGATATAGAGATCTAGTTCTGTATATGTCCACACACATATACATATATGCATGTATCTATGCATATATATATATATGTACCAAAAAAAAATAAAAAATCCACAGTGGGTCTAGTTTAGAAACATAATGCAATAATCATTGGAGAGCTCTACTGGGGCATAATGGCACCCACTTGCCTCAATGGGAGAAACATTTATTGGCTAGCAATCTGGTGAAACTGATTGAGAGGGCTTTAAACTAGGATCAATGAGGTCAGGGTATACCATTAAAACACCGAGATTAAGCCAAGGTATGGTATGGCACTGTATGAGGGTGACAAGGCTAATGTGAACATATGTGCTCCTCCAGGGAGTGCTGTGGGTTCTGGAGCACATTAGAAATGCTTGTATACTAATGCACACAGTATGAACTGAAAACTTTGGTCCTTTTCCAGAGCTATAGTATAATCATACGAGTCCCCTGACTGAAGTGATGGGATGGAGATCAGCTGTTCAGGAGGTATAGGCAGGGCAAGTGAAGTGGAGGTGCTGCAGTGTGTGTAAGGGAGAGATAAGACTGTACAGCCCTTACAGTTAGAGATGATGAGGTAAAGAGCCTCTGTGGGAGGATTAAGGGTATGATTAACAAAGCAGATGTTTTCATGAGTGTCTACTATTGACCATTCACCCAGGACAATGGCATGGATAAGCTATTCTACAGGCAATTACAGGAAATCTCATGATCAGTTGTCCTTGTCATTATTGGAGGCTTCAACTTGCCAGACACAAACTTGGAATATTATACTACCTTGAAAAATAAGTCTTGGAAATTCTTAAAGCATCTTGAAAATAACTTTATGTCACAAGTAGCGAGTGAACCAACTAGGAAATGTGCTCTTCTGGAACTGTTGTTTGAGAATAGGAAAGGCCGTGTGAGAGATGTGATGGTAGGTGCCTTTCTTGGCCACAGTGATCATGAAATAGCTAAGTTAAAAATTTTTGGTGTAAGAAAAAAAAAAAGTTCACGAGGGATACCACCCTAGAAGAGAGCAAACTTTCTAAGGGAGCTAGTTATCGTTGTTCCCTCAGAATATGCTCTAGAAGGTTTAGGGGTCTGTGAGAACTGGTCACTTTTCAAGAACAACCTTATAAAAGACCAGGGGCAGACAATCACATTGTGCCAATTACTAAATAAATAAATAAATAAATAAATAATAATAAAAAAAACGTATCACTTAGTGTATTTTAATACAGTTAAAACCTGAAGAAAATAAGAATCCTGATAAATACTTGTTTAAACACCCAACTGTTTAAACTGTTTAAAATACTTGTTTAAACACCCATCATCACAGTACTGTGAGGGTGACATACTACAGGTAACATCATACTTGGTTCTTTTAGATGGTTTCAGTTTTAACTAGTGTTATATCTTCCATTAAATGTTTTAATTTCTCTTGCCTGTGAATAATTGTTTCTCACGGGACAGCACTTTGACCGTGGCCTTTAAGTGAGGCCACTGATTGATAAATGCAGTGGTTTGGGTTTTGATTAGTAAAATAGAACTGTAAAACAAAAAGAAAGCATAGAATAAGAAATATATGAGTCAATGTTTTAATAAATATATATAGTGGTTTTACTCAGCTGGGCAGCCAAGCTCCACTGCAACCACTCTCTCACTACCCCTCCTAAAAGGGAAAGCGGGAGAAAATACAATAAGGGATGATCAGGGGTTGAGATAAGGACTTGAAGATCACTCAACAACTATTGTCATGGGCAAACAGATTCAGAGTTCTCTGCCCTGGTACACATGCGCTGCAGGAGGACAACCTGCTCCAGCATGGGCATCTCCACAGGCTGTGGAGGAACTTTTGCTCTCGTGCCTCTAGCACCTCCTTCCCACCTTCTTCATTGACTTCGGTGTCTGCAGGGCTGCTTCTCACTCCTCACTGTCACAGCTGCTGTTGTGCAGAAGTATGCTCTTTCTCTCCTCTCCTCTCCTCTCCTCTCCTCTCCTCTCCTCTCCTCTCCTCTCCTCTCCTCTCCTCTCCTCTCCTCTCCTCTCCTCTCCTCTCCTCTCCTCTCCTCTCCTCTCCTCTCCTCTCCTCTCCTCTCCTCTCCTCTCCTCTCCTCTCCTCTCCTCTCCTCTCCTCTCCTCTCCTCTCCTCTCCTCTCCTCTCCTCTCCTCTCCTCTCCTCTCCTTATATATACATATGTAAGCACTTTTAGGAGCAAAGTAAATATAAATAATTTATCATGAAGATTTTCCTCATCAATGTTAATTTTACTTTTGCTGAGGCAAGTGTTTGAGTTGTGACATTTTCACTCCCCTTTGGTGAGCAATGACTCAGTCTCAGGAGCATGAATTAAAATTTTTCATCTTGAAAGATCTCTAAGTGAATGATGGCATAAGCACCCATTGCGGTACAAAATATTTTTGATTGTGTTCATCATCTTGTCTAAATAGGCCATGAGAAAGGACCTTACTGTTGGTGAGGTAACTACAAAAGAGAGAATAAAATAGAACCTGTGAAAGAGACAGAAGATAGGAAATTCTTTCTCTCCTGTTTGTTTGTTTGTTTGTTTGTTTATTTATTTATTTATTTTATGTATGAACATTGTATACTATATAAAACATATTGTAGATTTGAAATTTTTCTCTCCAGACCATCCAAGAACTACTGATTTTCACTAATTACAAAATAAGTAATACAACAATTATATAAAAAATATATATATATAACCAATTTGGTTGATTAAATACTAATAGTATAACATTGGGAAAAAATCATGAGGAAGAATTTTATATAAAAACATGTGAATTCAAACTCTGCCTAAATATACATCTTTATATAATATACATATGGTCTGGGTCTAGTTAAGAATTCTCTTGAAGGACTAATGATGCTCTGGAACTTAAACACTTTTAGAAATCTAGCCTTTCAAGAATTAAGCTGAATGTGTATTTGGAATCAAACACGTACAGATGATTTTTCCTCTCTCTTATCCTAATGAAGTTTTTATAAACTGTAATAGGAACTATGCTTATCTAACCAAGAGTAGAATTTGCTTCTGCACTTAAAATAATCATTCTATCACCTCATAAATGTTTGAAGAAATCAACACTGAGAGGAAAACGAAAAGTAGATATCTAAGTCAATTGAACTACACAACCTTCTTCTTCTAGGATTGATACTTTTGTACTCATGTTCTGATGCTTTACTATTGATGTACAGCACACCAAAATATTCTTAGACAGTAAAACTGAAAGCGTGATTTCAAAAGAAACTAGAGAAGAATATCAAGTATTTTAAAACTTGCAGGGATTGCTGATGAGTCTTGAATATCAACAAATCACATTCTGTAAATCAATCCCGTGTATCTTTTTCTAATTTTCAGCAGAAGTTCATAGAATAATGCTTCAGTAGTTTATCAGGTCTTTCTAATTAAACAAACAATCAAAAACACTCCCAAGATTAAAATGCCTACACAGCTCAAGACAAATTTAATTTAAAACAACTTTATGGGAGGAACATAAGAACAGTTCTGTGTCTCGGCTTAAGTACAATTGTATACAGTGAAGAATGTTATCAAATGTAGGAAAAAAGAAAATTGTATTTACAAGAATTGAATGTATGTTTTACTGTGCTTCTCTTCAGAAGCTAGAGGAGTGAGGATGGATGGGGAATGTGAGAAGGAGGACAACAAACTTCCTTCTTAATTTCAGGAATCTTCACAATGATATACAGAAAATTTCCCTGTCAATAGACTATTACCCTTTTTCTTCTCAGGCACAAATACAAAATAATCTTTCCATAAAAGCTAAACTTGACAATGTTTTCCCATTCCTAAATTACAAACTGGGTATGCATACTAAGAGAAAGTTTAATGGGTGTTTTTGAGCAAGTAGTAGGAGAAAATCATGTCAGGTGAGTGCTAGACTGAGGGAAAGTTATTATGTCAAGGGCTAAATAAAAGAATGAGCTGGGCTACCATACAAATATTTCTTCAGGTGGTCCTATTTCTTTGCAAAAAATCAATCAACTTATAATACCAAAAAATTTTCTCTAGGATTTTTTTTTTTTTTTTTTTTTTTTGAGTAACAACTAGGAAACTCCTACAAGAATAACCTACAACATACAGCCTACACTCTCCAAGGTATACTTTTACGCCCATAGTACCCTAGGCATACTTTCTGACAGGATAAGATATGGTAATATAAATGAGATAAGATTTAAAATGCTGGTGAGAAAGTTTTCAGAGTTTATTGAAGTTGGGGCATCACAACAAAACCTAGAACTCTGCACAAAATAAGTTTAAATTCCAGAAGAATTTTTCACTGAAATATTTACAAGTTCAAACCAAACTTTTGGATAGAGAGGGGTAGGCAACAAGTAATCCAAATGATCCAGACCTTCAGTAATCCAAGGGTGTTACCATGACTCATCTAAAATATGAGAGACTGGAGTTCATCTCCTTGATGTCTGATTTTAAACAGTAACTTTGAACATGTATCTTTTATATTCAGAGTGAGTGCCATTACAAGTAAACTATAGTTAGTTTCTTTCTCTGATGTAATGAATATTCACTTATATAAACAAAGGATAACAGTCTCAGAAATACTGATTGAAAAAGAGATAGATTTTTGTTATTCACGTATATTTTACTGATTACAGGGGCCAGAAATTCAAAATGAAAGCTGACATTCAGTCTTTCTGTCAAAAATAAAGAATCTCCAAGAGAATGGTAAAAGCAAATGGGTAAATAAGAATGGCAAATATGGATAAAGTTGAATGTTTTAAGGACTGAAGATGCCTGTCAAAATGGCTTGTTTCACTAATAGCTTTAATAGATAGAATTTGAGGTTTACAGATAATGGCTTCTTCTGTGGCCCTTATGCCCCCTCCCACAGCTTTCCTGTTAATTTAAACACTGTTTGTGCTGCTACTGTCAGCTCATAGCAGCTGCAAGATCAGACGTTAAGGGAGCCAGGCAAACTGGATTCATTTTTTTCAGGATATAAACTACAGCCAGACATTTGTCTTACATTATTTATTTACAAAAGAAAAATTACAGTCTTTGTAATTCTCACTAATGTAACTTCTTGTGCCAGCCAGCCAGCCAGTATGTCAATACCTAATGCTTTAAAAGTTACCCTTGAGTGTCTCAGTTTCTATTTTGGATAGCTAAATGTAAATTAATTTTGTTCTATTCAAATTGATTTAACCTTTCTTCAAAAGTTGTAATACCCATTTTTATGAGGAGAAACTGTGATCCATAAACTTTAAAAAAAAAAAAAAAGTGTTCAGCTCAGGTTTAGTTTAGTTACTGTAGTGTTTATTCATTTTTAAAGATATTTTAAAGTAATAAGGAAGGCAAAACTACTTTATTGAAGAACTTTTAAATTTAGATTTCTAAAGTATATTCATATTGTGTTTTGGTACATAGAATGAAAGAAATATTCTTTATGTTTATCCCTAGAAGATTAAAAAAAAAAAAAAAAGTAATTTTATGTTTTGAAAATCAATATTTGACTTTAGAAGCTCCCATATTTTATTACTTCATGTCTCAGCCTGCTTCTTTTGTGTGTTAGGTCTCAGTATATAGAAACCCATTTTCATTGTCCAAAACTGCAAAAAATCATTGCATTTCCACTATATGGTCATATTCATGTTCATTTGGCAATACTACCCTTTCAGCTTAATGGTGCTTATGTTTTACATTTTATGTTTTATGTTTTAGTGGTGCTTATGCTTTATGTTTTGCTTATGTTTGCATTTACATTATTTGATGTAATAAAATGTACCCATTAATACATCTCTGTTTTAATGAACAAGCAGAGAAAGTACGAGTTAAAAAGAGATGGTACGGAATTATAAACTGTTCTGTGTTAGCTGAGAGTTTTCAAGTGAGAAATACTTTTGACACCTTTGTCCTCTTTGCGTCAAGGTAAATGAGTTTTAAGTAGGTCAGATGGGTTCTCAGTATGAGTTTGTCTCTGCGTAATGTGGTTCAAGTGTCTGTAGGGGGGCATGATTCATGGTACATTCCACATCACTTCCAAATATAATTTTTGGAAGTGTGTGTGTGTGTGTGTGTGTGTGAAAATCATGGCATAAAGAATTAATTGAATAGTGATCTCATACCTTCTTCTGCCTTTTGTTATATTATTTTCCCCATATTAAGGGATAATCATTGTTTATTACAGTATAGTATTTTTAATTGATTGAACTTGTCATACATTATTATAAACACATAAATGAAATACTATTATTTAATATTCTATGAACAATGTTATAACTAGCATTTTTCTTGATGTTTGGTAATTAGAATGCATATTTGCGTGTCTCTGTGTGTGAAAGAAACATAAACATAAACAAATGGAGATAATGGAGATACCTGACATGTGGGGAAATCTACTATTTTGTTTACACATGCCTGAACAGCAACAATTTTTTTAAGCTAATTAGAAATGTGATGTATTTCAAGGGCAGGAACGCAGATTACTAATAAGCTGGGAAGAGACAGATGTATCAAAAGAATAAATGGATTAAGTTAAATAGTTGTTTAAATTATCAACAATGCAAAGATATTAATTTAATACATAATGTGGAAACTTATTTCCAAGTAATTGATATTTCAATGATACTAAATATTTTAATTGATAACACTACTTCATTGCAATTATTGCAAGGGGACTGAAGCAAATCTTAGGGAAATGTTAAGAAAACCTGTCCAGCTGGGAAAGACAGGTGGATATCATCTTTGTGAGTAATTTTAGACAGAAGTAAATGGCTGAAGAAGAAGAAAAATTCCTCTGGCTACAGCCATGAATGGGGGATTATGACATGATTACTATGTTTGACTTTTTAATGATATTTTGCTTAATAACTGATTATGCTTCAAATGGAAAATGTTTCTTTAAGAAGAGGACCAAAAGTTCCCTTTACTTAAGACTGTTTCCAAAACCAATTGCTATAACCATTGTTATTTAAGCAAGTCCTAAGACAGCGTAAGCATTCAGTTACACTCTTCCAGAAATTCTTGTACTGTCTGGCCCCTTAATTAATTAATTAATTAATTAATTTTAATTACAAGTCACAGTGAGTTTACAGTTTATAAGTGCTGTGAGTTTTTTGCTTAAGATGGATAGATTAGTTCTACTTACTTTGAAGAGGAAGCTTGCAATTGACAGGCTCAATGTAATTGTACCTGGCTTTTGCATCACTGTAATGGAGTAATTTTGTAAACAATGCCAGAAATTTAAGAATGTCTATATTTTTTACTTAAATATAATCTAAATCATTACTGGCATCAATATGAATGAGAACATTTGGAATGCATTACTTAAGTAACTACAACTACACTACTTAGTTTTTTGTTTGTTTGTTTTTTTATCATTTACAGAAAAGTTCTGTGATGCCAAGCTGTGTTCTAAGTCAAAATGAATATTAGGGCTGCAGGTCAATGCCTGGAATACTGTCTGGGCTCTGTCCCGAGTTAAACTGAAACTGAACGGGAGGTGGGACGTGACTGGGAAGAATAAGGGAAGCTATGCTATTAGTGACCAAAAATGGCATCTGATTGCACAGCTCAAGCTGGGGAAGGTGGTGTGAGAAATGGCCAAAATGGGTAACTAGATGGGACTCCTTTCAGATGAGAGGAGCCTTTCAGGACCAGCAAGGCCCAGGTAGCTGGGTCAGTAAAACCATGTAAGACCAAGATTGTCTTGACAGCTGTGTCTGACTTACCAAATCTGGGTACAGGTGCAGCAAAACAGAGACTGATGAGGGAAAAGAAGTTTATCTTGGGTTGTTTATTTGGGAAGAGACTGTGGAATAGAAAGAGAGGTGGGAGAGTGGCCAAATGGAGGGAAATGGGGGCATAGGAAGTTTAGCAAGTCATTGATGACTGTTGTCCAGTTTCTTGAGCTCTGCAAAGGAAACCATGGCAATGAACTCAGACATTTGCTCTGACCATACTATGTATGCCAAACACACTCTTGAATTCAGTAGGAGGAAAGGGGAGAGAGTGCTTTCTTTGGCTGGGACAGGACCAGATAGCCAGTTCTGGTATCTCTTCTGTTGGTGGCCATATCCAGACTGATGGCAGTCACTTCTTCCCAGTTCATCCTAAACAATGACTTAGGTGACTTTTCTACAAGGTACAATCTAATATTTGCAGATTAGTCTTAGTCTGCTATTGAGGACATTTGTGCAAAGAAATGGATCTCCAAGAACAAAGAAAAGTTTTTTGCATAGTTTACAGAGTATCTAGTAGGTAAAGACCTGGCTGGATGGCCACACCCAGGGAGTTGTGGTCTCTGTCCAGGTAGAGGCCAGTGTCACGTGGTGTCCCTCAGGGGTTTCTCCTGCAACTGGTGCTTAATATTTTCATCAATGACATCAATAATGGGATTGAGTGTACCCTCAGCCAGTTTTCAGATGACACCTGTACTGGGTCTGGCTGAAATGTTAACTTTCCCTGCAGCAGCCCATACAGTGCTGTGCTCTGTACTTGTAGCTAGAACAGCAGTGGAATCATACCAGTGTTGTGTCTGCTGCTGAGCAGTGCTGGCACAGCATCGGGCTTCATTCCTAGGGGGTGGGCAAAAAAGTGAGAAAAGAAACATCACTAGGGCAGCTGACCTAAACCAACCAAAGGGATATTCCATACCATATATTGTCCCACTCAGCAATAAAAGGTGGAAACAGGAAGAAGAGGGGAGGGGTGGGGTCTCCTTGTGAAAACATCGATCCTCCTCCCGAACACCGGCTACATGTGTTGAGGCCCTGCTTCAAGGATGTGGTCAAGCATCGCTCATTTGTGGGAAGTAGAGAGTAATTTTCCTCTGCACTTCCACGTAGCCTTTATTTGTTTTGTTTGTTTGTTTGTTTCCCTTTCTCCCTCACTTTCCCCCTTTCCTTTTTTTTCCCTCTTAGTTAATTTGTTTAGTTAATAATAATTTTTCCTTAATTATTATTATTATTATTTTCCCCTTTAACTAAATTATCCTTATCTCAACCCGTGAGTTGTTCTTTACTTTACTTCTTCCCCTCCTCATCTAACGAGGGGGAGTGAGAGAGCGGTTGTGGTGTTTAGCTGCCTAGCATGGTAAAACCACCACAGTCCTGTTTGGTGCCCAACGTGGGGCTTGAAGGGTTGAGATAACAATAGAATTGATTAAAACGTCTACAACTAACACACTTACTTGCTAGTCACCATGTTCAGTGTCCTATTAATATTGGCTTGTTTGATCTTATGTCATGCAATCCGCGTTGTGTTCTCCTTTCTCCTCTATATCCGATCTGAGAATGTGCTACAATCTGTGTTTGTTTTTTTGAATTCACTGTGCTACCAAGCACTGGCCTTGAGTTTAATCTGGCATTCAGGCTCTGCACTGTTATCATTTGGGTCTCATGGACACTATCTTTTAGAGAATATTCAGAACTACGCTACCTTCCTTTCCTCATCTGGATGTCAGTTTATGAATAATATCAGGATTCATACCTCCTCCTTCTTTCACAGTGGGCTAATTACAACAGTTTTTGAGTATTTTGAATATCCATGTGTCACCCATATATTGCTATTTCTAATTTGGAATAATGGGTTTCCTCTTCTCTCTAAGATTACTCAGTTGTTTAGAAAGCTTACCCAGGAATCTGTCTCGAAACAGTCTTGTGGTGGGTGGCAAGGTGTGTGGGAGGATATAGGCAGGTACCTGTCACAGGTGTCTCCTCCAATAGTTTTGAACTTCACCCCTGAACAAGTGCAAAATCCTAAAAACCTGATAGAATGTTTGAGAGTTGTATGCCCTGACCCTGATAACGCCGAAGAATGACAGCTTGCAGCATTGTGTTGGTCCCGGCTTACTCCTATCAAACACTGTTTAACATCATCCAGCACCCTGAAAATAGGGAGGAAGTCTCTGAGTCTGATGACCAGATAACACATGCTGTGGCTGACCCAGAGGACCAACCGACTATGGTATCAGTCGCCCCCATAGTCAAGTCAAATAATGGAAACAGAAGTCAGCTCATTTAGTAAGGGAAGAAGCCTCTCCTAAGAAGGAGGGAGAAGGGGAAATGGCAAGCACCTCTAGAGCACAGCTATCACAAAAACAGCAGGAAAATGAGATGGAAATCATAAAGGAATCAGAAACCACTCAATCCCTATCCCTGAGTGAGTTGCGTGAAATACGAAAGGATTATGGTCGACGCCCAGGTGAACACATCCTCACCTGGCTGTTTCCATGCTGGGATGCTGGGGCCAATAGCCAACAATTAGAAGGCAATGAAGCCAAGCAGCTGGGATCCCTCTCTAGAGAAATGTTAATTGACAAAGGAACTGGGACAAAGGAACAAAGTTCTCAGCCTCTAGAGGCGACTCCTGGCAGCTGTGAAAGAAAGGTATCCCCATAAGGAAGATATTGTACATGTATATCAAGTAGGCAAGTGGGCCATTATGGAGAAAGGTCTCCAGCATCTGTGGGAATTAGCTGTGCTGGAGATGATTTATAGTGATTTGGACAATGCCCAGACACCTCAAGATCCTGATGCAGTCCAGTGCACAACATCCATGTGGCGTAAATTTGTGTGGAGTGCACCATCAGCACATGCCAGGACGCTGGCAGTAATTAACTGGGATGAGGGGATGTGACTAACAGTGACTATCTGTCCTGCTAGCTTCAAAAATATGAAGGCAATCTCTCTGCTCCGCTATGGGCCTGTGTCTTAACTGTGGAGAAACTGTCCAAAAGATTTGACCACCTCGCAGAACGAGCATATCCCTCCTCATTTAGATGGGGTGATATTTCAGCCACTAAGAATCAGTATCTTCCTGCTCAAGAGAGAGAGTACCCAAGACACAAACCATGTGGCACCTTGTGGTTTTCTCTGCATGACCACGGGGAAGATACGAGGAAATGGGATGGTGTACCTACTTCAATCCTAGCTGCTCGGGTACATGAACTGAAAGGAAATACAGCAGCAAGAAGAGGGGCTCCTAAGAGAAATGCTGCTCCAGTTTTTGTTGGGCAGTTCCCCAGAGGCAGTAGAAGATGGTATTCTTGACCCTGATGAAGGGACCTCTGCTTCTTATTTGCAAGAATTAAGTGACAGACACTCCAACCAGGACTAGAGGGGCCCTGCCTCTGGGCAGGTAGAGGAGAGGGATGACCAGATTTATTGGACTGTGTGGATCTGATGGCCTGGAACATTGGAACCACATGAATACAAAGCTCTAGTGGACACTGACGCACAATGCACCTTAATGCCATCAGGCTACCAAGGGACAGAACTCATCTGTATCTCTGGAGTGACAGGGGGATCTCAACAACTAACTGTACTGGAAGCTGAAGTGAGTCTAACTGGGAATGAGTGGCAAAAGCATCCCATTGTGACTGGCCCAGAGGCTCCGTGCATCCTTGGCATAGACTAGCTTCAGAGAGGGTACTTCAAGTATCCAAAAGGATACCAGTGGGCTTTTGGCATAGCTGCTTTGAGCACAGAGAAGATTAGGCAGCTGTCTACCCTGCCTGGCCTTTCAGAAGAAACCTTCCATTGTAGGATTGCTGAAATTTGAAGAACAGCAGGTACCAATTGCTACTACAACGGTGCACCAACGGCAATATCGTACCAACCGAGACTCCCTGATTCCCATCCATGAGTTGGTTCACTGTCTGGAGAGTCAAGGAGCGATCAGCAAGACTCACTTACCCTTTAATAGTCCTGTATGGCCAGTGTGAAAGTCTAATGGTGAGTGGAGGCTAACAGTGGACTATCACGACCTGAATGAAGTCACACCACTGCTGAGTGCTGCAGTGCTGGGCAGTGGTATGCCACAATTGATATTGCTAATGCATTTTTCTCCATCCCTTTGGCAGCAGCATACAGGCCGCAGTTTGCTGTCACTTGGAGGGGCATCCAATATACCTGGAATCGGCTGCCCCAGGGGTGGAAACACAG
This sequence comes from Anas platyrhynchos, assembly GCF_047663525.1. NCBI lineage: Eukaryota > Metazoa > Chordata > Aves > Anseriformes > Anatidae > Anas > Anas platyrhynchos. Next base: position 133,584,284 of record NC_092587.1, read on the forward strand.
CCCTACAATTTGCCATGGACTGATCCAGTCTGCACTGGAACAAGAGGGAGCTCCTGAACACCTTCAGTACATTGATGACATCCTCGTGTGAGGCAACACAGCAGAAAAAGTTTTTGAGAAAGAGAAGAAAGTAATGCAAATTCTTCTGAAAGCTGGTTTTGCCATTAAACAGAATAAGGTCAAGGGACCTGCACGGGAAATCCAGTTCTTGGGGGTAAAGTGGCAGGATGGACGTCACCATATTCCAATGGATGTGATCAATAAAATAACGGCAATGTCTCTGCCAACTAGCAAAAAAAGTAATGCAAGCTTTCCTAGGCCTTGTGGGATTCTGGAGAATGCATGTTCCAGGCTATAGTCAGCTTGTGAGTCCTCTATATTGAGTGACTCGAAAGAGAAACTATTTCGAGTGGGGCCTTGAGCAACAACAGGCATTTGAACAAATCAGACAAGAAATAGGCCTCCTTGGGCCTGTCCATACCGGACCAGCTATGCAAAACATACTATCCACTGCAGCTGGGGAGCATGTCCTCACCTGGAGCCTCTGGCAGAAAACCCCAGAAGAAACTCGAGGTTGACCTCTGGGTTTCTTGAGCCGGGGCTATTAAGGATCAACACCAAGCTGAGTGGTGCAGTTGATACAACAGAAGGAAGGGATGCCAGCCAGAGGTATCTGGACATACTTGAGAAATGGGCCCTTGTGATCTGAATGAGGTTCAACAAGTCTATGAAAATTCAACATGAGCCAGCAGCATGTTCTTTCAGCCTCCTGAGTTGCATCACCAGAGACATGGCCGATAAGTTGAGGAAGGTGGTGTTCCACCCCTACTCTGCCCTTCTGAGGCCCCACTTGAAGTACTGCATCCAGGTCTGGGGATCCCAGCACAAGCATGTGGACCTCTTAGGGAAGATCCAGAGGAGGGCCACAAAGGTGACTAGAGGGTCACCTCTCCTATGAAAAAATGATTGAGAGAGCTGGGGCTACTCAGCCTGCAGAAGAGAAGGCTCCAAGTAGACATCATTGCAGCTTCTCAGTACTTAAAGGAGGCTTATAAAAAGATAGTGACTTTTTACGTTGACAGATAGTGATAAAACAAGGAGAAAAGTTTTAAAACTAAAAGAGGGTAGATTTATATTAGAGATTAGAAGGAATTTCTTCACTCACAGGGTGGTGAGGCACTGGAACAGGATGCCCAGAGATGCTGTGGATGCCCAATCCCTGGAAGTCAAGGCCAGGTTGGATGGGGGTTTGAATAATATCGTCTAGTGAAAGGTGTCTGTGCCCATGGAAGCAGGTATGGAATTAGATGATCTTTAAGGTTCCTTGAACCCAAACCATTCTATGAGTCCCATGGTTCTATGATTTATCCCATTAGTAATTTACCTTTAATCCTTTAAAGACATATTAAGATTCCGTTCAGTGCTTTTGATATTCATACTCTTTTCAGAGACACTGCATTCTTTTTCTAATTAATTAATTAATTTATTTATTAATTTATTTGAGATATCTGAGCCCCTTGCCCTGGTTTTCTTGACTCACCATTTACAGATGGTCATTGTGGATTTGAGTTGTAGCTTTGACAATTAATATTACATAGCTGACATTGCACAACTGAAGGACAATGACCAATTGACCTTAGGTATGGCCTTAGGTATGAAGCTAATTACTAAGTGAATATGTTAACGTCTTATAGGGAAAAACAGCAGCAACAACAGTTGGTTTAGGACAACATCTATCTGATGTGGTAGTTTGCATGGATAATAATTTCTTTTTGACTTAATTCTTATCCTACTCTCCCATTACCAATACCAAGTATATTCTGTGAAAAGAGGATATTCAGCTGTATTGGGTTTACCTGGCAAAGTTTTGGTAGTAGGGGACTGCAAAGGTGGCCTTTGTGAGAAGAGTCTGGAAGCTTCCCCATGTTAGGTAAAAGCCAGTTTCAGCCAGATCCAAAGAGATGTGCTGTTGCCTAGAGCTGAGCCAGTAAGTTATATCGTTTGTCTCTGGAAGAGCAGATTTAAGAAAGGGAAAAAAAAATCTTCACACCAGCAGCTGGGACAATGAGTGAAACAGCTCTGCAGACCCCATGTCAGTGCAGCAGGAGGGCAGGAGGTGCTCCAGGCATTCAGCAGCAGTTCCCCTGCAGCCTGTGGAGAGGCCCCTTGTGGAGTAGGCTGTCCAACTGCAGCCCATGGGTCCCAGATCTCCTTGGAGCAGATCTCCTTGCTGCAGCCCATGGAGGACCCCTTGGTGGAGCAGGTGGATGTGGCCTGGAGGAGGCTGCGGCCCATGGAGAGCCCCTGCAGGAGCAGGCCCCGGGCCGGAGCTGAAGCCCATGGAGAGGAGCCCATGCAGGAGCAGGGTGTCTGGGAGGAGCTGCTGCCCATGGGGGACCTGTGCTGGAGCATTTTGCTCCTGGGGGATGGACCATGTGGTACAGAGCCATGATGTGGGAGCAGTGCTTGAAGAGCTACTGCCTGTGGGCAGCCCCCGCAGGCTCAGTTCGGGAAGGACAGCATCCCATGGGAGGGACCCCACATGGAGCAGGGGCAGAGAGTGACCATGAAGGAGTGGTGGAGATGAAGCATTAGGGACTGACCACAGCCCCCATTCCCCGTTTCTCTTTACTGACTGGGAGGAGGACACAGCAAAGTGTGGAGAGGTGGGGGGTTGGGTGTGTGTGTGGGGGTATTTAGTTGTTGTTGTTGTTGGTGTTTGTTTCTTACTGCTGTAGCTTATTAGTTATACGTAATAAATTTCTCTAATCTCCCTATGCTTAGTCTGTTTTGCTCAGGACGATAATTGCTGGGTGATCTCCCTGTCCGTATCTCAACTCTTAACCCCTTTTCATAGTTTTTTCTTACCCTTTCCCTTTGTGGAGGGGGAGTGAGAGAGCAGTTGCAGTGGAGCTAAGTTGCCCAGCTAAGTAAAACTACCACATCAGCCTTTTTTAGGTAGAGACCATACTTAGAATGCTGCAGTAGTTTAATAATTTCCAGGTAATAGATAGAAGAACTTCGTGATCACATTTATGTGATATTGACATCCTGAATATTTAGTGTACACTTATCCAAGTGCAAGAATGTTAGCTGCAATAAATATCCTAGGTATTCCACTGTTTTCTGAGACTAATGACACTGTGAAAATTGATTTTTTTAAATAATAAAAAAAAATGGTACAGGTTTTGTCGCCTGAATTCATCTGTCACACGCACCAATAATTATATTTTTAAATGATTAATTGTTTGGCAAATTTTAAGTTATTTTTTAAGAATGTGCCCATTTTATATCTTCCTTGCCTCTTTCTGTTATCTTACCACTTTTTTAACCTTTTATTTTTATTACTTTTATTTATTTATTTATTTATTTATTTATTTATTTTCCGCTACTCTACAGCTTAGTTGTTTTAAAGATCAGTAAGGACATATCTGGACAGACAGAGTCCTCTCCCAGTGAGAGTGTAGCTCTGGAGTCCAGTTTGTTCTTCATTTATGGACATTTAATTCTCAGTCTCCTGATTCTGCAGGGTTTGAAACTAAGCATATTTTACCCTTTCATTTCTCCTTTGAGAAGGTACAGAGAAAGGCATAGAGAAATGTACTCACTTGTCCTCTTTTACGGCACGTTGCTCACACATATACTCTGTTAGAGGTCAAAACATACTTCTAAGTTTTACATAGTAAGCAGACATCTGTGTGGTTGAAGCCCCCCATTAGGATGACTGCATGTGAGCATGATGCATCTTATAGTTGAAGCAAGAATGCCTCATCCGCAGGCTTAAGAGGGCAACCTGTAGTAGACTCTGACCATATGGTGTCTTTTACTGGTGTGTGTGGTTGTTAACTTTCACCCACAAGCTCTCAACCTGTTCATGGCTGTCTCTCAGAGGCATCTCTTTGCAATCAATCCCTTCCCTGATGTAGAGGGCAACAACCCTTTCCCTCTTTCCCTATCTCTTTTGAGGAGTTTGTAGCCCTCTATTCCAGTGTTCCAGCTGTATGATCATCCCACCACATTTCCATGATAGCAATCAGGTCACATTTGTCTAATTGCATCATGGTTTCCAACTCTCTCATGCTTTGTGTGTTGGTGTGGAGGTGCTTCAGCTGGGCTACCAGTTCCATCACTTTTCCAGAATAAGCCTTTCTGATTGCTTTGGGACAGTTCACAAGTATTTCCCTGTTGCTTTTTTAGAGTGACAATGTTCTCATGTATTCTTCCTTCACTGAGAGGTGCATCTCTCCACCGTATCTAGTTTAAAGTCCTGATAAGTCCATCTAGCTTACTGCCCAAAATGCTCTTGCCTCACCAAGTCAGGTGTGCCCCATCCAACATCAGCATGCCCAGTCTCTCAAAAGTGCATCCAAGATCATAGAATATAAAACTTTAAACATAGCCCCAGCCTTGAAGCCAGTCATTCACTTGGTCTGTTCTTCTCCTTCTTCTTGGATCCCAGTCGCCAACAGGGAGAACACTACTTGCACTCCTGATCCCTTATATATAATATTTAAATAATATATTTATATTGTATGTCCCTTTACAAGGGACATAAAATCCCTTTTGATATTTCGGAGTCTCCTTGTTGCATCCTTGTTTGATCCTATGTGAAAAAGTAGAGGTGTGGTAGTCTGACACTCACTGGGCTTGGTAGCTTCTTCGTAATATCACTAATGCAAGCCCCAGGCACCTCTTTCTGGAGAGATTATGTATATGACAAATGAGTGCCTCAGTGCTTCTCAGAGAGGAGTCTCCAATGACTAACATCCTTCATACTTTTTTTGTGGCACTGGTTCTGATGCAGGTGGGGGAATAAGCTGATTTTGTATGGTTGGCCTTTCTGAAGTTTTTACTATTACTCTTGGAGTCTCTTCTCTCCTGCCCTAGAAAACTGTATCTGTTGTACAGGGGCACTTCAGGATCAAAGGGAGATTTATCCTCTGTCTCCAAGCAGAGGCAAGAGCCCACTCTCTCTTGTCCTGTGAGTCTTTAGAATGTACTGGTTCGGAGCTGGAAGCTTGTTTACATTCCTGTTGCAAGGACTTAAGGCAGGGCTGTTGCTCGGCCAGTATCAGCGTATAATACCCATTTGTCAATCTCTCACTCAGATTCCTGGATGCTACGTTGCTTGATGAGTTCCCCTCTCCACAGAGCCACCTGTTTGAAAAGTTCATTCAGTTGGGCACACTTACACCCATGACACCCAACTCTGCTTTCAGGACTTACAGAAACCTCCAGAGACTGGACTTCCCTGGAACTGAGGGTCTTGGCAGCTCAGCTCTTTCCATACTCAGGAGGTTTGTCTGGGTTCCTCTGCTCAGGGAGGCTGTGGCCCCTCCATCTGGATTTCAGCCTCAGACCAGCAGGCTCGGCGGGTGGGCACCACTCCTCTTACAGTAGAAGGCCCTTCCTCTGCTGCTTCCAGAATACAAAATGACCTGCCTTCCACCCTCCCTGCTTGCCCTGCCTGCATGAACTGCCACACAAACTGCAGGACTGATGTGCCACGCCCTGTTTGCCTTCCCTGTTTGCCACACTCCTGGTTGTTCACACTCCCTAGGGGCTGCCTTTGTACAACAGAGTATCAATAGTTCATTGACTTAGCCAACTTGCTAGTACAAGTTATAAAAATACTATTGAGATCAAGAATTATCATGAAATATGTGTGTCATATCTTGGGTGGGTAACTTTTTTCTCATTTGAGGCTGAAAAAATATATTTGCATGGTACATCATGCATTCATTTCTTCACTATTGAAATATTAGAGCCTTAAGTTTTAATGCAATCAGATATGTAACACATCAAATTGTATGGACAGATGTACGATAATAAAATGTTCTTCATAATTTTTATTGTTATTTTAAAGAACATTCACAAAATGTTTAGAGAGGGACAGATTCAATCTCCAGTATTAAATGTATTTCCAATGCATTTTTTCCCCTCAGTTCACAGAATTGTTTGCTCTCAATTTTTGTTCCTAGTTTCTTTAATGCAGAAGCACCTCTTTTAATCTGAGTGAATCACATATTTCAACCTCTCCAACAGTCCATTTTTCATGGCTTTATAATTTCTAAAAAAGAATTTAACTGGTTGTAGTGATAAAGTTTTCATTGCTTTTGGACAGCTAATCTCAAAAAAGGAGTTGCCGAATGTGTCTGCTAGTGAACTAGATGCTGGAAGTTCCTTCTTTCCTTCCTTCCTTCCTTCCTTCCTTCCTTCCTTCCTTCCTTCCTTCCTTCCTTCCTTCCTTCCTTCCTTCCTTCCTTCCTTCCTTCCTTCCTTCCTTCCTTCCTTCCTTCCTTCCTTCCTTCCTTCCTTCCTTCCTTCCTTCCTTCCTTCCTTCCTTCCTTCCTTCCTTCCTTCCTTCCTTCCTTCCTTCCTTCCTTCCTTCCTTCCACTCTGTTCTTGTTTACAGTTCCACAGAACTAAAAAGGCATTAACTGTGCGTAGGGCATGCTTTTAAGACATTCTCTCTGTTCAAGAATGATAATTATTTTGAAACAAAAATTAGGTTAGAATTTCCTGCAATGTTAGTAAGAAGAGTAATCACATGTGTCCTTGTATCGCAGTATATTCAGACCCAGACTGAAATCAATCTGTTAACTGTAGCAAAATGGAACACTGGGGAAAGAAGAAATTAAGCAATAAACTTAGTAAAGACCTCCCAAGGTGGATACCAAATTACATTTAAAAATAAATAATGGTAGGAGATCAAAAAGAAAAAGAGATGCCTGGATTATTCTATCACAATATGAGTCAATAGATATTTACACATTTTACCAAATGGTAAACCATTTGGTAAATGGTAAACCAAAATGGTAAAAATGGTAACCAAAACAAAAACAAAACAAAACAAAACAAAACAAAACAAAAAAAAAAAACAAAGCTGAACAGCAGTATCTAATTTTCTTTAACAAAGAATTAAATAAGCAACAACGACAACAGAAAACAACCATGAGTAAAGGTTCTCGGATAGAAGTCCATATATACTGGTGAGACAAGTGCCAGTTATGATATCTGAACATCAGTTTGCAATCAGGGAGATGTATATTTCAAACAATTGTAAATTCAAGTCCATAGTGATTTTTATGACCCATGTTATTTTCTGACAGCCATTTATGTGACTCCATTCATCAAGTATCAGTTTTCCTACTGCTTTTGAAACAGGAACATTACAATATGAAAAAAAAAAGAAGGTGCCCTCACCCTACATGTGACTTCATCAAAGTCAGACTATTGTGGATATGGGGCACCCAACAGATTTGTCAGGGTGTACATATGCTACTTCTGTCTGTTGGTTTTCCTACATTGCCCACTTGGACCTTATTTTTCTTGCCCTTCTGCTCATTTTGCCTATAGTACTTTTATGCTAGATGACTGTCAGGATCCCTTCTGGAATTGGTAGCTCAGTCCCTGAGCAATTCTTCCTGTAGGCAATAAGGACCAGACTATACCAGGCTTCATACCTTCTACCTAACATTAGTCTTCAGGGTTCCTTCTATCATTTCTTATGCCCTAACATATGGCATACACAGTGTGAGCATTCCGTAGGTAGCCACAAAGACCTGCAGGCATTTACCCAAACAGAAATTGTTCCAGGTTCTTTGCAGTGTGGGCACAAGTGAATAGCTAAGAAACAGTACAGTCCTTTCTCAACAGGAATTTAAACCCTTACACTCTACTCTGAGGGGGAAGAAAGCTGAGTTATGTGGACACAAGCTCAATTGTCACCTAGTTTTGACAGCACAGAAAAGTCCATAGACTGGTTTATTTGCTTGTATCTATCATGAAGACATAGCATTAGTGACAAGTGAATTGGGATGATGATAATGAAATCATTCTTTTTTTTATATATATATTTTGCCATTATTATCTTTATGAACATTCTGATATGATCTGACAGCAAATAATGGATGAAAAGGACTACAGTGAAAGAGTAACACCATTCCAACTGTTGTAGATAATGAAGGAAATAATGATATAGACTTGAAAACAGAGCACTTCTTTAGCAAACAGGAGGGTAATTACCCTCCAAAGATGTCATTCTGCTCTGCTACTCATCTTCACTTATGACCTTTATGAAGGTATCATGAGCAGAAGGATGATATCTTTTTTTTTTTTTTTTTTACAATGACATTAAGTTTGATTTGTTAGTTACTGGAATACACGTCAGGAAAAGAGCAGGTCATGAGCTGCTTTCAAGTTATGCTACTTAATGCAAGATCAGGGGGCTAATTATTTTAGTATTATCTTCCATTATTCAGTCATGGCTAAGGCTCTGAACTTGGTGTATAGATATTGCTAAGGGTAATACAAGGCAATTATAGCTGTAGCGTTCTGTCTCATAAACATAGCACAAGATTGTATTCAAGAGCATGATAATTATGCAGACTTAAAGCCCATAATCACAGCAACATGACTACCTGGAGTATATGCTTTCAGACTTACAGGACCTTGTATAACCCTATGTTTTCAACATGGGAACTAGCAAGCACCTTCAGTCAGGAATCTGTGAGCAATCTACCATCCATGAACCACTAGAACTACACAGGCCTGTGTAGTTCATAGGAAGAGAGATGGAGCTGAAAACTGTATCATTAAATAACTTGCTATGTGACCCTCTCTGTATAAATGTCTCCTCACACATGATCTTAAGAAGTTTTAGCAGTAGTAGTGACTGTGTTTCATCTATATTTAAATGAAGTTTTGTGAGGGAAAAAAAAAAAAACTTTATGTCTGTCATGTGAATGTGTGATGAGGTTAAATATACCTTCTGTATAAATTAGAGTACAAAGTTTCTATTTTCCTAACAGCTGGCCAACAGCATGTTGTACAAGCATTCTTCTATGCCAGTTCCAATGGACTCCATTCTGTGATTCTATGACTCTTTCCAGTCAGCGTTAAATCATGTTATTGGTGGCAATATCATTCTATGTTTTCAGTTTATGTTAGGGAGGAACCTGTGTCTCAACATACAGTTTTCTGGCAGGCTGAATGAGATCTTAATGATTTGTACTTGTAATATAATGGAAAGAACATCAAAGTCATGTACCTAAACAATAGGTACATACAATAGGTACAAACAGTAGGTAATGATAAGTTTATAGCCACATATTGATGTGACACAACACAGTAATGTACATGTATATGTTCATTACCATTATCATACAAACAAGACAAGACGTAGCTTCCTGTTGGTCAAGTGACCTGAAATGTTTCATGAAGTCTTGGGGATGCTGAGAAGTAGGATCCATTTCTGGCAGACAGAGCCATTTCTCGTGCTGCTCAACATGTGATGGTACTGAGGAAAATATTTTGGTTCATCTATGTGAAAACATATTCATAATCATTTTTTAAAAATGCAAATTAACTACCCCAAAAGATTTTAAACTTACATTAAAAATAAAATAAAATAAAAGCCTTGAATGGATCACAGTGCAGATGCAACAAAATAGCTCAAGTTGTTTAACTAACTTGTTTGTGTTTTCCATTGGTAGAATGAAACAAACTATCTAGGTATTGGTTCACTTTAACCAAAATATTTTACTTTGTGTACTTTAATTCTTTCCAAAAAAAATGATGGCTGTCTCAATTTTTCCCCATCTCTAAGTAAATTTCAGAATGCCCTTTACTTGTTTTGAAAGAAAGTTGAATGTATCATCTTTTATTTTTACAGTTTCAGATGTACTCTCTCCAGACCTCTTCACTGTATTCAGAAATAATTCAGGAAGTCATCACTTGGTTAATATAGTATTACACTACTTGATGAATAAACCTTAGAATATAAGTTTGATGCATTTAAATAGAGTGGGCAGATTCTGATACAGTGTGTGGTTCAGAGACTACAGTTATTCATAAACAAACAGATTATTTACAACTGGGCACCAAATTTCAAACCTCTTGCTTCACTGGGAAACATAATATCTACTTTCCAGAAGACAGTGGTTCGATGCAGTGCTATAAGATTTCCACCTTTAGGATACTGAGTTTGTTAGAATTTTGAACCTTTAAGCTGTGTCTAGTTATTATTATTATTATTATATTTATGATGTTACATTATTTTATATTATTATTATTATTATTATTATTATTATTATTATTATTATTTATTATTATTATTATTATCATAACACTTTTTTTTTAATTTAATATATCTATTGAATTCCAGTGGATTGACTATGATTTATTTTGCTAGACATCAGATAACAAAATAAAGCTGTGCTCAAGGAGCTGCTTCATCTGTATGATGCTAAATTGCAACTTGGAACTGTCCATGAAGGAGAAAGGTATAGTATAACTTTAGTTCCAGGCAACTCATTTTCTTATACCCCTAGCCACGGTGTTTACTATGCTATTCTTATCTGAAAAATAAATAAATAAATAAATAAATAAATAAATAAATAAATAAATAAATATCTGGATTGTAGATAAACCTGCAAAGTTGCAGATAAAACAAGTTATAGGAACTATAATTAATGTGGCCATGAGGTGATGCAATTAATGGCTCTTCTTCTGACTGCCCCTCTACATTTTGTCTTCTGAAATACATACAGTGCAGATGTTTCTTAATAGTAGATATAGCTGGTAAGTTTCTTAGGGGGAATTAAACTAAGTACTTATTATATCAGATCACTTCTCAGTATACTTTCAGCATGCAAGAATCAAGTAATATGTAAAGTTATTTGCTGCATATGATCGAAGAAAGCTTGTAAAGAATATCTGAATTGTTTTTTTAGATGCAAAAAGACAATAAATCCAATTTATTTTATTATTAAAGTTTAAAGTTTAAGTATTTCTGACTCAAATGTTTTATTTATAATTGAAAATTTAATTTGACTTCAAGTTTCCCAGGAGAATGTACACTATGCTCAGACACTTTGGGGGGGGGGAGGGGGGGAGGGAGAGAAAGGGGTTGAGAGAGAGAATGTGAGATAGGCAGAAAAAATAAAATATCAAAAACTTTGTTAAGCTGTTTATGATTCTTTTAGACATCTAATTGATCACTGGCTCTCATTTAGTGGTGTAACTCACTTATTGACCAGAGGATTCTTTCTTTCATGTTGAATAAATGTTCTAAAATGATATAGCAAATATAATTTAACTGCAGTGGATTCAATTGCTCACATCATGCTTTTACTTTATTTAATTTAACATCCTAATTCTGTTAGAGGTTTTCTAATCAATTCTCTTTCTTTATGTATGACATAAGCTTCTTTCATTTTATGGTGAGAGCAGAAACATCAAAATTAAGTCCTTTTGAACTGAGAGGAAACCAGTCTGGTTCTCATTAATGTTCTTTCAATCAGGAACTGTTCTTAAATTGCAACATAACACACAGGTTGTTATTTTCTTTGTTATCTGCACACAAAATGACACAATGAAGCTCTTCACCTTCGCTGAATCGATGAATTACAGATATCTGAAGTCAACGTCCAACTCTACCGGAAATGCCCTGGTGACTTACTGCAAGCTCATTAGACCTAAATCCTCAAAATAATGTGTAAGTTGCAGTACTGATTAAAAAAAAAAAAAAAAAAAATCTGTGTGTGTGGATAGGTGTGAAAGCTAGTGGAGAATAAGGTACCTAAGTATCACATTTGCAATAGTTCCTACTTTAGAAGTTAACCTCTCAGAGAAAATTCTGCCATAGGTACCAAATAGGCGAGGGAGAGGACGAATTTAGTTCTGTTCAAAATTCTCAGCAATTTTCTTCAAATACTGGACCAAGGATAAGGTTTCCGAATGTTTGCATCTATTTGGCCCCCACTTGTACCCTCAAAGTACCAGTATAATGCTTGCTTCTTTTCTATTCCTTCAGTAACTGGAAAGGAAAATGAAAGTTTTATATTTATTTATTTATTTATTTATTATTATTATTATTATTATTATTATTATTACAGTAATTTTACAATTTAAGAAGTTGTGAACTTCTGTTATGTTTGGGTGATACTCAACTCGTTTGTTCCCCGACACCCACAATTTCATGCATTTCTAAAGCAGCTGTTAATAAAGCATAGATGCAACCTTGAAAAGTAATGTTCACCACTTATGATTCAAACTATACTTAATTTATAATACAGAAAAGTCTATCTGCCTATCTTCCATTATAGTCTGAAGATATTCAGTTTTCTCTTGAAATGAAAATCTCAGAATAAAAGACGTTAAAAATGTCCTGGTACTTAGATTTTGGTTGAACTACAATCTGAACCCCACTAGCTAAAAATCTCCTGGCAGAATGAGCCATGAACTGAGACTGAGAAATGGTCTCACAAAACAACTATAATTGAAACTAGCCAAAGATTTTGAAGATTAGCATCAAGATCAGAAAATATTTCTTCAACTAAATATAAAGAATCAGGAACTGAGCAAACATTGTTGTTAAATGTACCCATAAGCCATTTTTGTTTAACTACAGGCTACAATATACTGTAAACTAAAGACATATTTATATTTTTTTTATACTTACTTGAATTAGAGATATGGACCTTTAAAGTGAAGTAAGTTGCAAATGTTTTGGAGAAGGGGGCTGATAAGTTATGAAATAGTGGTTTGCTAACAAGCAAAATAGGTAAATTCTCATAGATAATCAGAGGGGAAAGGAAATCTTTGTTAGTTAATTATAAAGAACATCACTATCCCAGAACTTTTTATTCAACTGACAATCAGATAATGTAAGATGTTTAAAAATAATGTTCTTTTTCATTACTGATACTCAGTTAATGTATAATTATAAAGACTTTTATCTCAAAGATTCTTTCTGTTCTTTCAAGGGTGCTTTCTTTCAGATTTTTTAGTTTAAGCCATTTTGAAGTATCTGAAGATTTATACAGGATACATTGAATAAAATAAAATGCAAACAAGGTTCTTTTTTAGTTGCTTCATTATGATTAATATATATATTTATGTATATATGTGTGTATATATGTGTGTATATATATATATATTTATACACAGAGAAAATTGAGTCCCTAAGACCTTGGTACTTGAGATACTTGAAGGCCAAAAAGCTAGCCTGCTTTTCCAGCTATATCAGATGGTCTATTAATTCTTCCTCCAAACCTAGCATTACTAATCAATTTTTGGAATTGAAAGTAATAAAAGTTTAATAATCTAAATATGCTTATTATACCTGCATAGAGGAAGGTTCTCCTGAGTAAATTCAGTAAAAACATAAGGACATTCAGAAAGATTATGAAGATTTGAAAAGGATCCTGGCTGACAAGATTTATTCTAAATAAAGAAAAAAAATGTAGAATGACAGCTATGGTATTTCTTAGCATACAGAAATGAACAACTTCACAGACTTGCTGGTGTGAGGGTTATTAGCCATTTTTACCAGAGAAAATGTGTAACATCCTCCTTTCCTGTGATGAACTCAAGACATTGCATTTTTCTCATTTAAGACAATGGCATTCTCTGTCTTCTTTCCTGCTGACAAACCCATGACTGGATAGATTGATCTGCCAAGTCAAGAAATTTTGGGTGACATAAATATTTCAGTAAACTTTATTTAATAGTCTTTAGTCTCTCTGTAATGGTTCTAATGAGTTAGACAGAACATTTCTTTCTGCTGCCTTTGAGGTCAGCATTGCAGAGGGGAAAAAATGTCATTTTTAGTTTAAAATACCCTTTTGAATAAAGTTGGGCTTGAAATGTAGAAGACATCCCATCTTCTGTTTGCCAAGGGCAATATTTTAGCAATCTAGATTGCTGTTACTAGTCATGAACTATATGGGAACAAAATGATGGCCTAATCACACATTTGACTGCATTGTGAACTTTTTTTTCTGCCAGGACTTTAATCTCTGAACAACAATCAAGGTGGTAAATGTACTACTGATGCCAATACCCTAAATGCATTTATATTTAATTTGTAGCAAAAATACATTTCTAATAATGTCTTTAATCCATCAACTGCAGTTGTACCTTTTGGTGCCTGTCTTAGATAATTAAGTTAGAATTAAAATTTAATAAAATATCTTCTGAAATAGCAATTAAAACATTATTTCAATCTGAAAGTAGTAATAAGTATAAATATGTGCATACTAACACATAATACTGTATCTCTGAAAATAGCTATCTATATGTGTATTTGGCACGTTGGTATTCAAACATTTTTTAGGAAAGGGGAAGCTTTTTATAGACCAATGTCTTTGTTTGACTCCAGAAAAACAAATTTGATGATAATATTTAATATTTTAATGTTATAATAACAGATAAATAAATGAAACCGCAAATATTTTTTATTAGAAGGAAAAAAAAAAAAAAGTGTTCAGGAGAATATTGATTGTTGTCACTGATATATTGGACAAACAAATTTTATTTAAACAAATTTAATTCAAACCTTTTTTTTTTTTTTTTTTTTAGAAAATCTATTTTTTTGATTCAACAAAAACAAGCTATTTCCTCTTGTTTCTGAAATACACTAATACTTTCCAGGCAGGGGTTATTACTGAGGCAATTAGTGTTTGGTACAAATGGCCAATGATTGTTGATCTTAAACAAGACCAGAACATGGATAAGAAATAAAAAAGTATCTGTACATTCCATATGTATTCTACATATAATAACCACCAAGTTAGAATCACTGCATTTTACACCTATGATTTTAGAAATATTTCCATATCTCTCCAACTCCCCATTTCTAGTCAGCAAACACTTCATTTAACTTTCTAGGATTATCAGTTCTGCCCTTCTCTACTTGGGATAAAGTATCCCAAGTTAAAGAAATGGGTGCACAATGAATGGCAGGTGAGACTGAACATTCAACTGATGTAGTCTGCAGTGGCTGCTGCATATCTCTCCCATATTCTTAGAAATGATTTATAGCCTGTCCAAGTATGTTAATAGATCAAGGTACATTCCTGATACTGAATTTTATCTTCCAACCATTGTTAGATATGGCTATCCTAAATAAGTTTGTGTCCTTTCCTTTTCATTATTCTCTTTCTTTTCTGGAATATTCAGCACTATGTTGAAGTGCACGTTCCAGTTCAAACATTCGGATGGTACTCCTAGTACCTGTCTTCCACTGTAGTTAACAAATTGTTTACTTTTTTTTTTTTTTTTTTCCTGTCTTTTAACCACTCTAAAAAGACATCCATGCTTCCAGAGATCCATTTCTGGTAATAAATAAATAACTACTTGTTAATTTATAGGTCATACCAGGTATGGTATCTTTGCCCACAACCATCTTGGCCACTTCAAATACTTCTCTGTTAGGTCAGTCGGTCTACAGAAATACCTGTGTGTGTGATGTTTGACCATCTGTTTAATAATTGTTTATCCCCAATTTATATTATGTTTATTGGTACAAATAAAAGATAGTTCTTAGAGTTATTCTAGGTCACATCTTGATGATAGAAATTTCTCATTTATTCCTTCAGAACCAAGAGCATGTTGAACCCTGGGTTACTCCACAGATGTACTTAGGTGCCATCACATGAACTGTCTTTGGAGCTAAGTGGTCTCTGCTCCTGCATTCATTAATATCCATTTTATTGATGGGCTTGTAACCTTCCCTTCCTCCCTCTCCGCCCCTCCCCAGTGGCACATTATTCCTTATTTACTGTAAAAATGCTAAAACTGCTGTGTGTGGACACTTCATATTTCTGTTTAATTGCATACTTTAAAAATTTACGTAGCCATGTATTTAGAAATTATGATATGTTAGGGCTGCATGTTGATACTTATGTCACTGTTTGGGTACTGGGAAATTGCATGTTTACAGTTAGAGACATGAGGAATATCCTGTTACACAGTGCTCAGGATATTGCCACATGAGAGATTGCCAAAACAGGCAATTGGAGGGGAGAATGTAGGAACAGAGCCTTGCAAGGCAACCAGGTCAGCAAAACCATGTAATGCTGAGATTACCCAAGTAGTGGTATTAGATTTAATATGGATATTTGCACAGTAAAACAGCAGTGTGGGAAAAGTACCAGCTGTCGGATTGATTTTGGGGAAGAAAATGAGGGACAGAAAGGGAAGCAGAAGAGTGACAAAATTTACCTGTTAGAGCAAGTCCAGAGGAAGGTCACAAAGATGATCAGAGGGCTGGAGCACCTCCTGTGAAGACAAGCTGGGGTTGTTCTGCCTGCAGAAAAGGCGGCTCTGGAGAGATCTTGAAGCAGCCTTCCAGTACCAAAAGAGGGCCTACAGGAAAGATGGGAACAGACTCTTTACCAGGATGTGTAGTGATAGGACAAGTTGTAATGATTTTGAACTAAAAGAGGGTAGATTTAGATCAGACATTAGGAATAAATTCTTATGTGGTGAGTATGGTGAGGCACTGGAACAGGTTGCCCAGAGAAGTTGTGGATGTCCCATCCCTGAAAGTGTTTAAGGCCTTATTGGATGGGGCTTTGAGCAAGCTGGTCTAATGGAAGATATCCCAGCCACCCATGTCAGAGGGGTTGGAACTAGGTGATCTTTAAGGTCCCTTCCAACCCAAAACAATCTATGATTCCATGATTCCATGAAAATAGAAGGTTAAAGAATGGTGGAAGAACACAGGAGAATGGAGTGGCTGAGGGAACTGCGGTTGTTTAGTCTGGAGAAGAGGAGGCTCTGGGGAGACCTTGTTGCTCTCTACAACTACCTGAAAGGAAGCTGTGGGAAGTCGGCAGTCTTCTCACTAGTTATCGAACTAGTGATAGGTCTAGAGGGAATGGCCTCAAGTTACACCAGGGGAGGTTTAGGTTAGAAATTAGGAGGCATTTCTTCTCAGAGAGAGCATCAGGAATTGGAACAGGTTGCTCAGGAAAGTGGTGACCCATGAAAGTGGAACACACTGTCCCTGGGTGTGTTCAAGGAAAGGATGGACATGATGCTTAGGGACATGATTTAGTGGGTGACATTGGTAGTAGGGTATGGTTGGACCAGATGATCTTGAAGGTCTTTTTCAACCTTAATGATTCTATGATTCTATGATATGCAAGTCAAGTGATAGATGTTGTCCAAGGCTCCTTTCAAATCTATTTCTAACAATAACTTAGATTAATTTTCTTCAATGTATATAATATTGTGTATATATAATGCATATACATCTCTATATAACATTATATATATATATGTAACATAACATTTATATATGACATATATATATTATGATACTATATCATAATCTATATACATTTTAGGGCAACTCACCACTAATTAGTGATGACATTTGTGCAAAAAGATGTATCTCCAGAAAAACAAATGAACAAACAAAAATTTGAAGGATTTTCAAAACATCTCAGCAGGATTGATTGTGATATCCCTGTGTTTGTGAACAGGCCAGAAGACCTTGGAACCTCTTTGTAATATAATAATTTATACATTCAGTTTATATTTGTCAATAGTGAGGGGTGGGGAGTATTTTTTTCAATATCTCCACCTCATTAGGAAAAAACAACCAAAATATATTAAAACCCAAGTTGTCTAATCACATACATATTTTGAGCCTTTCCATCCTGCATATCATTCTGATGCCAGATCTAAGAATGGAAATACATCTCTACTGATTCTAAAAACAAACAAACAAAGAAACAAAATTCTCCAACCTACAGGTAAACTGATTAAGGTAAGATTAAGGTAAACTTTTGAGAAATTATGAGTATGTTTGGGATATTACAACCACTTGTAATTTTATTGGGATATTACAATCCACAAATCATCTTGGTGAAGAAAATCAACGGCAAAACAAGACATTTTCCTATCAGATTATTAATACTTGTTGGTTACATTTTATTGGTTACAGCTTGAATTGTAACAGTTTACTTTTTCTCCTTTTCAAGGTGGATTGCCGCTGGTTTACATCTTAGTTACTAGCTAGTTTTGATTTGGGAAAGGCATACAGCTTTTGAATTAAGACATGCAAATCTATATGCTTGTAATTAAAGTAAAATCTTTGTAAAATCCATATCTCTGTAAGTCATTGGAAGCATTTCAGAACCATTTAGCATGCGTTACAGAGGGATCTGTTTTTTTTTTTTTGTTGATAGCAAGTTGAATATGAGCCAGCAGCATGCCCATTCTGCCAGGAGGGCCAACTGTATCCTGGTGTGTATCAAGCACAGCATTGTTAGTTGGAGGAAGTGGTTGTCCCACTCTGCTCTGTGCTGATGTGGCCTCACCTCGAGTACTGAGTGCAGTTCTGGGCACCACTGTACAAAAAGGACATGAAACTATTGGAGAGTGTCCAGAGAAGGGCTGCAAAGATGATGAAGGGCGTAGAGGGGAAGACGTATGGGGAGCAGTTAATGTCACTTGGCCTGTTCAGCCTGAGGCGAGACCTCATTGCGGCCTACAGCTTCCTCACGAGGTGGGGTGGAGGGTCAGGAGCTGATTTGTTCTCTTTAGTGACCAGCAATAGGACCCAAGGGAATAGGAACCTCCCTGAGCTGCAGCACGGGAGGTTCAGTCTGGGTATCAGAAAGAGGTTCTCCACCAAAAGGGTGGTCGCACACTGGAACAGGCTCCCCAGGGACATAGTCATGGCACCAACACCAAGCCTGTCTGAGTTTAAGAAGAATTTGGACTATGCTATTAGTCATATATTCATTTTTGGGAAGACCTGTGTGGTGCCAGGAGTTGGACTCTATGATCCTTGTGGGTCCTTTCCAACTCAGGATATTCTATCATTCTATGATTTGAGACTTTCACAAGCTTGGCAGACAAGTCTGACATTCTTTTGGGTGGGGGATTGTAGCCTCCTAGAGAAGCAGCTAAAGGACAAGAGAATATCCAAGGAAATATCAGATGTCCCTAGATATCTCTTTAAGCAATTGTAATTGATACCCTAATCAATACAGTCAGTGTAGGAAGCAGTTCAGCAAAATAAATCTCTGTGCATATGCTTTTTCATTAAAAATAAATAAATAAATAAATAAATCCGAATTATCCCACTGTTTGAAACTTCAGAAACAAACCTTTGAAGGAGGATGATTTGTCAGGTGGGTAATAAAATTAAATGTGTTCTGTTCTTTCATTTTATTTGTCCTTATCCTCTTTATACTTTACATATTTATTTTGGCTATGTTTTCCCTTCAAATTTTGAACTTCATTTTTTTAAATTTTTTCAGCTCTTGACCATCATTAGTCCTGTTCTATGCCTGCAATCCTTGAAGCATGACTGGCAGCTCAAAGCAGAAATTGCATGGGCTAATTTAGCACCACAGGCAAGAAAATTGGCAATACAGTTAAGAGAGACCAAAGAAAGCCTTAGAAACCCATCAATATCAATTTTAGCATTGTGCTGAAAGCTCAATTAAAGATAAAAGAATAAATAAATAAATAAACTTTGAGGAAGATTAAAATGTTTTTATCAAATGTTATTGGCCCAAACAGGTGTATAATTTTCTGTGTTCTGTCCCATTCTTACTGTTATTGTTGGGAACATTCAAGTCTTCAGTCTCTGAAGATCCTGAAGTAAACCTTAGCCTTTAAAATTTTACTAGGCTATTTTTTTCTCTCTAGAAATATGCTATAGTACATTGTTTTATTCATGATGTCCGACACCATGAGCCTCAATTTCCATTTGCCAAAACTTGTGTAGTATGCCCTTTTAAATAAACAAAACAGTTGGTGTTATAGATTGCTGGATGCCAGAAACTCCATTAGCAACAGGCTTATTGTTGAAATAATGATCACTCCATTACAGGAGGTGTCAGGTTGCAATACAGAAGCTTTGTGCTATTTGTCACTCAAACATATGCACAGAATAAATAAATAAATAAATAAATAAATAAATAAATAAATGTTCAACCTTATGTTCTTCTGCTTTTGCTTTTTCATACTGATATGATTCCCTGGGGATTAAAAAAAAAAAAAAAAAAAAAAAAAAAAAAAGCTTATTTTTTGTGAGCTTCAATCCTTCAATCCTACCTGATACTTCATGTTAACGTTTTCTAAGTATCCTGGAGATTTATATATATATCAGGAGGATTCATGAAAAGATCGAATGCCTTGTCTATGTGGTCTGACAAAATACTAAACAAATTAAGCACAGTAAGTGATTGAAACCTAATATTCTAATTTTTAAAAACTTGATCAGTAACTTTTAAGGCACACTGACTTGACTTCTCTCAAGTCTGTCAAAAGAAACCAATCAGCTTTCTGCAGATATGCCACCAAGAGGATTCAACCAAAGAAACTATCTAGAGCACAAATCAACCTGAAGAGAGTTAATACAGAGATTTAAGACTCATTAGAAGGGAAGTGTATTTTGGGATAATGCCAAACATTTTATGTAATGTTTAGATGAAGGACTAAAGATGGGGGAAGGGAGGGAACAAGGTGGATCAGGGAGGAACAAATGTGAAAAAAAACATAAGGAAAAGGAGATAAAAGGGACGAATGATACATAAAGGGATGCTGGTCATTACACTTGAGCCAGAGCCCTGCATCTGGTCATAACAGTCTGTTTCATCTTATTATTAAATCTCATTCTTACCTCTATTTTGTGTGGGTTACCATCTCCTGAGTGTGTAACACTCATGAATGTCAAGCTGGAAAAGCCAGCAAGCAGGAGAAGTTTGAGCACTAGCTGCTGGAGTGGGATGATGAAATACAAGGGCATGAATGTCCAGGTGCCAACAACTGGAAGAGTGTTGCCTGGGGCCAGGTACTGCACAGACTGATTGCTGAAGACCATATCCTGGAGATACCCATGTTTGTTGTATGGGGGATGTGTATGTGCACGTCTGTGTGAGTGGACTTCAGTCATGACCATCTGAAAAGGAGAAACAGGACTGGAGCATCTGTGTTGTTTCTGTTTATGTGGTTGCTTGTAAGGCACTGCTTTCTGTCTGTGTGGTCACTTGTGTTACTATAGTGGGCACACATTTGTGTGTGTCTGTGTGTAATAAGACAGGCAAATTTGGTCACCTTTGTTGCTGGGTGGACCTGCAGACATGGAACTGCAGCGGATGCATCACTTCTCTGAGGACAGGCCACCAAATCTAAACCAGCTGGCAACAACTAAGATTTCGCAACTATGCTCTGTTATTTATTATAGTTATTATGCATACAATATAAGGCTTCACTAAATAAATAAATAGATAAAATATGTATTGCTGTATTTCAAAGATAAATGCTTGCATAGTTTTATTTAATGTGTTGATCAAAGAAAAGAAAATAATATTTAAAATCACTTCAGTGCTATTTCAGTTTTATTTTGGTCAAGTTTAAAAAATAGAGTTAACTGGTTAAACTGACAATGTTGTTACCTGTGGAGATTAGGAGAGTATATGCAAGAGATAATAAAATGAGAGTTAGCCAAGTAAATGTAAAACAGTAGAAGAGAGATAACAAAGACAGAGATATGTGGAAGGCAAGAGAGTCCAGAAAATTATCTAGTGATAATGAAAAACACTGTAGCATACATATTCAAGTAGCTTCAGAAGAGTATAAAACATCAGCCAAAAAAGTCTATGGAGCTTTGGGTTGCAAATCAGGAATCACACAGCAGTTGAAGTACTGCATAGAAAATATTTCTGTTCTCACTGAGAAAACAGGTAATGTACAAGATCGGACAGCTCAATACACAAAATATTCCCAAGAAATTCAATTAAATCCAAAGCTCATCAACTCAGAAAACTCACAAAAAGTGTCTACAATATTAGCTTAGTATGATCTTTCAGTAACCGTATATTCAAAACAGAATTTTTTCATAACTGCATTGTCAAAGATCTATTTCCTGTATACCTTGTTCTCCCTAAGAAAATGTGTACCACATACAGTGAAAGAGATTATTACAAAGTTAAATAACTTTGACAGTAAAATATATCATCTTGTTTACATGTTACTCTAGACATAAGGAGGAAGTTTTTGTGTTTTGTCATATTTTTAAAAGTTACTCAGATACACATACATCCACAGTGTTTTCTGAATCCATGATTGCTTCTATATGTGTAAAAATTTTACAATATACATAAGTGATAGAAATAAAGGAAAGTATTTTTCCATTCCATAGTATGGTAAGAAATTCCTATAGACTATGTGTTTTCATTTAAATACATGAAAAATATTATTCATGTAATGTCCCGAGAACATTAATTTTGGAATGACAAGATTGTAAAACCACCAAAGTATTTACATAAATTATAACATTTTATAACACATGCTCATTACCATATTTTATATACATTGAGCAGTGGATAGATGCTGCATCCAAATCATATTGCCACTTTGAGAAGTATCTTACAGGGAACTAGTATGGTATACATACTTTAATCAAAATCCTGAACTCTCATCTGTGAAGTGTCATAATAAGTCTCCTTTCTTGCTTAAGAAGCAACTATAAACTTCATAAAAATAGCTATGTCCAAATTAAATTCTGATGATTTTTTTTTTATATGTTTCAAAAGTATTTGAGGAAGATTTTTCTAAGGAAAGGGATGGAATTTATTTTCAGACTTTTGAAATAATTTTACTGATATAATTTTCCTTTGGGAGAGGAATGAAGGAAATTTATTTATTCAATAAATAAAGAATGCATTCTCCATCTTGTTATACATAATTTTCTCACGGTATTTATTCACATATTGTCTCACAGTCTTTAGTTTAGTTTAATTTAGTTTAGTTCAGTCTAGTATTGTGTTGCTTTTCAGTCTACAATAATTCCCAGTGAGGTGTTTGTTAACCTTGGGCTTATGTGACATTTTGCATACTCTTGACTATTCAAGAAGTCTTGGATATCTGGATGAGGCTGATAGGAAAAGTTGTACATTTCCTGTGGTTCATTAGCCATATATAGTAAATAATAAACCTCACCATTTATTGATTTCTAGATATACCTATTGCTCAGAATTCCACATATTCCATAAAATTATATGTTTGAAACTAAAAATGTTGAGGGTATTTAATCTTTTCCCTACAAAGAAAAGTGCAAGGGGAAGTGATAAACAAAAGGATACAGAGGTGTGAATCTCACAGACGTGGGACAGCAGAGATAGAGCCAAGAACAAACAGCCTCCCATCTCTCAACAATGGACAGTAGAAAGTCCCAGGCTCAACCCTGAGAGTTTGTCTGGGCTTTGGAAGCCATAAGAAAGGGGAAATAAGATCATGGGGATTTGGGATGGTTGAGTGGAGTGCCAGATGGACTGTGTAAAATACAGGA
Source organism: Anas platyrhynchos (assembly GCF_047663525.1). Classification (NCBI taxonomy): domain Eukaryota; kingdom Metazoa; phylum Chordata; class Aves; order Anseriformes; family Anatidae; genus Anas; species Anas platyrhynchos. Next base: position 133,607,391 of record NC_092587.1, read on the forward strand.
AGGAATATTCAGGTGAAAAGGCTGGGAATGGCAGGGAGGAAACAGGCAGATGGGGTATGAGGCCTGGTTGTGTGCAGCGATGGCTGGTCTGCACACTTGTCTCACATAGCTCTGAGCCTTGTTGTGGCATTCTGTCCTATGTCCTTGTTAAAGCACATTGCAGTTCTCCCTGTCCCATGCATGTGAGTTCTGCAGAGATGAGATCCCAGCTGCTGGGAGACATGAGTAGGTTTGGGGCCAAAGGGTATGAGGAGCCCCAAGATTGTAGTAGTAACACCTGAAACATCTTAGGAACACAAATTGGAGCAGGTCTCAGCCACTGCCTCTGGGTGAGAAGCAGCCATGAGACAAGTACTTGTTTGCTGGTGAGCACCAAGTGGGACCCACCAGAGAGTCAGGAACTTGTGGCATGGTTAAGGGGGCCCAGGACTGGCCAATTGCAGCATCCATTTGGCAGAAAATATTGACATAGTTGTCTTTGTATTGTTACCAAAAGCTCTCAAATACTTTTAAGAATGATCATTTGGAGGAGAGGGAACACAAAATTTGCTCCATGTAAAACAGTCCATTTTAAGCCCTTTAATTCTGGCACTTGAGGAGAATTCATGTAGCTTTTTGTGTTTCTGAAGTCATCTATTACAAGATTAGATTATATGTAATATATATTCTAGATATTTTTAGCACTTGTTGATTTCATATGTTCAAGTGTATTTCTAATTTTAGCTTTTTATTTCCTCTCATAACTGTAAATATTTCAAAGTAACCAGCTCAATTTAATCCAAAAGTTCTGTCACCCAGGATATTTTTATAACATTATTTTACTTATATACTAGCCTTTTACAAAGGAATTAATTTCATTTTCTAGCTATAAAAATCAAAGCAGGAGCCCAGGGACCACTCAAGTTTATTCTTGAACAACCAGCAGGAATTGGCATTTGACATATTTACCAAATATTCTGTCAGCAGTTACATCTTAATCTTTCATTGTTTGAGTGAATCACTCAAATTATCTGACTTGCCCCACATTAATTTGTTTAGCATCCATAAGCAATGAAAGACAGTCAGTTTGCCAATAATTTGAAGTTTCGTAAGTAAATTTTGAAATTATAATAATTTATACTTCTGTCATGTCAAAAAGTCTTAGTCTCCAATGATAAATTATTCATGTTAAGTGATACACAAATTTAAGAGGAAAATATAATCCTTGCCTCAATGTCACTACAACATTGGTATAAAATGGAGATGCAATAGATTGATGCACACTGATAAAATCAGGGAAATATCATTGACCAAATCATCTAGTTGTCAAGTTTAAGAGGTATCATAGCAATATTGAATTATTATATTATATTAAATTATAGAAAGAACAATCCAGTGAATGTGTCTTGATGAGAAGTCTAGCTGATTTCTTAGTAGATTCTTCAGTGCCTCCACATCTCAAGTAAAATTAAACAAAACTTCCAGTAATCTAATGAATTATTCCTTACTGAAATCTTATCATTTCATCAAAAAGCACATCCAAAGGCATACAGGACTTCATCCCAGTACCAAGACAAAAAGCTCAACAGATTTAATTCCTTTCCTACTTTGACATTTGTTTCTGGAAAGAAGCGTGACAGAAAACAAGAAATGTCCATGTTCCTGCTAGACCTATTTTATTTACTAGATCACACAGACCAGGGATCTTTTTATTCACCTCTTATTTCTCTTTAATTTACTCTTTCTGCAAAGGTGCACAAATGTCTTCATTCCCACAGGAACATGTGTGCACGTACAGACTTATAAGTATAAAAGCATAAATAAAGAGATTTATATATATAAAATATATAGATATATATTTAAGGATATTTTTTTGATAAAAATATGGAAGTTATAGAATACAAGTTTTAGATCAAGATATATATGATATATGAGACAAGAAGATTATCCCTTGTAGCACCAATGATTTATCTGTGCTTTCTGAATTTATCTCAGAAATGAAACAAGATGAATATAAAGATATCACAGAATCACAGAATTTCTAGGTTGGAAGAGACCTCAAGATCATCGAGTCCAACCTCTGACCTAACGCTAACAGTCCTCCACTAAACCATATCACTAAGCTCTACATCTAAACGTCTTTTAAAGACTTCCAGGGATGGTGACTCCATCACTTCCCTGGGCAGCCTGTTCCAATGTCTAACAACCCTTTTGGTAAAGAAGTTCTTCCTAACATCTAACCTAAAACTCCCCTGGTGCAACTTTAGCCCATTCCCCCTCATCCTGTCACCAGGCATGTGGGAGAACACACCAACCCCCACCTCGCTACAGCCTCCTTTAAGGTACTTGTAGAGAGCAATAAGGTCGCCCCTGAGCCTCCTCTTCTCCAGGCTGAACAAGCCCAGCTCCCTCAGCCACTCCTCATAGGACTTGTTCTCCAGGCCCCTCACCAGCTTCATCGCCCTTCTCTGGACTCACTCGAGCACCTCCATGTCCTTCTTGTAGCGATAGGCCCAAAACTGAACGCATTACTCAAGGTGCAGCCTCACCAGAGCCAAGTACAGGAGGATGATCACTTGTGCTCCCTAGGGGCAGCTTTTGAACGGCCAGGGAGGGGGCACTGCTGGCTCCGCCTACTCCTCGTCAGCCTCCCTCACGAGGGCTGCTGGGTCCTGGCGGCTCCCTCAGGTATGCTCAATGCCGCAAAAATTAGCCCTGCCTGGCCCAATCCCCCGCTCCACTGCAGAACGCGTCTGCCCCGGAGATGATCGCCTCGGCAACTGGCCATATCCTGAATCTGGAGCAGGAAAGATAATCTAAGTTATATGGAAAGGCTTGTTTCTGTGTCAATAAAATTATCAAAAGCATCTACTATTGTATTGAAGAACTAGGAGGGTTATTTAGCTCATGGAGGTTTGAACTCTTCTTTCAAAAACATTGTATTGCATTGTGCTGTAGTTTATTATTAATCTATACATCTACTTGTTTTTAGATAACTAAAATTAGATAGTCATATTAAACTCCCTTTAAAGTCAGTGCGAAGAAATAAAAAATTCTTAAATGATTTAATTTCTGCATTCATATGCACATTTTTAGGATGAGAAAGATGGCTTTCTGAAAGTGGAAATTCCTTTCCACTAACTATTGAAGAATTTTATAATGATTAACATATATGCCTAGTTTTTAGCATCCTAGGTTAGGGGTAATGAATCCTATCACTCTTTTTCTGTATATAGTCAAAGGAATACATAAGTTTTATAATTTATTATTTTACCTTAAATTATTAATTATCATTTCCATGTTTTCTAATGTTCACTCTTTATTACCATGAACTCCATTTTTTATAAAATGGTTTTGTTATTTAAAAATCTTAACTTTAAGTAGACGAAGGATACAATTCTGTCTGTTTGAAAAAATACATAATGTAGTATATCATAAAATCATAGAATGGTTTGGGTTGGAAGGGTCATCATTAATTAAAGACAACATTAATTAAAGACAGCATTAAAGATCTTCTAGTTCCAACTATCCTATCATGGGAAGGGACACCTTCCACTAAAGAAGGTTGCTGAAAGCCCCATCCAGCTTGGCCTTAAACATTTCCAGGGATGGGACTTTCACAACTTCTCTGGGCAACCTGTTCCAATGTCTCACCACAGAATAACAGAATCATTTCATTCTGTTAATGTAATTAAAATGTTAATAAAATTTCACTGAAAACAATCTGTCAGAGAGAGAAACACTGATTTAATTTTCATGGAGCACTCTGTAGGCTGCTAATCTTCCATGCCAACAATAAAATAAAGGGTATGCATCAGGAAACAGAAATACCGGTGGATTTGTCCACCCACAAAAACATCAAACACCTCCTGATGTGCATCCTGATTAGCTTTTCTATATACCCTTTTACTTTTTCCTAACATTTTTTTTCTTTAACAATACAATAAGATAAAGAATTTACAATACTTCTCATGTATTTTTTAGTCCATTTGTTCCTTTTCCCTTTCCCTTTCCCTTTCCCTTTCCCTTTCCCTTTCCCTTTCCCTTTCCCTTTCCCTTTCCCTTTCCCTTTCCCTTTCCCTTTCCCTTTGTCATTCTGGATTCAAAGTGACTAGTAATCAAGCTCTTGATTTCCTGACATGAGATTTTCATCTTAATTAGGGTCTTTGAAGCTGACCACACAGACAGATAAAAAAGACTGGAAGTCAAAAAAAAAAAAAAAAAAAAAAAGAAAAGTATTTACTTTTAATAAGAAGCTTACCAGGCAAAACAGGGGACAACAATGTGAAAGAAGGAGAAGGAAAGAAAATACACAGGGTCATCAGACACTGAGAATGACTTTGTAACTCTCACAGCAGTTTCCAGTCTTAAAATGAAGAAAGTTAAGTGTAAGGTTAAAACTCCAGCCTTATGAAAAGTAAAAAATCACTAGTTATAAAACTGGAATAAGCATAAGAGTCCCTTAGAAGAGGGACTCTTTATAAAGGAGTATAGTGATAGCACAAGGAGTAATGGTTATAAACCAAAAGAGGGGAAATTTAGATTAGATATAAGGAAGAAATTATTTACTCAGAGAGTAAAGTGTGCTGTAAAAGGATGCTGAGGTGCTGTAAAAGGATGTTCAGAAAAGTTGTGGATGCCCCACCCTGGAAGTGTTTAAGGCTCTGATGGTGCTTTGAGCAACCTGATCTAGTGGGAGGTGTCCCTTCCCATGGCATGAGGGTTAGAATTAGAAGATCATTACAGTTCCTTGAACCCAAGCCATTCTATAATTCTATGATTTTATGATGCAGTGAGTAAACAGGCTAAAAAAAAAAAAAAAAAAGTGTTGTAGAAAATAAGGTTTTATTGGTTTTATTGTTGTTGTTTTATCATGCAGTTGTATACTCGGCATCTAGTCATACTAGCGATAAAGAATATATTGGTAAAGGTTTAATGCTTTGAATAGTTACACTCCATTTTATTTGATTAAGTTGTGTTATATCTTCAGAAGGCATACATTAATTCAAAATACCTAAATGTCTACCATTTGGGCAAACTCAAGGTAATTAGTGTCTAGAAGTATCTAGAGACCAAATAAGTTTTCTGAGATCAGGTGTAATCAGAACTAGAGGTAATAGCTGAATGCTGTTCAGAATCAACAGTGGTTTCTGTCTTGTTTCCTCTTTGAATCAGCATTTAGCATCAAGAGGCTTAAGCCAAGCAAAGCAATGCAGTACCTATCCATCAAAAGGCTGTGACAAATTGGAAATTATTTAGTGCTCTCAAAAAAGGAAAAGTCAGATACAAATTAAAATGGCACATTAATTTTTCCTGATTGTTTTCCCCAGTTTTCATGAAAAGTCCTTCTCTCTGCCCTCCCTCCCTTCCTCTTTTGTGCCCATTTCTTTTGTGCACAAATGTCTTCCAAGGAAAATCTGTTAATAGCCCTAGCTGAGTTCATGGCATCTATGATATTTTTCTTTCTCAGGTGAAAATTTGTGTGGAATATTTGTTTGCTTGAGTTCAGAGCTGGGAATATCATCAGGGTTAGCATTGTCTTTCAACGATTCTAGGAGACATACTAGGATAAAATATGATCTTTTAATTTTTTTTTTCCTCTGAACATTTTTTTTTAAGTTGTAATAACTTTGCCTATTATAGCTGTAAAAGCAGCATAAATTGAAAGACACTTATGAAAGGAATGTTTCTTCTAAAAAATGCATTTTTTACCTAATTTCTGAAAGCAAGTCAGATTTCTGTCTACTGATGCTTGTGCTTAAGGAGTTAATGTCTCTGGCAAAAGAACATAATTTAGACTATTTTAAAAAAGGTGATCACTCAACCCCTGTACTATGCATTCTACCTGAACTTTGTGATTCAATGCTTACTCATTTTTCACTGTAAAACTTGGGTACATAGAGGAAAACAAATACTGTCTTTGTAAGCATACATTATCCTTTCTATGTAAATGTTATGCAGCACACCTAGTATTAGCTTATTTCTTCAGGGAAGTGTGGTAAGACAAAAAGGTGTGGGTTGCTTTAACAGCATGTATTTGATGATCTTCACATTTATTTCTGACATTCTACATTTAATTGAGATGACAATTTAGGGGAAAAACAAAACAAAACAGACAAACAAATAAACAAAAAACACCAGAGGTTTTTATTTTTGGCATTGTTTTTACAAAAACTCTTTCTCCAATGATTGTTGTTAGAAACTTTTTAAAGTAAATATTTGATAGGTATACCACCCAAATTTTCAAGAGAGTTTTGGAAACTTACTTTTAAAAGTAAGTTTCCATGATGGATCCAGCAACTCTGTTCCTCTTCCTTCAGTTCTGCAGGAGATCTTGCCACATCCCAGTCAACTTCTCCTTAAAGACATGAAAAAGTTTTGATTTATATACTTCTTGTTTGTATGCTTTTTCTTTTAATCTTTTAACAGCAATTTGCTGGGATCTAATCTGCTTAATCATGACTTATTTAATATCTCTTCCTGTACAACAGAGGTTAGAAAATGTTTAGCCCCATTTGAATGGAAAATGGAGTTGGAAATGGAAAACGCTATTTTCCTTTCCAGTGGCTAAAGGCTGAAAGTCCTTAGCCAAGAATAGCTAAATCACAAGTTACAAGAGAGCAGTCAAGAAGCTTCCTTGATTGCTGTAACCCTTCAAAGATGGGTCTTTGAAGTGCTTTGCAGTGAATTTGTCCAGAGCCCTCAGCACCTTGACTGCCCCCCTTCTGGTGCAACATATTTGTATATGGTTTATGGTTTGTGATGTGTGCCTTGCAATTGGTTTAAGTACCCCTTATTCATATCTTCCTCCATGGGAGACTGTGAATTTTATATTTGCTTCATTAAAGTCATAAATCAATGTATACATATCTATATATAGATACATATATCTATATGGAATAAAACAATTTTATATGATTGATTACAGCTGTCATTTTTTTCAGTGACACATTTGCTGGATCAGATCTCTTTAAATCTTTTTTATTAATCTGACAGAAGATGGAATATTCTTAACACACTGGTATGAGGAACTGTTTGGTAGAAGATTGTTAATTTTCAGGTTTGCTTATTCCAGCAATGGGTGTGTCAAATTTTATTTGGAAATCCAGATTTTGGTCTTCTTACCCTTCCTTATATGCTCTCATGAAGAGATGGGAAGTCACTATTAAAAATTTATTCATTATTAATAAATACTTTTTCTCTTATGTGAGATTTTTTTTTCCGAGAAATTACACCATTGTTATTAGATTAAACATATCACCTAGCCCTCTTGTATTCAGCAAGTTCAGAGTCTTAAAAAATGTTATTCCTCATTATTAACACATTATTAACACGTTATTGCAACAAAATACAAGTTTACAACTTATTAAACTAATACACAGAGAATGCCAAAATATATGAGAAGACAAATAAAATGGTTTGCTGATACTGCTCTGTTTATTTTTAGCAACATAATGGTTGTTTTCATCATATTTTCAGCTCAGAAAATCAATGGACAGCATATGAACTTTCAGTCACAGAATGGAAAAGAATTTATATTTGCTAGAGGAAATTTCAATTAATTAAGCATGTCCAGTAATTAACGATTAGTTCCTAAAGGGCTAACCTTTGAAGAGATTCATTATCTTCCAATCTTGTTTTTTAGCTGTCCTTCAGGGATGTCTTCAGGGATCACGTGTCCTTCTACTTTGGCTTCACTATGTTTTCCCCAGGTCCCTTTCTGTAGTTATACATTCCTTTTCTTCAGCTCTTTCTGTTGTCACCTAGCGCCTATTCCTTATTGTTGTTCATCTCTTTTTAAAAAAGTGCTAAATTATCTGGAAAGTTACAGAGATATTTCACTGTAAAAAAAAGCATTGTAAAAGATTTATTTGTTTCCTCAGAAAAAAATCTGTACAGATTTAGTGGTTTTGTTTGTTTGTTTTGTTTGTTTGTTTGTTTTGTTTCTCTGTTTGTTTCCTTGAAAAACTGTCTTTCACCATATCTGTAACACTGGTAGCATCCCCATTTATTTATTTATTTATTTATTTAAATATATTTACTAGTCTGGGAAATTAGCCTCAAATGTTATTCTTAACAAATTGCTTTTGAATTTATTTGCAGTTACTGTACTTTTACTATCTTGTCTGTAGTTATTACTCACAGATTTATTATTTAACTGGGTTTTGAAATAATTTGCTTATATGGGTGACATTTTACTTTTCCTTTATATAGTTTGCCACACACATGATTCATGCTTCACTTGGTCTGATGGTGGAAATAAAATCTTCAAATTACAAGTATTACATTATTTTTTTTAGTGGAAAAAGAGATGTCATGACTGCCTCAAAGCACACCTCCAGGAAACAGACTAACCTTCATCTCTCCTTCATCTCTCTTAAGGTCTTCAATACCTGAGATCTGAAAAGATTATTAATACACTTAGAATTGGTTTTAAACCTACAAAGTGTTGTGGATATGATAACTCACCACTACTGAATCCATGGGAATAGATTGATGATCTGAAGAAAATGTCTGCCTTTCTCAAAAAAAAAAAAAAAAAAAAAATAATAATAATAATAAAGCTTCCAGCGAAATTAATGAAATCACCATTTCCTAATCTAATCTATTTCATATTTTTATAATAAAAGTTTATTGAAAATCTAAAAATAAGTAAAAATTGGGAGATAATGGTTTGCAAATGTATGAATGTATTTTTCACCTTTCCAGCTAAGCAGCTCATCCTGGCTAATTAGAAGATGGTGATACACACAGATCACAAGCTGGGAAAACACTACCTGGGAAATACATGAATTCAAGAAACATTTTTATTTACTAAAACACTGATACTCATGTTTAGGAATTCATAGTTTGCTAAATTGAAATGGCCTAATATTTTTTTCCAAAGGTTTCCCTAACATATGTAATATTAAATTTTACTTTCCAATGTTAAAAAACTGCAGTCTTCAGGTATTATGTATTAGTTTAGGTACCTTGTTTTGAAGGATCGCACACTGAAAGGTGATTAGTCTCCTTAAGCTCAGGAAACACTTCTTAGTACAGACCTCTTTAAATTCATATCTGAACATCTCCTAGGTGATGAGGCCTACATATTTCATGTAACAGAAAAAACAAACAAACAAACAAAGAAAACTAACCTCCTTCCCTACATCCCTTAAAAATTGAGATTTAAACAGGTTGCTGATATCTAACTCTTTGTTCAGCGTAAAGATAACTGAAGTTATTGGCATGCTATATTTTTTTTTTCCTGTACCTCTTTAAAACATTGCAAATGTCATCATCTTCATTATAGGCTCCTAGAAGAAAATTCTGTGTTTTTCTGTAGTATATATATGAGAACAAATCAAACAAAATTCAGCCTTCAACAATTGCATCCTGGCTGAGTTATTTCATGAAGATTGATGTGTTACCCTTCCTTGCTAGTTTTGAAACAGGACAGATTCAGACTTGAAATACCATGAAGATTTTAAAAAATGATAGCTATTAACCATGGCAAGTATACACAGCCAATGATACATTATCAGATTTTGTGGTGCATCCTCTGTCAATGACAAGTTTAATATCATGACTAAATATTTTTCTGACATATTCTCACTGAAGGCAGATTTAATTCAGGGAAGTTTTCTGTCCTATGTTATAGATATCAGATGATCATAGCAAACACAGGTAAATTATATATCAACAGATAAGAAAATGCATGCAGTGATATCTCAGAACACTGTTCATTCAATTGTTAAAATCAGTGAAAGGCTTGTTCCAAAATATATAGTAAATATATATGTATATATTTTATATATACATATATAAAATATATGCATATATAAAATATATGAGTATATTGATAGTAATTATGCTGACTTAGGTAAGTCAAAAGACATGAGAATCAAAAAATAATTAAATGAATATAAGTAAAACAACTTTTCTTTGTGCAAATCTTAAAACTTTTATAAAAACCTCCGTGTGTTACATTTAGTGCTAATGGAAGGTGGCATTAAATAAAATAAAAGCAGTGATGAAAATGGGGTCAATGCACCCATATCTAAGTGCAAATCTTTGCATAATGACTACATCATTATAATTTTAGGCATGTAGAATTCCCCAAAGCAATTACAAATTATCATGTACATGTAATTAACTATTCCCTGTCTTTAGAAAGATATTAGTCTGAACAATTCATATACTGCAAGAACATCCTAAACTCCATGTTATGATTTAAAAACAAATAAACAAACAAATAAAAAAACATATGACCACTAATTATTCTTTTTAGAATTTATCAGTACAAAGGATTGGTGTATTGTTTGAACTGGTAAAGAAACGATTCTCCATCCTAAAGAGATGTATTATTCAGGTACTTGTTTTCCTATTCTAAATGCAAGCAATCAATGGCATTTGCCCTTTTTCAGAAATCCTTAAAGAATTAATTTTATAAATGGCCTCTGACAAAGAGGATGATGTAAAATCCTATTACTTGCCACAGTTCACTGACAGGTATTTTGCTGCCTAGCTATAATTTAAGAGTATATGAAGAAATCATAGGGAAGGCTTTTATGACATTAGTGGTAGTTAGATAGCCAGTTCCCACCTGTATATTTGAAAAAATTCTTTCTATCCATTATCTACTTAACTCAGTGATGTATCTATATTTTTATTATTTCTGATACTAAAAATAAAATTTCATGTTAGACAGACGTGTGCCCTAATCACACAGCCTCTCATCAGTGGCTGACACAATGACCTGTCACATGATGGCTGTGTCTGATTCAGAGCTACAGGAAGGATTTAGTTCTATTTGTTGCTCAGAAACATCACAGAGCGGCTGTTTTTCTGAGATTCCTTGGTTTGGTTCAAAAGGCTCATGAATCCTGTTCAGTCGCCTATGATTATCACAAAATATGACTAAAGAGATTTTATTGCTCAAAGGGAGATTCAGACTTGGATATTGTGAACACATATAACAAAATCTGGATGTTTTCCAAAGGTTACTGTAGTTAATGGAAGAGTTTCATTTTATTACAGTCAGCCTTGGACTAGGCCTATTCTGTGTTGGTAATCCTGTTAAAAGAAACAATGGAACTAAGAACCCTCAAAAAACTCCACTAACTAAAATATTTATTTGAAGGATGGTCTGAAATCTGTTGGCACAGACTAATCTCATTTTTTCTTCTTTTCTGTTGTCTGAGAAAGCTGCTTCTCCTCAATGTCTTCCTCTCCTTAGAGTGAAGACTTCAGTTCCTGCTGTAACATACTCTATTCACCAGCAAGCAACAGGCACTATGTTGTTCTATACCATTGATATCACTATCAACCACTAATCTTTGTTGAAGACTGAAATCAACAAATGGAAGACAAGCAGTGAGGAATCTTAATCCAAAGAAGGAAGAGGACAGCAGTGATGAATTCCAATGTTAGGAAAAACCTTTAAGACTGATATTAAGGACTAATCTGTAGTGCTTTTGAGGAAAACTGGTGATTGAACATTCCAAAGCTCACTGCTTTTGGATAGTATGGAATGTCAAAATCATATTTTTTCCCTGGTGTTTGCTGGAAAGGCTAGGTATTCTTTTGTTGTTTAATGATTGGATATTTAATTCTTACTGATTTCCTTGCTGAGTTATTGCAAGTCTTAGTACAAGATTTGTATGAGTACAAATTTGCTTAAAAGTCTCTATTGATTAGCAGTCCTGATTTCCCTCAGTAGTTACATTTTACAAAAATAATAATAATAATAATAATAATAAAGAAAAAAATGTGTTACTTTTTAGTGAAAACAGGACAAGTACCAGATTTCATGGTGAACAGAATTTAAGATATTGAGCCTGCAAAAAAGAATGCTCTGGAGAGACATTATAGAGGCCTTCCAGTACATAAAAGGGGCCTACAGAAAAGCTGGGACTCTTTTTCAAGGGACAAGGAGTAACGGTTTTAAAGTAAAAAAGGGTAGATTTAGATTAAATATAAGAAATAAATTTACTATGGGGTGGTAAGGAACTGGAACAGGTTGCTCAGAGAAGCTGTGAATACCTCATCCCTGAAAGTGTTTAAGGCTAGGTTGGATGGGGCTTTGAGCAACTTGGTCTAGGGGAAGGTGTCCCTGCCCATGGCAGGGGGGTTGAAATTGCATGATCTTTAAGGTCTCTTCCAACTCAAACCATTCTATGTTTCTATGCTTATATACTTCATAATTCCTTTCATAACAGCAACAGCAGGAAAAGAAGCTCAAAACAGAAATACATACTGAAAGAAAATGCGGGAAAAGAAAAAGGAAAAAACAAAAAACAAAAAACAAACAAAAAAAAAATACATCTCAAGAACATTTTGGAGAGGAAGGATAAATACACTTCAGTTGCTCAGCCATATCTTAAATTAAAGTTCTTTTTTATAAGGCACTCATACATGACTGTGATGTTTGCTTGAATAGAACTCATGTAGACAGATCTGAACTTTTCTTGAAGTGGAAATGACTGATGATGTCTGCTGTTTCATGAAGGATGGGTAAGTGGCTGTGAATGCTGTTTTATTGACAGTAATTGAACCTTGACTGATCTCAGAGGAAAAACAATGGATATATAATACCACTTCATCACACACTTCAAAGACAATTTCTAGCAATGCTTTACCCATGAATTTCAGATACTACTTTATTATTTATTGTATTCTAATGCAAGTGACTATTTAATTGAAAATTTGCTAAGAAAACAAATGCATTTTGAGAATAAATGCCATATATTATTATTTTAATATGTGCTTCATGGATGCTAACGTTTAATGTGTTTTGCAGAAATGACCACTATTCAGCTATTACTTATGACTGAAAAAACTGTTTAGAAAGTTACAGAAGGTCTTTTAGTTAAGAATTAGGTTGGTAAAATTAAATAGTTTATCTTGAGACTTCTGACAAAGTAACACTTTAATTCTATGTCCATGCAGAGCCAAATGCTCAGATGTTTAAATTTCTCTTAAAACCTTTCAAAGGTCAGTTTTGTTTTGATTTGTCTTAAAACTACATGCAGTGAGATGTAGTTGTCAGGAGCTGATCCATGACCAAGTTAGTTGTCCAATAACCAGAGGCTGGAGCAGTCAGCTGGTAAAGGAATTAACCTCAACCCTGTCAAGTTAAGTCAGCTTTATTCACCAGCCAGACTCATAATTGCATGTACAAACACGGGACATATAATGTCAAGTACCATAGATACTACATCTTGCATTTTTGAATTAGAAAAGTGTTATTCCTAACTAGACCTAAAAGATCATCCACAGGAGAAAAACTTTTTCGGTTATTTTTATTTTTTCTAAAAAAAATATTTAGAAAGGGTAATATTTAGGAGTTATTAACATGATTTTTAAAAGTGCTGTACAAATGCATAATACTGATTTATAAAGCCAAGTTTTTGCTAGAGATGATGTTTATTTATTTATTTATTTACTGGGGGGGTGTCAGTATGGTGCTTCTAAAAACACTAGGGAAATATATAATTCAAACTTTAAAAAATGTATATTTTGGATATATATTAAAAAATATGAAATAAAAAGATTCAAACTTCTATGGTGTCCATTTTTCTCTTCATCTGGCCAGTTCATGGGAATATTTTTTCATTTCTTTTATTATCTTTTACATGAGAACAAATTATGTCCGAGAACACTGGCGAAGTTCATAGAATCATAGAATCATAGAATATCCTGAGTTGGAAGGGACCCTTAAGGATCATCAAGTCCAACTCTTGACACCGCACAGGTCTACCCAAAAGTTCAGACCATGTGACTAAGCGCACAGTCCAATCTCTTCTTAAATTCAGTCAGGCTCGGTGCAGTGACCACTTCCCTGGGGAGCCTGTTCCAGTGTGCAACCACTCTCTGTGTGAAGAACTTCCTCCTGATGTCAAGCCTAAACTTCCCCTGCCTCAGCTTAACCCCGTTCCCGCGGGTCCTGTCGCTAGTGTTAATGGAGAAAAGGTCTCCTGCCTCTCGACACCCCCTTACGAGGAAGTTGTAGACTGCGATGAGGTCTCCCCTCAGCCTCCTCTTCTCCAGGCTGAACAGGCCCAGTGCCCTCAGCCGTTCCTCGTACGTCTTCCCCTCCAGGCCTTTCACCATCTTCGTAGCCCTCCTCTGGACACTCTCCAACAGTTTCATGTCCTTTTTATACTGTGGTGCCCAGAACTGCACACAGTACTCAAGGTGAGGCCGCACCAGCGCAGAGTAGAGCGGGACAATCACCTCCCTCGACCTACTAGCGATGCCGTGCTTGATGCACCCCAGGATACGGTTGGCCCTCCTGGCTGCCAGGGCACACTGCTGGCTCATATTGAACTTGCTGTCTACCACGACCCCCAGATCCCTCTCTTCAAGGCTGCTCTCCAGCGTCTCATCGCCCAGTCTGTACGTGCAGCCAGGGTTTCCCCGTCCCAGGTGCAGGACCCGGCACTTGCTCTTATTGAACTTCATGCGGTTGGTGATCGCCCAGCTCTCCAACCTATCCAGATCCCTCTGCAAGGCCTTTCCACCCTCATTCGAGTCCACAACTCCTCCAAGTTTGGTGTCATCAGCAAACTTGCTCAAAATACCTTCTATTCCTACATCCAGATCGTTTATAAAAATATTGAAAAGTACCGGCCCTAAAATGGAGCCTTGAGGGACCCCACTAGTGACCGCTCGCCAGCCTGACGCAGCGCCATTCACCATAACCCTTTGGGCCCTGCCCGTTAGCCAATTGCTCACCCATCGTATGATGTTTTTATTTAGCTGTATGGTGGACATTTTGTCCAGTAGGATCCTATGGGAAACCGTGTCAAAGGCCTTGCTGAAGTCCAAAAAAATCACATCAGCTGGTTTCCCTTGGTCCACCATACGGGTGATCTTTTCATAAAAGGAAATCAGGTTAGTTAGGCAGGACCTGCCCTTCACAAACCCATGCTGGCTGGGACCAATGACTGCTTTGTCCCCCAGGTGCTCCTCAATAAGTTCGAGAACCATCTTCTCCATGATTTTACCAGGCACTGACATGAGACTGACAGGCCTGTAATTGCTAGGGTCTTCTTTCTGACCCTTCTTGAAAATCGGCACAACATTTGCCAGCTTCCAGTCTACCGGGACCTCTCCAGAATCCCAGGATCGTTGAAAAATAATTGAGAGAGGTTCCGCGATGACGTCCGTCAGCTCTTTCAGCACCCGGGGATGAATCCCATCCGGACCCATGGACTTGTAGGGATCCAGGTGGAGTAGCAAATCCTGCACACGTTCAGGGTCGGTTGGGAGTTTGTCCTCCCCACCGTCCCGGTCCTCCAGCTCAGGGCACCCTGGGTCCCAAAGCCCATCATCGGCATTGAAGACAGAGGCAAAGAAGGCGTTAAGCGTCTCTGCTTTGCCTATGTCATCGTCTGTGAGAAGACCTTCCCTATCAAGGAGCGGCCCTATGTATTCTTTAGTTCTCCTTTTTCCATTCACATATCTAAAAAAAACCTTTTTATTTTCTCTCACAGACACAGCCAGCTTCAACTCTAGGTGTGCTTTAGCCACACGAATTTTCTTCCTACAAACACGAACAGCATCCCTGTATTCTTTCCATGTCACCCGGCCCTCCTTCCAGTAGCAAAACACTCTCTGTTTCCGCCTAATCTCCGTAAGAATGTTCCTGGTCAGCCACGCCGGCCTCCTGCCGCGCCTGCCTGACTTGCGGTATTTAGGAATTGCCTGTTCTTGTGCTTCTAGGAGGCATCGCTTAAAGAGTGACCAGCACTGGTGGACATCAAGGCCTTCAAGAGCAGCTTCCCAGGGGACCTTGCTGACTAGTTCCCCGAGCAGCCTGAAGTCCGCCTTCCCCATATCTAGGGATGAGGTTTTGGTGGCACTTTTCCTTCTGTCACCGTAAATTTTGAACTCAACCACTTCATGGTCGCTATGACCGAGGCGGCCACCAATCACCACATCTCCCACCAGACCCTCTCTGTTTTCCAGCAACAGGTCAAGGAGGGCGTCTTTCCTAGTTGGCTCCGTTAGCACCTGCACCAAGAAGTTATCATCTAGGTGCTTCATGAACCTCCTGGACTTATTCGTGTCAGCCGTGTGGCACTCCCAGTTAACGTCTGGCAAGTTGAAGTCCCCCATGAGGACAAGGGGAGTTAATCTCGAGGCCTCTCTTAGTTCTGTAAAGAAGTTATGGCTGTCTGAATCAAGGTGTTTAGGGACAATCTTATAAAAGCTCTGTCTTAAATACATCTACATGATTATCAATATTGTTGCTCAGAGAATTTTTTGAGTAGAGGAACATGACAAGGTGTAATGCCAAGAACAAAAAATGCAAAGTTTACAGAATCTTAAAAGTTTAGTTATGGGCTTCAAACTTCATTAAAGATTAAATATGGTGCTGATCTGTGGTACAGTAGCAGGAACAACTCATAGATCGTAGCCTAAAACAAAACAAAACAAAACAAAACAAAACAAAAAACTTTACAGATTGACCTGAAAGGAAAGATATAAAAGTCGGTGGTAATACACACCCAGAGAGATGTCTTTAATTTGAGAAGTCTTTCCAAAAAGAAGAACAGAGAATGATTAGAATAGATTGCCTGAAGAGGTTGTGGAAAGGTTCTCATCATTTAAGAAAGAGGTTGCACAAGTTTCTGTCAAGTATCATATATTATGCAAGTCATGCCCAGAAGCAGAAGACCAAAATCTTCTGATTCTTGCCTTGGTATTCCATGCTTCTATGTTTCTCCATTACATAATGATGAAGTCAACAGCTGATAATATACTGAATTAGACATATGTATCAATTGAATGCTTCAATTCAATGGTAAGAGAGTACAAGGTGGGTAAGCTGGGATGCTTAGGTATGTATGAGCTGAACTGAAGTTCCTACACCCCCCATTGGTCTGGTCAAGAAGTCTGCTATCTGCCTTTTTTTCTCTCTCTAGCTCTTTTTCTTCTGACTACCATAAAATCTTCAGTTGCTGAAAATAATCCTGATTAAATTTCTGCAAGAAAAGTTTCAATATAGATCAGTCCATACTTTCTTTCAAAAATGTTATGTTAGAAACTTCCTAATCATTTCTCTTTACAGGTTAATGCAATGATCTGTTGTTGTTTAAGTTTTGTTGGAACATTTTTGTTGTGCACTTTCCCAAAGGAAAGCATACACAGAAGAGAACAGAATCCAATATCAATCTATAGCAAAAATTTTTAAAACATTTTTCATCTTTAAAAATCATTGAATTATTTAAATATACATATATATATATGTCTCTAGTCTTGAAATTATTAATGTATTTCCCACGCTTTTAAATCCTTGTGTTTAATAAGGCTAACCATGCATATAATTTTAAAGCTGTAAAGATTTGTGGAACTGAGCTCTACCTGTACAGCTTTATCTCCAGAGCTAAAATACTGAAAATTTCATAGAATTTGTTTAATAGAGTGAAGTTCTTGTTTTATTAAGAGACCATAAAGATCATCTAGTTCCAAAACTCCTGCCGTGGGCAGGGACACCTTCCACTAGATAAGGTTGCCCAAAGCTGTATCCAACCTGGCATTGAACACTTCTAGGAATGGAATATCTGCATGGATGTTTCTCTGGGCAGCTTTTTGCACTGCCTTACCACTCTCATAGTAAGAATTTCTTCCTTATATCTTATCTATACCTACCTTCTTATGGTACCATAAACCATCACCCCATCTCCTATCAATATACTATATGAAAGAGTCCCTCCTCATCTTTTCTGTAGGCCCCCTTAAGCACTGGAAGACCATTATAAGGTCTTTCTGGAGTTTTCTCTTCCCTAGGATGAAAAAAAAACACATCTCTGTCATCCTGTCTTCATAGTGCTCCATCTCTCTGATCATCCTTGTGGCCCTCCCGGAATAGGATGTCTGTCTTGTGCTATGGGGTCCCAGAGCTGACCACAGTGCTCCAGGTGGGGAATAGGATAAGATAGGATATGGTAGGGTAGGGTATACTTCTACCTAATGCTTCTACCTAAGTTAATCTATTATGAGAAAACAAAAGCAAAACAAAACAGCAACAACAAAACACAACAAACCAGCTTATCCCTATCCACTTTGTTCTTGGATATTATAGTGATGAACTGTATGTCTACAAGGACTTATAAAATTGTAAGATACCTCAAAAAATTGAAATCACAACAATAACCTAAGAAAATTTTTCTGGGATGGAATATATTATTAACCTTTCAGAAAACTCTTTTTCTTTTTTTTGGTAGGAAATAAGTTTAGCCATTAGTAAAGATTTTCTGAAACCAAAATGTTAAAAGATTAGAAGTCTATCAGTATTGATAGGAATCTATCTTGAGAAAAAAAAATAGTGTTTTACTAAAAAATGTTAAAAATCTTATTAAATAATACCAGCCTTAAGGGAAGAAATGAAAATAATTTATATTTATAATTATAATTGTAATAACTGAACATGTAAATTATTTTATCACTCATTTAACAAAGTAGGGACTGATAACAGGTAATGCTGCAGACCTGTGCAAGCAGATACCAACAAATTAGCAGAAACAGAGACAGAGAATTTAAAGGAAATATCTAGAACTTGTAACCTCATTGTGTTTAGCATATTTGCAGTTCATTTGGAAAATGAATAATAGAGGAAAATAAGGTATATCTTGTAAGTAAAATAAGTATATTATTACATACTTCTCTGCCTTTGGCCATTTTTCTTGCAATCTTGCTTTGTTTAGCATTGTCTTGCAATGTTTAGCTTGTTGAAGGAAGCTCATATACCTTCAAAGGCATATACCTTCAAAGTGTGATTTGTAACAACTTCTGGGCATGTAATTAAAGCACGTAATTAACAAGCATGTAATTAAAACTTTTTTTCAGTCCGCTCTCAATGGAAAAATAGTGGGACGTATGGGCTTTTTGGCTCTCTCCTTTAGTAAAAAGCTCCAGGAGGACATTGCTTAAACACATAGGGCTTGCTCCCTATGAGATATCCTTGTGAGGACAGAAGCCAGCCATTATCATTTTTCCTATTTAAAAATATCCATACTATGTTCAGCAACTAAGAAGATAAAATCTCGTCTCAAAAGACATGTGTGACCTTTATGTAGAATTTTTATGGCTAAATTTTGGTAACCAGTTATAGTTTATGTACGTATGGAATGTTATTGAAACAGGTTTAGTTTATTCTTCTCTTCCTATGCGTAACATTATGGCAGCAGTAGCAAATTGAGAATTGAAATGATAAGTTTAGAAACACCACAGAAATTCCCAACATTGACCTTAAAATATGTTTAAACCTTATGACTCTAAAAAAACATAATCATAAAGAGCGTCACACAAATACTACTTACAGCCTTAAAGTTCACCAACCTGTATTTTATTTACATATCATTATCTTGAATATAATGTACGATTTGAGAAAACTCAGGTTAAACCAGCAAACAAAAAATACATAGGAGAGTTCAACAACATGTGTAGAACCAGTTTAGCTTCTTTTTCGTTGTTGTTGTTGTGGTCGTAATTCAATTTTAATTTAAAATTCCAATGAAACAGATGTATCTATTATTAATCGTAATTTAACTAGGATTTCAATTTTACCTAAAAATAAGTAACACTTATCAATGTTCACCTTGTAATTGCAGGAACGTTTGTTACTGTCCATACAAACTCAGTTTTGAACATCGTAAGCTTCATTGGAGGTGTGAGAGGAGTGACAGAAAAGTCACTAAATGACCTTGCAATCAGCAGGCACAGCACAAATTTAGGAAAGTTTTGTTCCAAATATTCCAAAAGTTATCTAACACAATCTTGTATGTTTATATGAACTCATTGATACAACAAAAATGCATCTGAAGCAGGCCCTCCGCTATCATTTCCCCCAGTTAAAGATATTTCATAATATGTTCAGCAACTAGAAAGATAAGACCCCATCTCAAAAGACCCACTGACTAGAAATATACCCCCAGTATCTTTGGCCGAAATGGATGTGGCCAGATTATTCACAGAACTATCCATCTTTCTGAAATAAAGTCTCTTTGTTAATAACCCTATTTTGACATTTGGAAACCAGAATCACAGAAAGTTCAAAGGGCTTGTCCCAAATTACTTAAGGATTTTCTGGTGTATCCATAAATTAAATTAGAAACTGGCATCCAAATTCACTTCCTTAACTGTAAATCTTGTCTTCAATTTTCGCTCTTATGAAGAAAAGGTATTACTCCCTTATCTTATTGTTATCTTCTATGAATGCATTGTCATCATTTTCACTGAATATTTTCTATCTTTTTGTTTCTATTATTTAATGTCTTTAACAACATTTAAGGGCTATTTTGTCTTTAGTATTCACAGGTGGAACTGTATCTCTCTCCTCTTCCTAGTGAATATTTTAGCTGTTGCTGAATTTTTAGTTTCTTCCAATAAGGATAGCATATCCTTAGGGATCCTCAAAGTAATGTGGACACAGCTTTAATTTCCTACATTTAGTAAATGAATCATTTTGGAAAAACAAACAAACAAACAAAAATAGAAATGCTTACTTTTAATTGTTACCTATCTGTAGGTGTCTATTTCTCCTTTGTAAAGAATATGGTAAAACACACACAACACAAAAATGTTAGAAGCCCACAGTAATTGCTGAAAATGAATTAGCTTTATTTTAAGGGGTAGGAACTTTAATAAATATGGTTTAGATAAGCCTCAGCAAGTTATTTATCGGGCAATAATCCTTAAAACAAATTTACTTTTTTTGGTGGATGACCAGTTGTATCTGTTTAATAAATTATTCATAATAAAATAAGTACAGGCATAAATATCAAGCCAGTCATTTTAAATTAACATAATCATCTGTTTATAACACTTGATTTGATTCAGTGATTATAGCGGCCTCTCACAAGAAAAAAAAAGTCAACCATGACTATTTTGTTTGTTTTTATTTTGTATATCTACTTGTAGGTTTGTTGGGAAAATATTGATGTAATAATAAGGTTCATAAATTAACTTGTAAGTTACAGGTTTGATGGGTGCATATTTTTGCCCTAGGTATGTATATATTCCAGCTGCCATCTGTTATTATTTTGAAAATTAACTTTGTAAGGAGGACCTTCCAAGAGTTAGCTCTTCTGAGCTTTCACATGATCACCCAATATGATTTATCCAACAGCTGTGGTGATTCACTTATCTTATACAAATAAAGATAATAATATCTTACCTATATTTAGTCACAGTCTATTAGAAAAGCCACTGAATTTACTTTTTGTGTAGTAGCCACATCACCTTTTGTAGGCTAGATACATCCCAACCAAATAGCTCATCCACTCTTATCTCCTGACACTCTGCTTTGGAGAGTACAAAACTCTGCAGTTCTTTCTAATTATGACCCCATTCCTGATATCTAGCATATGTTACTAAATTGCAGAAGTCACATGTCACTTGGTTAATGTTAGGTCAAGTAAGATTGATTGCATATCCTTGTCAGAAGATACTTCTAGTTTGATTCTGTGATATTGGCCCTGCTAGTTTTCCTAGCGGTTGCAACATACTGCTGTCATGAGCATCCAAATGAAGTTTTTGCCCCAGATTTTGTATCACTGATTTTGATGTAAAAATAACTTAGTGTTGTTCTCTACAAGTTGTATTTACAGTACAAAATAAATGTAAATAGAGACCACATTAAAAAAAAAAAAAGGTAAAAAGAAAAAAAAATATATATAATCACAGATC
Source organism: Anas platyrhynchos (assembly GCF_047663525.1). Lineage (NCBI taxonomy): Eukaryota > Metazoa > Chordata > Aves > Anseriformes > Anatidae > Anas > Anas platyrhynchos. Next base: position 133,629,048 of record NC_092587.1, read on the forward strand.
TACTAGCTTTACCATGGAGGGGAAGGAAGGAAAGGGGGGAAAATGTAGAAATATTTTAGAAGTTGTCTTTTCCTATGGGAATAGGTTCAGTGTGGAGTATATATTAAAAAATAAAATAAAATGAAATAAAATGAAATGAAATGAAATGAAATAAAATAAAATAAAATAAAATAAAATAAAATAAAATAAAATAAAATAAATAATAAATAAATAGAAGATTGTCTATTATACAATTTGATTCAGTGATCAAATTGGGGATCTCCTCAATGTGTATAAATACGTGAGGTGTAGGAGACAGAGGGATTTGGCCAACCTCTTTTCAGTGGTTTGTGGAGACAGGACAATGTAATGGCCACAAAATGGAGCACAGGAGGTTCCGCACCAACATGTGAAAGCACTTCTTCACTGTGAGGGTGACAGAGCAGTGGAACAGGCTGCCCATGGTGTTGTAGAGTCTTCTTCTCTGGAGATATTCAAGGCCTGTCTGGACACCTACCTGGGCAGCCTGCTCTAAGGAACCTGCTTTGGCAGGGGGGTTGACCCGATGATCTTTCGAGGTCCCTTCCAACCCCTACAATTCTGTGATTCTGTGATTCTGTGAAAAGTAATAGAACTTAATAAATTTTATCTGGCATCTCAATCACGAGAATAAATAGAAATATTTTACCATTTTCTCTTCAATATCAAGTAGCACTTCAAAGACTTGACTCAGGTAAATACTTATTGACAAAACAATAACAAGAAGACATCATCAAGTGAATTTATCTAAATAGACGTAGTAATAGTCAGATCCTTTATAAAGATCATTTCAACTTGTGGTTAAAATGACAATACTGAGTTAGGAACTCACTTTGTTTTCTGTTTTATTATGTTTACCCCAGGTATTTTTCAGTGTTTGCACATAGGTTCAAAGAAATGGTTTGGGTCATATGGTGTATTGTTTTCTTCCAAGAAAGATGTCCAGAAGGGAAATGTATAATTCTTGATATCTATCTTGAGTAATCATTTGTGTTTCTAATAAAGTGAAACAATATGGTAAAATCTTAACAAGTCTGTTTCACAATTTTTTTCTGTGTGCATTAAATCAAGTAATCATGTTTCTGTGTGAATATAGACAGTATTATTAGGGGAAAAGAAAATAAAAAAAACAAAACACAATGACTTGAAGTGCTGTAGAATCAAATGTCCAAATCTTGTGGTTAATTTCATATGCTTTATTAATTTGCATTAATTAGCTGAGTTTTTAGTCAATCTACTAAGATTTTTCTGCGTCTTGCAGTACTTCTCGCAGCGAGAAAAACAGCCAGAGAATGCAGGAGTAGGTCTATGTACCTGGAACTGGAAAATGTTCTTGTAGAGAATGATTCTTTATCCCATTTCATTTAGTTCTGACACTAAGTTAAAGGAATCTGTAAGGAAGTTGTCAGAGTTTTCTTAATATATATAAATCAGAACACAGCTTGATAGCAGATCATGTCTGCCAGTTAGTACCATGTTGTGGCGGTTTCACCCTGATGGCTAGATAAACTCCACAACACTGCTCTCTCACTCCCCATCCTCAAACGAACAGGAGGAGAATACATGAAGAAAATGGGCTCAAGGGTTGAGATAAGGACAGGGAGATCATTCACCAATTACTGTCATGGGCAAAACAGACTCAGCAAAGAGTTTAATGTAAGTTATTGTATACTAATAATAGAGCAGTAAGAAAACAAAGCTAAACTAAAAACAGTTCTCCCACATCCACCCTTTTCTACCTCCTCCCCTCAAGTAGCACAGGGGAATAGGAAAGGAGAATTAAAGTTAGTTCATAATGCTTCACCTTTGATGCTCCTTCATGATCACCCTCTTCCCCTGATCTATTGTGGAGTCCCCACCACAGGATGAAGTCCTTCCTGAACTAAACTTTCCCAGAGGATGCAACTCTTTAAGAACTGCTCCAACATGGATTTATACCATGGTGTCTGTCCTTCAGGAACAAACTGTTCTGGCATGGGTCCCCCATGGACAGCAGCTCCTGTCAGACCTCCTGCTCTACCATTGGATTCTCTCTACAGGCTGAAGCTCCAGGTCTGTTCCTGTGATGGTTTTCCACAGACTGCAGCTTTTTCTAAGGTCACATCCATGTGCTCCACTGTGGCCTCCTCCATGGGCTGCAGGGAGACAGCCTGCTCCACCATGGTCCTCCTTGTGGTAAGGAAGGAACTGTAGGGGAACTTCTGGTTCCAAACATGTAGCACCTCTTTTCCTCCTTCTTCACTGACTTTGGTGTCTGCAGGGTTGTTTCTCTCAACATTTTCTCACTTCTCTCTCCCAGCTACTGTTGTGCAACAGCTTTTTACCTATTTTAAATCTACTCTCACAAAAGCAAAAACAGTGGCATGTCCCTTTTGGAGCCCACCTGAGTTGTCTCTGATTTAATATGGGGCAGCTTCTTGTCTCTTCTCACAGAAGTCACCGCTTCAGTCCCCCACTACCTAAACAATGCCACATAATCCCAATACATGTGTACATGTGTAGTGTTTCATCTCACTTCTGGGGAAGTTTTTCATGAAGCATAAAGAAACCCTGGAGTAGATCATGATATCTATCAGAGACATATCTAGTCCAACAAGCAACAAGACTCTTACCCATCCCTTTTTGAGCCCATTTTCTTATTCTTACCAGGTTGAGCTTCTTGTCAGAGCATGCTTCACCCTGCCCTTTTGCTTATGCAGCTTCTGGGCTCAAGGAAGAAAAAATCTAGTTCATTATCTTTGGAGTTAAAAAAGGAAACTGCTGCAGATGTGTAAACATTGAATATCGTATTTGTCTTTTCCAAAAAGATATGGGCATTTTATTTAAATATTAATTTGTTAAGATATTGTTGTTTATATTTCATGTATATTGTTATTGACATATGTATATATATATCAGTATTTTAAAATATAATTTGTTTTATATTATATTTTTCAGCAAAGGACATGCCATGAATATATATAAAAAAAAAAAAAAAAAGAAATGTAAAGTTGAATTTCTTAACTTAATACTATAGTTCTTCTGATACTAATAAATATATAAGACTTTATCTTGTTTCTTAATGGAAGCCTTGGAAATCTTCTAGCTTGCTTATGTTGTTGATGAAGATTTGCCAAAATCTCATGATGCTTCTGGAACTGCAAGATCTAGTAAGATGGTGCAGGCAGCCGAGCAGGCCCTGCCTCAGGTCTGGAGAAAACAATAACAGCATTTAGAAAGGGCTCAAACTAAGCTGATAAACACTACCTGGAGAGGGTATGAAGAGGCTTATAATAATTAATGAGTGAAATTACAGATATATTGGATTAGGTCAGTAAAAACTCAGAGACACAAGTTCCATCCCAAGTATTAACAAACCTACGTGTATGGGTTTGTTAATATATATTCAATCATATAAATATACATTCAGTCCTAAAGAAGAAGGCTCCAAAGTCACTGAAGTAATACTAAAAGTACATTCAGTTTATAAAGTTCTAAGAGCAATCCTACTGCCACTAGAAGTAATGAGATTCATTATTGAATAAAGTACAATTATGAGGTGAGACATTGTGTGAAATATCCCCTGGAATGTAAAGAATTTAGAACAAATATTGATATTCAAGGCAGGCGTGGGGGGTAGAGAGGGGAGGGTATTTTGGGGAGAGGGAGAAGAAATAATGGTTATGTCCAAAGTTATTATGAAGGTAAGTAATTTATAATGGCTATGCTTCAGATATGTTTAAAGCAAACACTAATCAATGACTGAAGGTATAGAATTGTAATACAGGTCTTCCTTGTCTAAGTTCCAGTGGTAATAAAAATAAATAAATAAATAAAAGGAAATAATTTAATGATACAGGAGTAGCACAGTTTGAGTTTTGCAATGTTTTATTAAATATGGGTAATACACAGTCCTGTATGTTAGCATGCAACATTAATTATATAATGGCGACTTGCAGGGAAGTGGTGAGGGTGGGGAGAAGAAACAATTTTTTTCTGAGATCAGTCTTTGCAGAAAATTACAGTGAACAATTGCTATAATGTAGATTTCTTGCAAATTCCTCACAGCAGGGAGTTAGTTTCTGAAAGAATACCGAAGCAGATAATAGAATCAAGACTGTGGAAAAGGAACTGCATTGTGTAGCTTTACAGTTATTCCTTTCTGTTTTATCAAAAGTGAAGGAAAGTTCTCAGAATTCTTGGGAATGGGGGAAAAGAGCCCTCCTCCTTCTCCTTCTCCTTCTCCTTCTCCTTCTCCTTCTCCTTCTCCTTCTCCTTCTCCTTCTCCTTCTCCTTCTCCTTCTCCTTCTCCTTCTCCTTCTCCTTCTCCTTCTCCTTCTCCTTCTCCTTCTCCTTCTCCTTCTCCTTCTCCTTCTCCTCCCTTTCTCTTCCTTGAAGAAAAAATTTTCATTCAGATTAACTATCAGGAAAGAGTTTCTGAAAGCTCTTTCTATGAGGACAGAATTCCATTCTCTTATGTTCTGTAACTGTGTCACTTATGTTTTCCTTTACCAGCTCAGGTTTTCCAGGAAGATAACGGGAAGTTTTAAATAGAAGCTGAGTTCACTTGTCCTATATCATATAGTAATCCTGATTTGTATATGCTAGTCCATAAGATATAAAAGATTAAAAATATATATTATAATAATACAAAATTTTTGATTTTCTTGCTATATACACAAAAGTATAAAAAGATGTAGCATTATTTGTTCATTTATGACACCACGCTGTCAGATATTGGTTTACTCTATTTCACATACTATTTAGAAAAGAAAGGAAAGTATTTAAAACTTTATAAGCATGTTTTAGAATACATATGTTGTCAAAGAGTAAGGTTTAAAGCCTCCTGTACCTGGAGGCACAATTTGAACATTGTAATCGTGTTGTTCCCATGTGGGCCTTAAAAATAAGGCTGTTGACACATTGCAATGAATTCATTCAGAAAGAATCCTCTTTGTGTATAGCTGATCAAGAATATGATATGTGACATTAATAATAAGCTTCTATACTGTTTCCGAGCTTGTGAATCTGACTATCTTCAGCAAAAATTAGAGGAAAATATACTATGACTTTCTCTCAGAACAGTTTTAATCTGAGATTTAGGTCAGATAAAACAGCTGTTTTGTTTGTTTGTTTGCTTGTTTTTTTTTTTTTTTGTTTGTTTTTATTTTGTTTGTTTTGTTTTGTTTGTTTTGTTTTGTTTTAATTTATTTATTTTTCCTGAAGAAAATATAGTGGCTTGTTCAGTCTTTCTTCAATTATTCTATATGATTTAATATGGTTCTTTGGATAAAACAAGCTTGCATGCTGTATAACAGAGGCCAGTTCTTGAAACTATTCTTGGTAATTTACCAAATGCTTCATAATAAGTTATAAAACTCATCCCAAAATATTAATGCAGGAAAAAAATAATAACACTTTTCTTGTCTTCCTTTTCAATCGAAAATAATAATAAAAAAATAATTAAAAACAAAAACAAAACCAAAACACCTTTAGGTTACTCCAGAATGTTAGGAGCAATTAAATGTTATTTCATGTGTGTAGCATTATTACAAAATATTCTGTTAGCTGCACATCATAGAAACACAATGAGGTTTAGAATTTATGAGGGGATGGGAAGAGGAAATGAAACTGTAGAGAAAATCTCTGGGGAAAAAAAAAAAAAAAAAGCATGAAGAGTAGGGATGAACTTTCAGAAGAAGCTGACTTGTATGCAGAATACACATTCTTGAGAGTACAAGAATACATATTCTTGAGAATACATACAAGAATACTTGTATGTAATCCTTTGGTAGGATTACAGATGAGCACTGAAAAGAGAGACAAAATCAATCTGATTTCCAAAGAAAGCCATGCATAAAAAAGTATCATTAGCTCAAGAAAGAAAAGGGAGAGTGTGAAAGGGAGGGGTGAGGAGGGAAGCACTCTGCTATTTCTATCAGTATCTCAGAAATAGTCTTTTATTTCTTGATTGTACCCCATGCTAATGTGTATAAAGAAAGCAAAAAATCATCAAGGCAAAGATTTCAAGAAACAGTCTACATCATTCAGCCTTCCTGTGAACACGAACATGGACAGAATATTAAGAAGAAAAAATGCTGTCATTAATAAGCCACAAGGAAGTACATGCACACAGAGTACTTCAATATTCACTCTCCTACCACGAGGATGTAAAGGCTCTAGCTACAATATTAAGGACCAAAGAGTCTGTCCATAGATGCTGCACAGGAACCATAACACTGAATAGGGACGGAAACAGAAGTGAGGGGGGCAGAGGAGGGGGGAAGTAGAGACTGTAAATTTACAAAGCTGTTACAGCTAAGTAACTGTGCTCAGTGTTTTGAAAACATACCTGCTAATAACATAGTGCAATGCTCAGGTGGATGTGTGATGTCCTTAAGCTAATTGGTATGAAAAACAGTATGAATTTTAAGCCTGAAAAAAATGAAAAATAGTGAAATGGCATAAAACACAGTAAGTCACTAAATTTGTCTATTTTTAGCACATTTTGGAGTTTATTACCTTGAATATGAATTTCATTCAGTTCTTGTGACTGACTCCAAACAGTGGGGAAATATATATATATATAAAAAAAAAAAGCAAATTTTATGTGGAAGTACTAAATTTGATAAGTTTGACACCAGGTGACTACAAAGGAGCTACCTTGTAGCCACATGAAAACCTAACCATTTTAGCCTAACCAATGTTTATAGTATCATGCTCCTGAGAAATGTAAAAAGGGGTTGCTTTGGTTTCTGATCCTCTCTCTTTTCTCTGTTTTTCTACATCTAGTTAAAGGTCTAAAGAATTTGAAGTTTTAATATGCTGAGGCCAATCATTGCAGTTTTAACAACATGCTCATGTGAAGAAAGATCTTTTTTATTTTATTTTATTTTATTTTATTTTATTTTATTTTATTTTATTTTATTTTATTTTATTTTATTTTATTTTATTTTATTTTATTTTATTTTTATTTTATTTTTTACCATGAGTATCAAGAACTTGCCCTACATTCAAGATGACTCTTGCATTTTGTGTTTGTACTGGAGAGTAGCAAATGAAAGAAAAAGGAATGTTCATTGTGGAAAGAAAAAAAACGTGGCTTTGGAGAATATCTGTTTCACAATTCTCTCGTGAATGCACATTGAATTCAATGGATCCACAAAGTTGTAATGGCCACGCTGAGGACATTTCCATGCCAAGATGGCATAGAAAGTCCTGGTGTGGAATTAACTCAGACATGCCATTTAGAGGTATTTGTTGTGCTCTCATATGTAACAGAAAATAAAGGAGATATTGTGGTAGGAGATTAATATTTCACACATCTGTTGACTAATACACCTTTCACGGGAAAATAGTTTATCTTCCTTCTTCCCAGTGGAAAATAAATAATTCAGGGTTCGTGGCTGCTAAAGAGAAAGTTTAGATAGACATTTTGTCTTCAAGGGAAACTGAAGTAGGTATAAAAAGTTTGCATGGGTTTGCTTTTTAAATTTAATTTTCTCAACCTGAGCTGAGTAGGAAGGAAAAAGAAAAGTATTGTGAATAAAAATTATGTTATTCATTTCACACATTTAGGGGATAACCTTTACTTGATAACAAGGAAGAATTAGTACATACAGTATGGTAAAAACTGTACTTTCTTTTGTTATAACTATTGATATCCAATGTATCTGCTTAAATACTTGGGCTCTTTTTACATTTATGTTCTTTGTAAATAAATTAAATAATGAAACTTTTATAATCAGTGTTTAATATATTTTATGAAACAAAGTGAAGTTTAGTGCAAATTAGATTTTACACTCCACATAATTGGCTTCAAATATAATAAGATATTAAACTATTTGGAGGACTTCAATGAAATTGAGTTGTCTCAGTTTTCTGAATAATTTTTATCATGACATGGATCAGTTTTAGAAACGGTTCAGAAAATTCTGCCTGGATACCAATAGCTTGTTTCTGAATTTTCTATTAAATCTGTGAATTAGATACAGGACTATAAAGCAAACCAAAGTATTTTGCAACTCTCAGAGCATCCATTGCCACAATGAACTCTTAATGTTAAGGTAATCTTAATGTAGAAGGTTTTAGGAAATTTAAATTGAACTTTAGCTGTTAAAAATATATTTACAACACATATATACTCTGTATATCTTTTTTATTAAAAAATAGACTTAAAATATTTGTCATTTCAGAACTATGAAATAAAGTAAATGAAATTTTGTAAAGACTTTCTTTGTTCTTTTAGCTGAGAAAGATGATGGCCTCATGAGTGCAAAAGAGTCAGTACATTTTGCTAACAATAAGGTATATACCAAAAACAAATTACTGTCAACATAGAAAATGCTTATCAGGGGAAGCTTTTATTTTTTATATCTGGAAAATATCTCCATGTTATTAATAGAAGTTTGTACTTTGATTTTTCTCTTAACTGATGTTAATAAGGGAGGACAAATGACATTGTACATAAGGAAAACTCATTTTTTATGTTTATTTTTGTTTTTATTTTTTAATGTAATTCAAAAATTCATTTCATAACCCTGGTTAATTTGAAAGATAAAGGAATGTTTTCTTTCTTAATTAGTAATTAAAATTATTTGTTATATGTAACATCATCCTCAGAATTAAACACTCCAAAGAAACTCCTGAACATTCAGATGGAACATCAGAAAAGAATTTCTTTTTCAAATGTCTTAAACCTCCTAATCACCAAAATTTGAAGAGACTTAAACACTGCGAAGTATATAAAATGTACTAAGAAGCTATCTGGATGACAGATATTTCAACTGGGAAGTACAATTTTGTGCACTGTTAAGACAGAGGTTAGTGGGCTGAGCACAGGTTGTCTAGTACTGATGTTCATTTATTATTGGACTGCATGCTGTAACAACTTAATTTGCAAAGAATAACATGTCAGGGAAAGCCAGTGCTGGTACTGTTATTCCATAATAATGTGTGCACAGAGATTACATTTGCAATATTGAGACACAGTATAAATAGTTCTTTTATTCCAGGAACAAGAGTTGGAAATATTCTCATGTAGAACCAACTAAGAAAACCCAAGGGTTTTGCAATGTTGTCTTAAGATACACAGAATGTTAATCTTTGTGTTCTACATGTGTTTACAAACACAGAGTTTTTAGGTGTTACATGGCATCATTCATGTCCTGGATATTCTTCCTCACAATTAGAAGTTTTGGAAGTTTTGTGAAGTTCCCAATGAGTGAAAAAGGGTATTTCCCCTTTTTAAAAAAGAGAAAAAAGGAAGACAAGAACTACATGACAGTCAGTCACACCTCTATGTCTGACAAGACAATGAAGCAGATCCTCTTGGAAACTATGCTCTGGAAAACAGACAAGTGACTGGTAACAGCCAACATGGCTTCACTAAGAGCAAATCATGCCTAACAAGTTTGGTGGCCTTTTATGACAGGACTACAGTGTTGGTGGATAATAGAAGAGCAACAGATGTCATCTACCTATATGTGTGCAACACATTTGACACTGTCTTGCACATGGTATCCTTTTTTCTAAATTAGAGACGTGTATTTGGCAGATGAACCACTTGGTGGGTAAGGAATTGGCTGAATCATAGAATCATAGAATCATCAAGGTTGGAAAAGACCTCCAAATTCATATGGTCCAACCATCCCCCTACCACCAACATCACCCACTAAACCATGTTCCTAAGCACCACCTCCAACCTTTTCTTAAACACTCCCAGGGACGATGACTCCACCAGCTCTCTGGGCAACCCATTGCAACCTTGTGCATCACTTGTATATTATTATTATTGTTGTTGCTGTTGTTATACCTTGTTGTGGTTTTACCTATCTGGCTGCTAAGCACCACACAGCCATTCACTCACCCTCTCCCTCCCTCAGTGGGATGGGGAAGAGAAGCAGGAAAAAAATGAAAACTTGTGTGTTGGGATAAAGATAGTATATTATGACAGAAAAGAAAGGAAAATAATAATTATTATTATAATAGTATTAGTACTAATAATGTAAATAAAGTAAGTGTTGCACAATGCAATTGTTCACCACCCAATGCCCAGCCTATCCCCCAGCAGCTGGCCCCTCCACTCCAGCCAGCCCCCCCATATTAATTGCTCAGCATGACTCCATATGGTATGGAATACCCCTTTGGCCGGTTTGGATTAGCTGTCCTGGTTCTGTGACCTCCCAACTCCTGCTGCACCCCTAGCCTGCCTGTTTGCAGGACAGTGTGAGAAGCTGAACAGTCCTCAGCAGTAAGCACTGCTTTATGGCAATTAAAACATTACTGTGTTATCAACATTATTCTCATCCTAAATCCAGAACAGAACTCCATACCAGTTACTAGTAGGAAAATGAATTCTAATCTAGCCAAAACCAGGACAAACCTTGAACAGTTGTGCGGTGCTTATCTGCCTGCTGGGTTAAATCACAACACTCAGGAAGTTCAACAAAGACAACTGTAAGGTCCTGCACCTGGGTCAGGTAAATCCCAAGTATAAATACATGGTGGGAGAAGAATGCATTGAGAGCAGCCCTGAGGAGAAGGACTTGGGGTGCTGGTGGATGAAAAACTGAACATGAGCCAGCAATGTGGACTTGCAGATGGAAATCCAGTCACATCTTGGGCTACATCAAAAGAAGCATAATAGATCAAGGGAAGTGATTCCCCCTCTACTCTGCTCTCCTGAAACCCCACATGGAGTTGTGTATTCAGCTTTGAGGCCCCCAACATAAGAAGGATTCACCAGTTGAAATGACGAGGGCCATAAGTACAGTCAGAAGGCTGAAGCACCTCTCTTATGAAGACAAGGTGAGATTTAGGGTTGTTCAGTCTTGAGAGAAGAAGGCTCTGGAGAGACATTTTAGTGGCCTATCAGTACCTAAAGGAGGCCTGTAAGAAAGATGGAGAGGGACAATTTATCAGGGAACATACTGATAGGACAAAGGGTAATATGTTTAAAATGAAAATGGCTGGATTTATTTCAGACATTTTGAAGAAATTTTTTCCTCAGAAGGCGGTGAGGCACTGGAATAGTTGCCCAGAGAAGCAGTGGATTCCCCATCCTTGGAAGTGTTCAAGGCCAGATGGGATAGGACTTAAAGCAATTTGGTCTAGTAGCAAATATCCTTGCCCATGCCAGGGGGCTTGAAATTAGATGATCTTTAATATTCTTTCCAATCCAATCTATTATGATTCTAGGTTTCTGAGAATAACATGATATTGATATTTATGATATATCATAAAGCAATATTTATGATACATCAAAATGATATATGATATATTTGTAGTGGTGGGCTTTAATGATAATTACACAAGACAAATATTAAGTTTTTGGAACAGCTTTTTAAAATGTACTTTTCTGAAGAATGAAAGGGTTAAAAAAAAAAACAAACACTGATTGTTAGAAGTTTTCACTACATCTCTCCCTCTTACACTTCTGACACTACTTTGTAAGCTTGTCAGAAGTAGAAGCTGACTTTCTTTTGTAGTTGTAGTGCATGTGAAGTGCATTAAAAACGGCTATATGTCAGAAGAGTGCTAGATGAGCTCACTCATCACTCACTAGTGCAATTCTTGTTCTGTAGTTTAAACCTGTGATTAAGTAGCATCACCAAGACTATGTAGACTGGAACTCTCTGGTCATAAATAAAGAGAAGGAAATACCACGGTCTACTTTTAGCAGATGTACCAAAGACCAACTGTTGCCCTGGTTACTAGTAAAAGTAAAGTGATTACAACAGAGTTAATAACAAAAGCACAAAGTCATTTAAAACTGTTTTCAGTTTATGAAAAATGTATAAAAATACTTTTCTAGCATATGGAAAGGCTTTAAAAAGAGCATAAATGATCTGTATCTGCCTTAATTTATAGAACTGCTTTGAGTGGAATTACTTGGAGAGCAGCATACAGCACCACATACACGAGACTGATTTTGGGTCCAATCATATTTGCATGTCATCAACATGTGGTACAGAAAAGGATTGATTGTGACTATATGGCAATATTGTCATTGTAGATACTTTGCTCAGTTTCTAGTTAAGAGATAAGTTTGGCAAGGTTTGCTATTACTTGTTATGTCTCCTAGTATGAATGAAATAAGAATACTTAACCAAGGGGAGGTGGGGCAATCCAGTCTGAATATTATAAGGTATCCTTTTGATTTGGATTCAGGATCTCCTGTCTATAATAACTTCAAATATCAGCTTCTTATTCATATTCAATCTTCTACTTTCCATTATCTGATGCATCTAGGAGGGTCATGAAATTATTTTGGTGGAGAAGATACAGCTTAACTTATCAGATACCTTAGGAACTTAGTTGGAGAGGCAAGGAATTTTTTGATCTTGTTGACTCTGATCTTGTAGAAAAACTATTTCATCTAAGAAAGAAAAGTTCTACCTGACTTGTCTTAATTAATATTTTATTTCCAAATTGTTCCATTGAAGAGAACGTGATTACTAAATATTACTTTCAGAGTAAAATATTACTCATTGTAGACTACAGCAAGGGAATCTGTCCTGTGTTTTAATATTTCTTCCTTTTGATTGAGAGGTAGGGAAAAGCCATAAAAATGGCAAAACTGACAATACCATTCTGATATTTCTTACAGGAAATATTTTTTACAGATATTAATGTCTAAATGGTGAACCAAAAAAAAAAAAAAAATTCCCACACTAACTTTTTAACATTCATGTGAGATATAACCTGTTTGTCACATTTTGGCATATAATATAACTTATTACACTGTTTCATCGCTGCATAGTCTGCCTTCAGGGCACTCATGTCAATTGATACGTAAGGTGCTTCCAGAAGTAGTGAAATAAAAAGTAATAGGAAAAAATATATAAAAAACAAACAAACAAACAAACAAAACCGGAAAGCTAGTCTGCTCCTCTATTTTTGTTTTGTTTCGTTTTATAATCATGCACTAAATTTGTTTTTGTTTGTTTGTTTGTTAGCAAGATACACAAGAAAGATATAGCTTCCATAGAAAGCAGCAGAAGCTTAAGTACACACTAGAAGAAGTGAGAGTTAGTCATCCTCACATCACTCACTTACTCTGTGACCTGAGGAACCCCCCCAGTTCTATACTTTTAAGCTGCTGAATGAAAACCCTTTAACAGCTAATGACAACAGTTTTATATTGCTGACACTTAAACAGTGAGAAGTACAACACTTCCATCATGGTTGTATGTTCTAAATATAAGCATATTAAAAACAAATAAAATTAAAAAAAAATCCTTTGATTGAACTGGCAAGAATTTATTATATTGTAAAACTGAAATCTTACTTCAAACCAAATTTAACTGTACTAGGAAATTCCATCAGAAGATTAAGTGATCCCTGAAACAAACAAACAAGCAACAACAACAAGAATAAGAATAAGAATAAGAATAAGAATAAGAATAAGAATAAGAATAAGAATAAGAATAAGAATAAGAATAAGAATAAGAATAAGAATAAGAATAAGAATAAGAATAAGAATAAGAATAAGAATAAGAATAAGAATAAGAATAAGAATAAGAATAAGAATAAGAATAAGAATAAGAATAAGAATTGGGGTGAACTCACTAAATGTAACCTCTAAAGTTTTCAAATGACTCAAGATCAACCTGCTGTGATGTCACACTGGGAAATACAGCAGGGCCTGAAGTTTTAGGAGTAAGAATTTATTCCAAAATTTCTTAATGTTTGCTTTCAAATTGAATCAGTTTTTAAGTGTGATGATAGTTTCAGAAGTGACACAACTTGTGCTTCATCCCACAGCTTTGTATGGGAATTTAAGCAGATAAAAGCTACCTGAATGCCAGTCCAAAAGGTGGTATTTTATTTTATTTTATTTTATTTTATTTTATTTTATTTTATTTTATTTTATTTTATTTTATTTTATTTTATTTATATTTATAACAATGATTTACTGCAAAAACAAGTTTCAGAAGTGACTTGCAAGGAAACTCCTCAAAACTGGAGATTAAGGTATTCCCAACAGTGAGCAAAGAAATTCTGATATTGATGTTTCTGGAGTTTTGATATGGACATTTGCATTTGCATTGCCAGTGTAAACAGTCTGCCAGGCATATGCTTGGGTTAGCAAACAAACTATGAATCTTCTAAGTAGGAAAGTGCAGGCATCTGGGATAGGCTAGGTCACCAGCACCCTTTCAAGTCTGCAACAGCAATTCCTAACCTTTTAAAGCTATGATTAGTCATGTAATTGCGTGTCCAAATTTAGCTGATGCATTTTGCATACATAATTAATTGCTTTTCCTGAAGATCTCTCCTAATTTTTAATTATTACTGAAGCTAGCATTAAATATGGAGTGAGGTAGTCTGCACACCAATTTCCTTTAGAAACTGGTTGCAGACAGCTTGTGACAGGTGTGAGTATTCATGGAATACAGAAACTGGCTGCTGTCTAGGCTGGGATAAGAGAGTTTGACCACAGGTTCAGATTAATTCACTGACTGATATGAAGTTATTCAGTCATAATTACTTGTTAAGACATTGCTCAAATATTGTCATAGAATGAAAACTTTTTACATTTAAAGAAACTCCTCTATAGCTCCTTCTGTTTACACTTGTGACTATGTTGAAATGTAAAAGCAGAATAGAATAACAGAAACTCTATCTAATCTTATTTTCAGTACTGAGATAATGAAGTGGATGACTGTGTGTCTGCCTTGTTCTGGTGTATGTTTCCATACTGTGCTAGCCAGATGAAAATCTCTGCATGAAACTTATTATCTGAGCAGCAATGCTATTGAGAAAAACAGAATCTTTACCCCAAAAAGGGACTTAATGATTTGGCCCCTTTCTTTCCTCTAATCCATGCTGCTTTGTGAAGATGGTGCACTTGTCCTTTATGTGTACATCCCAAAACTCCACAGGTCAGTTAAAATACACTGAAAAAAGTGGTAGCACTAAACTGGTGCTCTTTGTGAAGGAGCTTTGCTTTGTGCTAATGAAAAGGTCATAAAATTGCTGAATATGTTCTATTAGAAACATTCAATTTCCTTCCCTTTTCTCTATCATCTAAAAACAAACAGCTTTAATAACAACTCTGCTGCTGCGTTCCAATTTTCATTTCAATCTCACCTCTACTTTTGTAAAGCAAATCTAAACAAAATATAAACAGAGGTCCTAGCTCAGTTTTCCACTTTTTCTTTCCTGACTTGTTAAATTCTTAGTGTGTAAATTAACTTGAATATGTTCCACTAGCTTTTTCCAAAGCAAACAGGCAGTGCTGGTCAAAAAGGGGAAGATAGGAATTAACGTTTTTCACTTGTATATATTCTTCCTTTTTAAAGTCCCAAAGAACTTTACAAAGTTTGACTGGACTATGCATACTGTGCATTTACTGCATTTTATGGGGAAAGAGTTCATGTCCCAGGAAAGAACTAAAATATAAAATTAAAAATATATTAAAAAAAATGGAGAAAACATAAACAATCCTATCATCTGCAGAAGAGCTGTAAGATTTGATTTCTAATAATAATAATAATAATGATAATGATAATGATAATGATAATAATATTTTTTAAAATAAAAATTGCTAAAAACTAAATGTTTTGTATATATAGAATCATAGAATATCCTGAGTTGGAAGGGACCCTTAAGGATCATCAAGTCCAACTCTTGACACCGCACAGGTCTACCCAAAAGTTCAGACCATGTGACTAAGCGCACAGTCCAATCTCTTCTTAAATTCAGACAGGCTCGGTGCAGTGACCACTTCCCTGGGGAGCCTGTTCCAGTGTGCAACCACCCTCTCTGTGAAGAACCCCCTCCTGATGTCAAGCCTAAATTTCCCCTGCCTCAGCTTAACCCCGTTCCCGCGGGTCCTGTCACTGGTGTTAATGGAGAAAAGGTCTCCTGCCTCTCGACACCCCCTTACGAGGAAGTTGTAGACTGTGATGAGGTCTCCCCTCAGCCTCCTCTTCTCCGGGCTGAACAGGCCCAGTGCCCTCAGCCGTTCCTCGTACGTCTTCCCCTCCAGGCCTTTCACCATCTTCGTAGCCCTCCTCTGGACACTCTCCAACAGTTTCATGTCCTTTTTATACTGTGGTGCCCAGAACTGCACACAGTACTCGAGGTGAGGCCTCACCAGCGCAGAGTAGAGCGGGACAATCACCTCCCTTGACCTACTAGCGATGCCGTGCTTGATGCACCCCAGGACATGGTTGGCCCTCCTGGCTGCCAGGGCACGCTGCTGGCTCATATTGAACTTGCTGTCTACCACGACCCCCAGATCCCTCTCTTCTAGGCTGCTCTCTAGCATCTCATCGCCCAGTCTGTACGTGCAGCCAGGGTTTCCCCGTCCCAGGTGCAGGACCCGGCACTTGCTCTTATTGAACTTCATGCGGTTGGTGATCGCCCAGCTCTCCAACCTATCCAGATCCCTCTGCAAGGCCTTTCCACCCTCATTTGAGTCCACAACTCCTCCAAGTTTGGTGTCATCGGCAAACTTGCTCAAAATACCTTCTATTCCTACATCCAGATCGTTTATAAAAATATTGAAAAGTACCGGCCCTAAAATGGAGCCTTGAGGGACCCCACCGGTGACCGCCCGCCAGCCTGATGCAGCCCCATTTACCATAATCCTTTGGGCCCTGCCCGTTAGCCAATTGCTCACCCATCGTATGATGTTTTTATTTAGCTGTATGCTGGACATTTTGTCCAGTAGGATCCTATGGGAAACCGTGTCAAAAGCCTTGCTGAAGTCCAAAAAAAATCACATATGGTGTATTTCCAAGTCTAAGATTCCTGCACTGGGACATATTCAAAACAGACATTTTTGTTAATGCATTTTTTCTTTATAAACAAATATTTTATTTTATTGCTACTGTGGTGGCAGATATTATCAGTAGGTCCATAAAGGGGCTACACAAATTCATGTATGACATATCAATAAATGGACATTGAAAACACCAATCTGTCATGACCTATATAGTTTTCTAATATAACAAATACAGACAAGGGGAGTACAGGAGGAATGGACCAAGGAAAATGACCAAGTTCATGTGTCAAAATAGGATCTGCTATTGCCAATAACAGACAAAAATGTCTGACCATGTGAACAGTTGAGCTGATCCAGTAAGTCATCTTTTCCCTTTCTATATAGAATTGCTTCCTGCTAATATGCCCAGAACAATCTTTCTCTTCTAAGTGAAAAATCTGTTCTAGGTATTACAAAAAGTATTAAAGAATATACTTTTACTTCTCCTTTCCTGAATTTACCATATGTAATTTCCACTTAAAATTATCAAATACTTTATTTATTTATTTATTTATTTTAAGAAACAATGAGAGGTATTCAAGGAGAAAAAAACAAAACCAAAAAAAAAAAAAACAACCAACCAAACAAACAAAAAAAACCAACAACAGTAAAGGTTTACAGGGTTTACAGTTTTTTTGTTTTGTTTTGTTTTCATAGAATCATGGAATGGCTTGAGTTGAAAGAGACCTTAAATATCATGTAAATTCAACTCCCCAACTCCCCTGCCATAGAACCCACCTACTAGATCAGGTTGCCCAGGACCCTATTCAGCCTGGCCTTGAACATCTCCGCAGATTGGGCAACCACAACTTCTCTGAGCTACCTGTTCCAGTTCCTCACCACCCTCAGAGTAAAGAATTTCTTCCTAACATCCAACCTAAATCTTCTCTCTTTAAGTTTAAAACTGTTTCCCCTTGTCCTATCATTATCTACACAAATAAAGTGTCCCTCTCCATCATTTTTATAAGACCCCTTTAAGTACTGGAAAGCTGCAGGGAGGTCTCCCCAGGGCTTTCTCTTCTTCAGACTGAACATCCCCAACTCTCTCAGCCTTGAGAGGCTTGAGAGGTTCTCACCTGGAGAGGTGCTCCAGCCCACAGATCATCCTGTGGCCCTTCTCTAAACTCTCTCTAATAGGTTTATGTCCTTCGTATGCTGGGGACCCCAGAGCCAAATGCAGTACTGAAGGCAGGATCTCACAAGAGCAGAGTAAAGGGGAAGATTCACCTCTCTTGACTTGTTGGCCACAGTTCTTTTGATGCAGCCGAGTATACAGTTGGCTTTCTGGGCTGAAAGTGCACATTGCTGGTTCATGTTGAGCTTCTCCTCCAGCAATGCCCCCAGGTCCTTCTCTTCAGGGCTGCTCTCAATCCATTCTCCACTCAACTTGTATTTGTGCTTAGGATTACCTCAGACCAGATTCAGGACTTTGCACTTGTCCTTGTTGAACTTCATGAGGTTCTCACAGGCGAAATGAATGCAACGGCTCACAAACAGTATTTGTTATAGTTACATGACCATTAAAGAAGTTGCTTGACTTCACAAAAATGTTTCCATGTACCTGGGGTGATGTATCAGAGGAGAAGATTCTCATAGACAGGAGGTTGCTGGCAGCTTCACATTGATATTTCTGACCTGGGAATGTGAAACATACTGCAGATTCTCTAATCCATCTGGTAAACAGAAAAGTGAGCATTTTATCTTCTGATACAGCTATGAAAGAATAGAGAATGGAAGCTGCCTTCTTGCTTTTAATCTCTGCAGATTCTAAACAATAGCAATGTCCTTTACATGCTAGATAAAAGGAAAGTATTGGAGTAAACAGTGAAAAAAATTTAGAGTTGTCAAAAAACAAACAAACAAGACCTTCTGAACACTTCTACATGTCATTGATTAGAAATGCAAATATTTCAGTGTTTTATTTTTAATATAGTGTCATATTTTTACACATGCACATGCGATTGTATATCTATATATGGTGCTGGATGATCAGGTATGAACAGTAAAACCTTTTAAGCTTTAGGGAGAAATATAGTACAACTCTCTGGTAATCAGCAGGTCAACAACTGGTACTTTATTTATCTCAGTGTATTAGTGACATGTGCTTTCATCCAGGATGCCAAGGATACTATACAGATCAAAATTTTCAGTATTTACTCATCTAAAAAGGTCATTCATATTTGCTTCAAAACTAAGATTAGATGATGGAATATGTTTATTGGTTAGATCTGAACTTCAGGAGCATTTAGAGAACATCAGAAAATTTCCCATGGGTATATTTTAGCAATGAAAGCCTGAAACATATGTTGAATACTATTAGCACTCACGATCCTTTCTCTAGAACCTTTCTGAATTTTATGTATGATGGCTAATTACCAGAAACCGATAACCAATATAATAAACAAACAAACAAACAAATAAATAAATTGTATCTACATCAGAAGTCAGTGAGAGAAGACA
Source organism: Anas platyrhynchos (assembly GCF_047663525.1). Taxonomy (NCBI): domain Eukaryota; kingdom Metazoa; phylum Chordata; class Aves; order Anseriformes; family Anatidae; genus Anas; species Anas platyrhynchos. The sequence continues at coordinate 133,648,282 of NC_092587.1, forward strand.
GATTGTGTTTTATTTTATTTTATTTTATTTTATTTTATTTTATTTTATTTTATTTTATTTTATTTTATTTTATTTATTGCAGGGCAGGCAGACGATCAGGCCCAGTCAGCATGGGTTTATGAAAGGCAGATCCTGCTTGACAAACCTGATCTCCTTCTGTGACAAAGTAACGCGCTTGGTGGATGAGGGAAAGGCTGTTGGTGTGGTCTACCTTGACTTCAGCAAGGCTTTTGACACCGTCTCCCACAGCATTATCCTCAAGAAAATGGCTGCTCTTGACTTGGACTGGCGCACGCTTCGTTGGGTTAGAAACTGGCTGGATAGCCAGGCATAAAGAGTTGTGGTAAATGGAGTCAAGTCCAGCTGGAGGCCAGTCACTAGTGGCGTCCCCCAGGGCTCGGTGCTGGGGCCGGTCCTGTTTAACATCTTCATCAATGATCTGGACGAGGGCATTGAGTGCACCCTCAGTAAGTTTGCAGATGACACCAAGTAAGGTGCGTGTGTCAATCTGCTCGAGGGTAGGAAAGCTCTGCAGGAGGATCTGGATAGGCTGCACCGATGGGCTGAGGTCAACTGCATGAAGTTCAACAAGGCCAAGTGCCGGGTCCTGCACCTGGGGCGCAATAACCCCAAGCAGAGCTACAGGCTGGGAGATGAGTGGTTGGAGAGCTGCCAGGCAGAGAAGGACCTGGGAGTGATGGTGGACAGTCGGCTGAATATGAGCCAGCAGTGTGCTCAGGTGGCCAAGAAGGCCAATGGCATCCTGGCTTGTATAAGAAGCAGCATGGCCAGCAGGGCTAGGGAGGTGATCGTCCCCCTGTACTCGGCTCTGGTGAGGCCGCACCTCGAGTACTGTGTTCAGTTTTGGGCCCCTTGCTACAAGAAGGACATTGAGGTGCTTGAGTGGGTCCAGAGAAGGGCGACAAAGCTGGTGAGAGGTCTGGAGAACAAGTCCTATGAGGAGTGGCTGAGGGAGCTGGGCTTGTTCAGCCTGGAGAAGAGGAGGCTCAGGGGCGACCTTATCGCTCTTTACAGATACCTTAAAGGAGGCTGTAGCGAGGTGGGGGTTGGTCTGTTCTCCCACATGCCTGGTGACAGGACGAGGAGGAATGGGCTTAAGTTGGGCCAGGGGAGTTTTAGGTTAGATGTTAGGAAGAACTTCTTTACCGAAAGGGTTGTTAGACACTGGAACAGGCTGCTCAGGGAGGTGGTGGAGTCACCATCCCTGGAAGTCTTTAAAAGATGTTTAGATGTAGAGCTTAGGGATATGGTTTAGTGGGGACTGTTAGCGTTAGGTCAGAGGTTGGACTCGATGATCTTGAGGTCTCTTCCAACCTAGAAATTCTCTGTGAAATTTTATTTTATTTTATTTTATTATTTTTATTTTATTTTATTTTATTTTATTTTATTTTATTTTATTTTATTTTATTTTATTTCATTTCATTTCATTTCATTTCATTTTATTATTTTAATTGAATTCACTCAAGACAAACTGTAGCCACAATCAGGACATAATGACTGCAACATAAGGACTGCATCTGACCATGCTGCAGGGTTTTTTTGTTTGTTTGTTTGTTTGGTTGGTTGGTTTGTTTTTTGTTTTTTTTTTTTTTTTTTCTTTGCCAGCATATTATTTGAGCTTTTGGAAAATTCTGAGAGAGGAGAAGAATGCAGCTGAAAAGCAAAGGACTAAACTTGCATTACAGTGATTACTATGATTACAATTACTATGATTGCAGAATAACCTTAGTGTGATTAGGTGAGCATCCCAGAGCAAAGACTTATGGATTTGAGACATATTTTCTTTCAGTATCACAATATAATAATAATAATAATAATAATCTCTACCATGAATTATTGGTTCATTATTGGTTTTTATTTTTATAAATTAATTCCCATAATAAAACTTTTTGTTTTCATCTATTATATCTGGAATACATGATAGTATGTTACAGATACCCATTTACATATTCTCTCCCTTTGTTGCAAGGTACTATTACATTTTTTGACAGACACAACAAAAGAAGAAATGACAATATTTGAAGTGATATTATTCATGACTTGGGAGAAATAAAGTTATCTTTTTCTCTCCATGTTGTGTAGGTCCTCCAAGCCATGCACTATCAAATGATCAAGCATTCCAGTCCAACCTATGTAACAATTTATTCTGTGCTACAGTCAATAGGAATCTTCCCACTACTACAACAAGCGTCTTTACATTTGCTTGTTGGATCATAGAGTTTTTAGGACAGGAATAGTCATTAGGAATATGCTATACTCAGCAAATATGAACTTTATTACTTAGCATACAATTAACATAAAAATAATAGTGGGTTTTCAATCCAATGGATGAAGGCATGGCCCATGTGAGATTAAAAGAGAAAGAGAGAGAGAAAAATAATATATATATATATATATATATATATATATATATATATATTTATTTATTTTTATTTTTTTTTTTTCTCCTTATTTTCAGTGTTTTGTAAAATGCCAGCTCCATCTGCACTAACTGGAGTTTGGTATTGACTATAATAGTGTCAAGATTTTGAATAGAAAATTGTGTATGATTTTATTTGAGGTAATTTGATACTATGACATTCTTAATTCCTTGATAATACCAAATATTTGACTAAAAAAAAAATAAATTAAATGTTAAAAACTATTAGGTATGTAAAATCAGATAAAGTTGTTAACAATAAATTACAATAAATACTTCAGGCTTGTAAATAATCCATAGGAATTTATTTTCTTTCCTAGCATTAAATGTATACTGTAAGATATATCTTCAGTAAAATTTGGAAAATATCTTGTATTTTCCAAACACAGAAGAAATATAACAGTATAATCCATCAAAAGGATATGCGTATTGCCTGGAAGACTAAATATTTTTAGGTCAATTGATTCATACTTATAATCACAGGTTATCAGGTTAGTTACTTTCTGACAAATATAACACTGGTTTCAAATAGGATTATTTTTATATCATTGTTTATAAATTTAAATTTTCATCTGGAACTGGGTTAGAATGCACAAACCATTTAAAACAAACATAAAAAAATAAAATAAAATAAAAACCGTTAGCTTGTGACAAACTAGCAAATCTGTAATCAACTTTGGCTATCTTGTCTGTGTCTTAAACAGAAAAGTTGCTTATGAAATTACTCAGAGGAGAAAAATAGTATACACACATAGCATGTCCATTCAGTGAACAACGTTAAATATACGAAATGGATTTTGGATGCTAGCAAGATCCAGCTAGCCTCCAGCACAGCTTTAAGTCTTTTGTCATCTACACTGACAGAATTGTCCAAGGAGATGCTTTGCCTGACTGTTACTCAGTGCCCACTGCTCAAAACCCTTTTACCTCCAACATACTGTCATGACATCTGGAGTTGGTAAAAGGTCAATATTTGTTTGTGTCAAGATATTCCTGCCTGGTGATATCATTCAATTCCTTTACATTGCCAAATCCTTACAAGTTTTATTTGTGAGGGGCAAAGTTTAGATTCCAAAATATTTAAAATGTCTGCAATATGAACGTATTGCTCCTCTAGCTGATCCAGATAAGCCCAAAGGGATTCATAAATGGGCATAAATGGGAGATTTTTGTCTCAGTCATTTACAACCCAGTGTATAAAGGGAACTTGTTGGTAACTTTTATAATAAAATTTACTATTTGTAGTAAGGAAAATCAGTCTCAATTGCCAGAAAAATGGTAAACTCCAAAAATTTAGGAGCAGACATTCTACCCATTCTGTTGACCTTACTAGCCTTTGGGAGGGTGAAGGGGGAATGGGGAGACAGCCTTGATATTGTGTCAGCATTGTTCAGCAATAGACAAAACATGAGTGTGATACCAATGCTCTTCTAGGTGCAAGTGCAAAGAACAGCACTATATGGGCTGCTGTATGGAAATTTAACTAAATCCCAGCCGTCACCTTAAAAAACAGACATCCAAAAAGCAGGAGACAAAGTGTTTTTATAATAATTGAAAGATAAATTATTTAAAATGTGTAGAAAAAATATATTCACACTCAGGTAACATTTAACAGAATACATTTCTTTCCCACCTTACTAGCTGAACAGATTTAGTCAAAGAGGTAAACTACAATAGTTTTTACATTTTTGGACTTAATGAGTTCATTTTAAAAGGTGGACTGCAAAGTCTTTTGAGTTAGTCAAATAGTAGCAGGAATTTAGGACTTTCACCTCACTCTCTTGTGAGTTCAGCAAGTGATCAAGAGGTACCAAGAAACAGTAACTGCATTTGATCACAGTGGATTGTTTTCACTAACCCTATCAGCTGCATTAAATGCCTGACAGCCATACTAGGAAACAATACATGCTAACAGGAGCAAAGATATGTTGTATGAAAGGAAAAGAGAGTGCCATAAATCACTCATTAAAAATAAATTTGTAGGCAATGGTTGTGATAGTTACATACCACCCTTTGGAAGTGTTTATAGTGTGCAACTTTACCTCTGCTGGCTGTACTCAATGGTGGTCTCCCATATTAAGTACATGTAATAAGGACTTCAAGGAGGACACTTTTTTCTGTGATTGTATGAAGCTTGATGGTATGTAACTGTGATATTTATAATTGTTGATGCAAATAAAATATCAGTTAACATCATAATTTTATTAATAGTATGAGGTCAGAAAAGACAGGTGATGACTAGTTAAGAATATCAATAAAGATGATATTTTAACACATCACCTTTTTTTAACAGGAAAACACAATGCATCTGGTTTACAGCCCTGTAGAGCACACATCTGTGTTACCATTTGACACAGATTTATATTATGTTTATATTGCTAGTCTTAGGTATATCCCCCTCCTCCCTTTTCCAGGCATCTGACACATGTGTAGACATTGTTAAAATGCAATAACTCTCCATCTCCCTTTCTTGCATATCCATCCATGTAAGAAAGTGGGCAGAGTGGGGGTCAGGAAATTGGCATGGCTGAGGCAAGGACCTGCTAGTGAAACTGAAGTGCAAGAAAGAAATGCACAGGCAGAGGAAGCAGGGACATGTGACATGGAAAAAGTACAGAGATGATGTCTTGATGTGCAGGATGATCAGGAAAGCCAAGGCACAGATAGAACTGAGCTTGGCAAGAGATGTAAAGAATAATAATAAGGGGTTCTATAGGTATATTGCTCAGAAAAGAAAGGCCAAGGAGAGTGTACCCCCTCTGATGAACAAGAAGGAAGGGCTGGTAACAACAGACATAGAGAAGACTGAGGTACTCCACAACTTCTTTGCTCCAGTCTTCACTGACAGCCAGGCTTCCCATATCTCTCAAATTCCTGAACCTCTAGGTGGGGGCCGGGGGAGAAAACGCCTTCCCACTGTAAGCAAAGAGCAAGTTTGAGACCACCTGCTTAAACTGAACTAGTCTGTGGGGGCCAATGATATGCATCCCAGGGTCCTGAAAGAACGGGTTGATATAGATGCCAACCCTCTCTCCATCATATTTGAATAGACCTGGCAGTCAGGTGTAGTCCCTGGTGACTGGAAAAGGGGAAATATTGCTCCCATCTTTAAAAAGGTTAGAAAGGAGGACCTGGGGAACTACGAGATGATGAGATTCACCTCTGTGCCTGGGATCATGGAACAGATCACAAAATCACAGAATCACAGGATGACCGAGGTTGGAAGGAACCTCTGAAGATCATCTAGTCCAACCCTCCCTGCCAAGCAAGATCACCTAGATCCTCTCAGAAGCAATGTCAAGGTATATGCAGAACAAGGAAGTGGTGAGCAAACATGTCTTCACCAAGGGCAAATTGTTCCTGAACAATTTGGTGGCCTTCTATGATGGAGCGAATGCAACGGGTGACAAGGGAAGACCAACCAATATCATCTAACTGAACTTCTGCCCCACACAACATCCTGATCTCCATGTTGGAGAGATATAGATGTGATAGGTGGAACAATCAGTGGATAAGGAATTGGTTTGAAGGTTGAGCCCAGAGAGTGGTGGCCAATGGATTTATGTCCAGGTGGATGCTGGTGATGAGTGGTGTGCCTCAGCGTTCTGTTCTGGGACTGGTACTGTTTAATACCTTTATCAGTGTCATAGACAATGGGATCTAGCGTAACCTCAGCAAGTTTGTAAATAATGCCAAACTGAGTGGTGCAGTTGATACAAGAGAAGGCAGGGAAGCCATGCAAAGGGATCTGGAAAAACTTGACAAGTAGGGCCACATGCACATAATGAGGTTCAACGAGTCCAAATGCAAGGTCCTGCACCTGAATTGGGGCAATCCCAGACATGAGTACAGACTGGGAGAAGAACTCCTTGAAAGCAGCCCTGCAGAGAAGTTCTGGTGGATGAAAAGCTCAACAGGAGCCATCAGTGTGCACTTGCAGCCCGGAAGGCCAGCTGTGTCCTGGACTGCATCAAAAGAGGAGTGGACAGCAGGTCAAGGGAGGTGATTGTCCCCCTCTACTCTGCCCTTGTGAGGCCCCACTTGGAGTACTGCATCCAGGTTTGGGGTCTCCAGCACAAGAAGCAGATGGGGATATTTTAGAATAGGTCCAGAGGAGGGCTACGAAGTTGATCAGAGTGCTGGAGCACTCTACAGGCTGAGAGAAATGAGGATGTTCAGCCTGAAGAAGTGAAAGTCCTGAGGTGACTTTGTTGTAGTTTTTCAATACTTGAAAGGGAGCTTATAGGAAAGATGGAGAGCATCATCTTGCTCGGGCAGATAATGATAGCACAAGGTAGAGTGGTTTTAAACTTAAAAAGGGGAGATTTAGAGCTTAGGAGGAAATTCTTTACTCAGAGGGTGGTGAGAAACTGGAACAGGTTGACCAGAGAAGTTGTGGATGTCCCATCTCTGAAAGTGTTCAAGACCAGTCTGGATGAAGCCCTGGGCAACATGATGTAGCTTGTGGCATCCCTGCCTATGGCTGGGAGGTTGGAACTAGATGGTCTTTAAGGTCCCTTCCAACCTGAGACATTCTATATTTCTATGATACAAGCTGAAATGACTTCCCAAGCTTGACTTTTCATTACTTGGCATGGATTTAAGACGGTTGTAAATCTAAGCAGCAGAGACATAACAATAATGCAACATATGGTTAAATAAGTGTGTTTAGTCACAGTTATTTGATATAGTCATAATAATTTTCTATATGTGTACTGTGATGGTGTCTAAAGGCTCCTATTTTATATAGAACCTGTGTGAAGTAGGTAAGAAAATATCTCCTCTAGAGAGTTTACATTCTAAGTGCTACACAAGCAGATGAAAGATGAGAAGGATATGACCTATAAATAAATGAAGATGATGATGACTGACACATTTTTATTTATTAAATATGTGTGTTATTGCTACTTCTCCCTAGGTAATGCATCCTGAGGAATTACCCTACAAAACTGCTGTAAATAATTAGCAGAAAAAAAACATCCTGGGCAGACGAGACTTTGAATGCTGTAATAGATCCTGTCTAGGTCAGTGGAATATTTTGCCAGTGAGGACTTTGATAGCACTAATGGAAGTCCACCTGAGCCCCTACTGATGATAATACTACCAGCAGACACACTGATAAATTATAATGGGCACAGCAACAGCAGCAGCCACTCCAGAAACGTCTTTAAAGTGAATTTCCTTTAATGGCTAGGAAGACAAATGGCTCACATTTTATCATTGGATTCCTCCTCTTTCAGAAAATTGCCAATAAACTTCCTGTCCTTAGCTGAAGATTTGGCAGCAACTTGCACATAACAAATTTAACCCATTCAGTGGCTTTCATTTGTTTATGTGTCAGTTACTTGCTCAAACTCTCCTTCTTAAGCTAAATGATCTTATGTCTTTTCATAACTGAAACTAAGATATACATATATGTATTTAATGGCTCATAAACTAAAGTATTGTTTCTGAAGAGGTTAGACTCCTGTAAAATTTTTATTCAGAAGTAGTTTGCGTATGTTGTAAGTACCTAAATTTATGAGGTACTTCCCCTTTGTATTATGGAGTTCCTAGTTCACCACTGGTTGTTTTTCTGGTCTTCTCAGACCTGACCAGCTTGTACCTAACTCTTCCTAATCCCAGACAGAAACCCAGAACATTAACTGTGGGGACACAAACAAATACCAGTTTTTTTTCTGTGGCTTAATGTAATACCTTGCATCAACTGAACTTGTTGTGAGCTCTGTTAGGACTCTGATTTTCTTTCATTTATCAAACAGTTGCAACTGCCACAGTTTGAAACGTTGTTCCCCCATCCAAAATTGTTTGTACTTGTCCATCATCCTGGCAGCCAGTATGACAGAACAAATATTATTTTTCTTGTACAGGTTAGTTTAGATTCTTATTCACTGCTTATTTAATGTAGTTAGTTTGCTGCCTTATAGTAAGTGGCTAACTCATATGAAAATGTGTTTTGTCGTTGTTGTTATTTATTTTATTTTATTTTATTTTATTTTATTTTATTTTATTTTATTTTATTTTATTTTATTTTATTTTATTTTATTTTATTTTATTTTATTTTATTTTATTTTATTTTATTTTAATTTTATTTTTTATGTTTTGTTTATTTTATTTTTTCCCTTGCTAATTTAATTTCAGGGAATGATGATCTCTGGCTGAGGAGACCTCAACTTGGATCTAGTTTCACTGATGCTATAAGTGCCTTCAGACCTTTTAACTACAAAGTAAAGCACATTACTTGGAAACTATATGAAGAAAATTACCCCACTCTTGGGATGAACTAACAACATGCTGTTGTGGTTCTACCTGAGTGGACAGCCAAGCGCCACAACAGCCACTCTCTCACTCCCCCTCCTCAAAGAGGGACGGGGAGAAAATATGATGAAAAAGGCTCAAAGCTCATAGGTTGAGATACGGACAAGAAGATCATGCAGTAATTATTGTAACGGGCAAAAGAGACTTGGCATAGGGAGATAGTAAGATTTATTGCTTATTACTAACAAGCTAGAGAAGTGAGAAACAAAGGAAAGAAACCAAAAGCACCTTCCCCCCCCCCATCCACCCTCTTCCACCTTCTCCCCCCGAGCAGCGCAGGGGAACGGGGGAATGGGGGTTATGGTCAGTCTACAGTGCTTCTTCTGTGCCGCTCCTTCTCGGTCACTCTCGTCCCCTGTGCTGTGCAGTTCCTCCCATGGGATACAGTCCTTGATGAACTGATCCAGTGTGAGCTTCCCACAGGCAGCAGCTCTTCCAGAACTGCTCCAGATATGGGTCTGTACCACGGGGTCCATCCCTCAGGAGAAAACTGCTCCAACCTGGGTCCCCCACGGGCAGCAGCTCCTGCCAGGTCACCTGCTCCTGCGTGGTCTCCTCTCCACGGGCTACAGGTCCGGCCCAGAATCTGCTCTGGCAGGAATCTTCCACAGGCGGCAGCCTCCGTCGGTGCAGGGCCACCTGCTCCACCGTGGTCTCCTCCACGGGCTGCAGTGTGGAACCCTGCTCCACCGTGGTACTCCATGGGCTGCAGGGGGACGTCCTGCTTCACCATGGTCCTCACCACAGGCTGCAGGGGACTTCTGTTGCAGCGCCTGGAGCACCTCTTCCCCTCCTTCTGCACTGACCTTGGTGCCTGCAAGGCCGTTCCTCAGTCCTCTCACTCTCCCAGCTGCTGTGTGGTGCAGTGGTTTTTTCCCTGTCTTAAATATGCTCTCATAGAGGCACAAAACAACATCACTTATTGGCTTGGCTCTGGTCAGCAGTGGGGCTCTTACCAAACATGGGGCAGCTTCTAGATCCTTCTTACAGAAACGACCCCTATGGCCCCCTGCTACCAAAATCTTGCCACGTAAATCCACTACACATGCTGAAGAATAGTCTCTCAGCTGACAGGCAGAACTTGACAGTGCTCTCAGTACTACAGGATCTGACACATAGGTCCTGTAAGTGACTTCTTGTGCAGGTCACTGTCAGAGACAGTAATGCTTTCAAAATTGTCTGGTCACTACATAATTGCTCTTTGTATTCAAGTATTCACTGACAGAATTTAGGAAAAGGACTTAATGTGTTCATTAGTCTGTGGAGTTTCAAAAATATATTCTCAGAAGATTGCGAGACAGTAGAGGCTAGCTTAGGTAGAAAGCACTCCCCACATTCCTGTTAAAATTATAATCTGGGTAACAAAAGAAAGATGATTATTTGGCTTGAAAAAGCATGAATGATATAATCCAGTGAGAGGGGCATTTGGAAACAGATATCACTACCTACTACTGAGACCATCGTTTATGTAATTATTTTGCAGAGAAAAATAATTCCAATACTTTTGATCTTCTAATTGTGTCCCTTTGTAGTCCAAAAGCAGGAGATTTTCAAACAGCTTCCAAGAATGATTTTTGCAGAAAACTTACTTGCATTTTGAAACTTACAACTATGATGTTCTTTTGAAGTCCACAGGTCTGTGAGAAGTGTCTTACAGACCACCAATTGTCAAAGGAGTTACCTGCAGAGCTATTATGTTTGGCTTTGAACATCGAGATCCTTAGCATTGTGGCTGTAGATGAAACCTGAACTGATGAAGATATCTGACTTACGAATGAATGTGAGCTGTAGCATTAGCATTAGGTATTTAGGGACTGCATTTCATTTCTCTTAGCTTTCATATAATGGTATTTCTATTCTTCCTGTGATGTTCAAGTGCAGTTAAAGATGTATGTGTGTACTGATAGGTGTTTTTTTTTTTTTAATCTTTTACTTTTTTTTTTTTTTTCCTTGCATAGTTTTAGGAATATTCTTTTTCTGTAATCCTTGAATAATGCTATAAATAATTCTTTATAATATCAATAATTTATCAGTCTGTGTATCACTTTAAAACTAGACAGGTTAGACAGACCTTGTAAAGTCTGACTCCAGTGCATTTAATGTCTGTATCTAATCTAAAACAGAAATGAAGCAGGGGTGGGTAATTAGCCTTTGGTTAGGTCAACCTATCATATCAGTGAAAGTAATAGGCCATATCTGTCAAGACCAGATCAAGATTTCTACGGGTATTTATGTCAACGCTACATGGAATTCCCCTAAAAGTATTAATCTGAATCAAAATTTAACCATACAAGCCTTTAAAAAATGTGTTGCACAGAGAGTTTATTAATGAAGAAGACATAATTTTGTCTGTTTGCCTGTGGTAGGAACTTTTAAAATATTATTTATCCAGACCACCCAAAGAACCTGGTTGTACTGTGACTGTATAGTGCTTAATACAGAAGAGGCAAGGCTCTGTCCTCCAAAGATTGAGATCTAAACGGCAGCAGGAACATAGACTGTGAATGTGCATAGGGATTGCCTTCATTCATTGTCATTATAAATATCACAAAATCATAGAATATTCTGAGCTGTAAGGAACCCATAAGGACTAAAAAGTCCAACTCCTGACTCCACACAGGATCACAAAAAAATCATACCCTGTGTCTGGGAGAGTTGTACAAATGCTTCTTGAACTTCAGCAGGCTCAGTGTCATGAACACTTCCCTGGGGAGCCCGTTGCAGTGCCCGACCATCCTCTCAGTGAATAACCTTCTCCTAATATTCAACCTGAACTCCCTTGTGCAGTTTCCTATCATTCTTTTAGGTCATTTTTCTGGTTACCAGAGAGAAGAGATCAGTGCCTGCCACTCCGCTTCTCTTGTGAGGAAGCTGAAGGCTGACATGAGGTCTCCTCTCAGACTCTTCTTCTCTAGGCTGAACAAACCAAATGACTTCAGCTGCTCTTCATACATCTACACCTGTCACCATCTTTGTTGCCCTCCTTTGGACATTCTTTAATAGTTTTATGTCCCTCTTATACTGTGGTACATGAAACTGCACACAGTACTCAAAGTGAGGTCACACCAGCACAGAGTAGGGTGGGACAATCACTTCCCTTGACCATCTAGCAATACTGTGCTTGCTGTATCCCAGGACACAGATGGTCTTTTTGCTGTGACCACCATAGGCCTTGAGCTAAACTACTGAGATGCTGTGGTTTGTGGGCAAAATGAATAGACAGAGCAAATTTTCAACAGTTCAGACTATAATTCACAGAAATAACCCATATAGTCCTTTTTTATGTTTCTAAACATGCAAAATGAAAATAAACATTAAATTAGCATAATAATAAATTTGTTCATGTGTGAAGGATATTTTGAAGATTAAAGATACTACACTGTAGAAATACTGTTATTGTGGTCTTATCAGATATTGATCAGGAGAAAGATTCCTTAATTATTTATAGTTTCAGATAAAAAAAAGTACCTTGTTTTAAATGATCATGAATGAAAAGAGAGGATATGCAGGACTGGAATCAGTTTCTGGTTCAGTGTCAGTGTGACAGTACACTACAATGAAGTTATCAAATTGCTATGCATAGCAATATGAAGATATAGCTATGCTATATCTTCAGTATATTGTAGAATAATCAACAACACAGCAAGTATTTCATTTTGATATAAATGAAAAAATCTGAATTTGAAAATACATATATGATTTTCTGGATGTTATTTTTGTTAATCTGTGCAATTTTCTCTGAAAATACAGATCAACTTCTTCTTTTATTGCCAAAATGTAACAAGATAATTCAAATAGGAAACACTTATTTCTCATTATTTAGTAAAGAGCAATTTGGGACTTTCTATTTACACTTACTATGTACCCCAAATCTTAATTTTTTGAACGTTAATTTCAAAGTTGTCTCTGGTTTGTTCTCCAGTTTACTTGGTGGTCTTGATGGACTCATTCTACTTTCTTTTAATTTTGTTCTGCTCTGTAGTTTAACATGAAATCATTCTGCAGTTCTCATTTACTTGAAATCTTATGAAGAACAACATTTGTTACTTATTATCATCACTGTATCTACCAAGTAAGGTTATTCAGTGTAGAGGTGAATCCAGTGTAGGTTACCTGAATAGAAAATTTGTTGTGGATTTCAATCCACCTAGATGAGCCTTTTGCACCAGGAAGCAAGTTAAAGATCTCATTCCATCCTGATTTATGTATCAGGACCACCCACTCTTACCTTTGCATAAAAGGGAATGGACAATATGAATATTTGAGTAAGACGACCAAACAGACAACAGGGACTGGTAAAGAGTCAATTGCTGTTGAAGCAACTCTTCTGCTTGAAGTTTGTATTATGAATATGAATTGTTTGGAATGAGAAGCTAGCCAAGCAAACAGAATCTAAGAGGGACTCCTTGTCTCTTTTTCCTTTCCTTTCCTTTCCTTTCCTTTCCTTTCCTTTCCTTTCCTTTCCTTTCCTTTCCTTTCCTTTCCTTTCCTTTCCTTTCCTTTCCTTTCCTTTCCTTTCCTTTCCTTTCCTTTCCTTTCCTTTCCTTTCCTTTCCTTTCCTTTCCTTTCCTTTCCTTTCCTTTCCTTTCCTTTCCTTTCCTTTCCTTTCCTTTCCTTTCCTTTCCTTTCCATCCTTATGTTTCTACCATCAGCAGACAATACACTATACCTGGTTTAAAAAGTAATGTATGGAAATTTTGTAGTGATTGGATGTGGGAGACCAAACAATGCCTCAGTTTGACTGACACGAAAAGAGGTTTCTTGGGATGGAACACATCAGAGGTAGAGTCAAGTTGGGTTAACACTAGAATACAATGTTTCCTTGTAAGAAGCAATTGTATTACTTAGCAAGTGGTATTCTTCTCTCCTAACAATTGCTCCTGGACTCCTGCTTGGTGTTATAAATATGCAGGGGATGGTTGCAGATACCCTCCCAAATAAACTAGAATTTCCAATTACACCTTTAGCTTTTGGAAAGTTGTAAAAAGGATAAAATTGTGTTCCAATGTTCTGAACAAATGTTTTTTACTTAAAACCTTTCATCATATACTTAGCTAGAGTCTGTGGAAACTTTAATTTTATTGCTGTTTTTGTGCATAATTAAGACATAGATGCAAACATTTGTCTTGCATAGATGCAAGAAAAAGATACAAACATAAGAGATAATTCTTTAGTAACTTGTAATAAATTGTTCTCTGACATTTCAATACAGGTGGGAGATCATTAGTCAAATTAACTAGTGCATACGTTAATATCCTCCAAATTTATCTTGTAAAAAGCATGACATACTCATCAAAATAAAGACTGTCCTGCAAAATTTGGTACAGATGGCAGTGCAAGATGACATCTTTTCTAAATGTGTCAAAATGTTCACTCAGTCAAGCAATATGATTGGTTGCACATTCTGGGTGCATTATTAAAATAACAAAAGCAGTAAAATTCACTTGCATGAACACCTGCTGCTAGAGTTACTTAAGTAAGGCAAAACATATAATTAAGTAATATATTATTTTTTTTTTCCACTGGCAAATAAGTTAACAGTTTAATGTAATGATTGGATTGCTTAAAAGGTTTTAAGTCAATTCATTACACTACTTATTAGATTTACAACATTCAAGTACAAACTATCCCTTCCTTATTGATAGTGAAGTGATCCTGATACGACCCTTCATACAATATAAGAAGACGTTATATAAGAATAGACACATAACAGGCCTATTTTGTCTGTAGGTTGTATCTTTAAAGTATGAATACTATCTTTCAGATAGAATGCATTCCTCTACTGCTTGAAACAGGAAAGCATGGAGATGATTGATAAGTCCAATATCACAGACAGAACTCAGATTTGAGAAAATAAGGCAATATTTGTTCTGTTCTGGGGATATGATGTGGTGGTAGAAACAAAGCATCTACAACAGTAGAGATGCTGTTTTTATTTTGTTATTTCAGCATTTTAAAATGTCAAGAACACATCGTATGAAGTCTAATCTAACTCTTGTGACAGCAAATCTCATCAAGGCATGAATATCATTTTTTTTATTGAAGAATGATTTTTATTTCAAATGATTAAAATATTTTCAAGACATTTTTATTTTTATTTTTATTTTTATTTTTATTTTTATTTTTATTTCTATTTTTATTTTATTTTTATTTTTTCCTCATTGGAGAACTCAGCTAATCCATGCCTGGTTTCAGTTCAGGGTCCTACACTCCAGTAATGTTAACTGTTACTAAAATGTTCAAAGGAACATGCTGAGGAGGGAAATAAGGCATATCTGTTGGAGGCCTGAGCACATCTTTGCTACACCAGCCTTAGTCTGAAATTGTACACAGGAAGTGACTCTGTACTTGGCAGTGCAGAGCAATAACCATGGAGCCCTTTCTTCAGCCTTTATGCTTGACCTTCACAACAATGGTTAGCTGACTAAAATAGGACATTAAACTAATCTCCTTATGTAAACAAAAACAAAATAAAAAACAAAACAAGAAAAAATCACAACTGAGCAATGTCTACTCTCTTGTTTTTATATAGGAGGAAAGGGAACAAAACTAGAACACTTTGACGACTGATATACAGTTAAACTGTTAGCTCAGTGTAACAGCCTACGGGTGAATTTGGTAACAACAGGCTGACACTGGAGAAACTGCTGTCTTGAAGGGTTAACCAAGACTGCACTTGCAGTCTTGGTTATTGTGAAGCAGGAAGAGTAACAGTCCAAGCTGTGTGAGCACCTCCCCTCCCCCTCCCCCGGCACACACACATACCAAAACACATGTTTATTTCTCTGTGTGCAAGGTGCCCACCTGTTCAGCCCCCCAGGCCCTGGCCAGCCCTGCCACTGATGCTTCAAACCGGGATGCGATGCTCTTTGCGAGAGGCTGTGGATGGAGATACGGTTTCTGTAGTGATGGGGAGACTACGGAGAGCTATTGGCTGCCGGCTTTGTAAATTTCATTCAGTTTGGTCCAATAGCAGGAGGAGAGCGCCTGGTACAGCCTGGACCTCTCTCCCCCTCTCCCAGCTTGCCTTGCCTTGCAGATCAGTCTCTCCCCGGCTCGGTCTCTCTGCATAGGCAATCACAGCTCCTACTCGCAGACCCAACTCTCTCTCTTGCACTGATTGTAATGAATTTTCTGCCTGAATGTAGGTTGCTGACAAGTGAGAACACGAGTTTCTTTCAGATCCAGTGTTGTTGTTTTTCCTATTGTTATTTTTAATTTTTATCCCCTTCGTGGTCGTTGCATTCCTTTGGAGAAGCAAATCGCGTTGGATTCCAAAAAGGAGAGCAGGAATCTTGTGTGAATAATCCCGGCTGCATCATGATACCCTGAGAGGATTTCCTGAAAGAATCTGGCTGTGTTAAAAAGACCATTATGCTTCTGCAGCTATTCCAGTGTTAAGGTAGGAGTACTGGGTTTACCGTTTGCGTGTTCATTTCATTTTTTTTTTTTTCATTTTTTTCAGTTGCCTTTTTTTCCTTTTTTTTTTTTTTTTTTTTTTTTTTTTTTTTCCCGGCGGGGGTGGGGGAGAGGTGTTGCAGTTGGTACTCTGGCAAAGGGCGAGCAGTTTGCTGCAGTCGTCTGTGGTTTTACTTTTCCCATCATTATAAAGCAATACTTTCTGCCATCTCCACCATCATACATGATCTCGATGTCACATATGTGTATATATGCAAATGTATTTATTTTTTATCTGCTTTGGTCTCGACCCCCATAGCCCCCTTGCACCATAATTTGTTTGGAGACATTTTGCTGCAATCAGCTATTTGGAAAGGCTCTGGGGTTCTGTGTGAGATGTTTACAAAGTAGCTCTGCCTTACAGCCGAATAAACAGAAGAGTGTGGAGGAGAGGAGGGAAAAATATCTGCAGTACAGAGAGAGAGAGAGAGAGGGAGAGAAAGAGCGAAGCCACAGTTTTCTGCAAGCGCGGAGAGGGGCTGGAGCAGTACCTCATGCTCTGTGTGCGCCTGTGGTTTTCAGGGAAATACAAAACCAACACGTCGGGTTTTGGTTAACCACTTCCCTCGCTGCCACCACAGCCACAAAAAAGAAAAAGGGGACGGGGGAGGATGGCGGGGGAGGGGAGGGGGGGGAGAGAACGAGGGAGGTGGCTGTTCAGAGGAAATCTTGGCTCTTGGATTAAGCTGTGCACCCGCTTTTGGTTTAGCTATTCTGTTTTTTTTTTTTTTTCTTTTTTTCTTTTTTTTTTTTTTTTTTCCCTTTCTTTCGTTCCTTTTCCGGGCTCGGGTAAAATGCCCGCTTTTGTGATGGGCATGGGTTCCCGCACGTGATGGAGCGGGGACTGGCACTGGGGAGAGCCAGCACCAGTATGCGCGGAGCGGCAGCGGCGGAGGGTGGGGGGGGGAGGGAGGGAGGGGGAAAAAAAAAAAAAAAAAGGAAAAAAAAAAGCAGCAGAAAAAAAAAGCACACCCCCACCTCGACCGACAGTAAATCGGCTTCTCTGCAAAGCTGGGGCGGGGGCGGGCGAGGCGGGGGCTGGCGGCGGGAGGCGCCAGGGCTGCGCCCCCTCCCTGAGGAAAGGCCGTCGCCACCCCCCGCGCCCCGCCGAGCGGGGGCGGCCCCGCGGCCCTTTCGGACGCCCGGCAGGCGGCGCGGGGGGCCAGGGGGAACCAGCAACTCGACCTCCCCCCCGCACTACCCCCCCGCCGGGGAAACTTGGCCGCTTTCGGCTCTCCGCGTGGGGAGAGGAAGTTTGCGCGGCCGTGGCGGGGCGCGGCCAGGAGGTGGCGGTGTGGGCCCGCGCCCGCTGCTGCTGCCGCCGTCCCCGTCCCCGTCCCCGTCCCCGTCCCCGTCCCCGTCCCCGTCCCCGTCCCCGTCCCCCTCGATGCGGTGCCAGGAGCGGGCAGAACGCGAGGCGCGGAGGGAAGTTTGGCGGCCGGGAGCGGGGAGCGGGGGGAGCGGGGAAGAGCGGCCTGGGGGGGTCCAGGCGCCGCCAAAGGCAGGCTGAGGTGCGAAGGAGCGCCGCGGTGCACCTCAGGTCCTCGGGTGCGGCGGTCTAAACCTTTAAAGCCTTGGTAGTACAGGGAGCGGAGCAGCGGCGGATGTGGACGTTTAAACGATGGTTTTATTTATTTATTTATTTATTTATTCATGTATAGGATTTGTGAGCGAAATGATGGCATGAATGCAATCACACGCTCAGATGGTTTGTATTTAAAAACAAGCCATTGCCACTAAAAAAAAAAAAAAAAAAAAAAAAGCTCTTTAATCATGATTGATCAGTGTTGAGAGCAAATTCTAGACTGACTTTTGCTTTTAAATTATTATTAATCTTAGGGGTATACATGCATATTTTTAGAAGTAGGTGATTAGAAAGCAAAACTCTGTTCGACCCAAATGGAAATCTCTGGTATATTCTCTTCCTGAAACATAAATGTAGCTGCCACCTTAAATATCTCCTATAAATGGAAAGGCAATAGTTCACACCCAATGGGACACAAATTAACGTTATTAATTATTAGAAGTATACATCTTTTGTTAGCACTAAAGAAATAAACTTGTTTTCTGCCACCATAAGAAAATAATGAATTACTTCCATTAATTTTAATTCCTGGATGAAAGCACAACTTGGCTTTGTAGCAGTGAACTGATTTCATATGTCTAATGAACCTTACATTTCATTTTACTTACAAAACATGTATTTGATATTGCACCAATTAATAGCATCTATATAGACCTCTGTGTAGGTAATACCTATGTGGATATGCAGGACTTTTTTTTTTTTTTTTCTTCTGAGTAATGGGTTATACGCATTGTCTTATGAATCCTATTCCAAATAAACACTAAAGACTGAGAGCATGAAAACATTCCATGCAGTTTCTGGTAACTCAAACACAGCAAGATCTATAATGTCTACAATGGCATGCAATTTTCTGAGAATAGGGTTTTTTTTGTTTTTTTTTTTGACTTACTTATTCCTAGCATCTTGAAATTATTACTTTTTTGTGTATAAATGGAGCTGTTATTGCTCTTTTTTCTCTGTTCATATGCCTGTGTACCATATAGGTGCAATCACTGTTGGTATGCTGTATGCAAGTGCAACCTATTAAGTTGCACCAAGTATTATAACTTAAATTCATTTTGGCATCCAAAACATGTTGGTCCTCAGGAGGATTCTGATTCATGTCTAATTTATTTATTTATTTTCCTTTGAATATAAACACCTTTTAGTCTTGATCTCTACTGTAAAGCATATATGTAGACAGGAAAATACATTTTCTTCCTTCTATGTTTCTAGACAGAGTGATTACTTGCCTGGTATTGTTTTAAAGTGAAGTGCTGTACTACAAACATGTAGACTGTAAATACAAAAGTTTCTGATTATTTCTGTTTTTCAGCTAGGGGTGGTGGTCAGTAATGAAGTTTAATGTTTTTAAAGGTATCACAATACATTCAAATGAAAGCAAGCTTCATGGCGTGGCTTTTTTTTTTTTAGATAGTCCCACATTCCTGGGTAGATTAATTCACTTCACAGTTTATACATTTGATAAATATCTTCATCTTAATAGGCATCCTTCAGCTGAAGATCTGTCTTGTAGAAATGAAGACACAAGGCAGAAAGGAAAGCTGTTTAACTAAAGCTTTGTGTTACAGATCTTTGTGTTACAGATATCATACAGAAACAAGGATTTGTTTCACTTTTTTTTTTTTTTTTTTTTTTTTAACAAAAGAGTGATTCAAGGAACATTTACTGACTGCTGCATAGAGGTTTGCACATTTGTTTTTGACAGGTTCTCAATACAGCCTCCTCTTGGCCTTTCAAACACGCATGCTGCTATTTGATGGCTGAATCACATAGTGTAAAGAACAGCTCCACCTGGGTAGGACAGGAATAAGCATCATGCTATAACCAGCATATAATTTAGTCATTCTGTCACTCGAAGACTTGTCACCGAGATTCAAGATTTCTTCAGAATGAGTAAAATTGGTTAGTTATGTGCACTGGATTATAAAAAAAAAAAAAAATCCTAATAAAACCAAAACATAAACATGAGCTGCAAAAATCAATATAAGGTTCTCATTTCCAACTGCAGCTATCCTCTGTCACAGTTCAGCTCAGGTGCACTCAAGCAATGTTTGTAAAGCATTTATGCTGTGAGCCATTTCGATCCCCACATCTGACAGGGTTATGTACTCAACTCTGTCACCTTTTAATAGTTCTCTAGTTCTCATTGTATTTGTTTTAGAAGTCCTCAGATTGGATTTGGGGGAAAAAAAAAAAGCCACACGAGAAGGCATTGCTGTCTAGTAGAGGAAAATTAGGTTTATTGGTAATACTCTTGCAAAGTTATTTTGATTGAAATGAAGCACAGTGTTATTCAAGTTTTCACAACTTGAAACTCATTTAAGGTTAGAGAAAATAAAATTGAAAAATACAGTTTGTAAACTGCTTGTAGTGAGTGGATCCAAAGAGTAGGAAATTATTCTGAAGATACTACATTCAAACTCATCTCTCTTCATACCATGTAAACTAGGAGGAATTCTTTCTGGATGTTGTCCTTAGAAGTAAGATGTATATGGCCCAGAGATACTTTATGTTTTGCATGCACAACTTGCGTGAGAATAGAAGCAGCCCTTCTAGAAGATGGTATTTTATGTGAGATCTGCAGCGAGGCTTTACCACAAGCATAGCTAATTCAAACCAAATGCATTACCACATGCTGGAGTGATCCCTAGCTAAGAATGTTCAGATCTGTACTGTAATAATCTAAAAATAAAATGTAGTCACTGATGTCACAATGTATAATTCTTCCTTTCTGCTGTCTTCTGTGCTGAGCCCACACACCACTTAGTGTCATAGGATGTATTTTGGTAAGTGCATACTGCTGACTAGCTTCAGTTGAGGGTTAGGACTTTTCTATGCTTGTCTGTCTTCTGTTGTTTATGTACTCCTAGAGACTTGCAACTTGATGGGGAAGTTTAGGCTTTCAAGACATAAGCTTTGAAAGTGAGTGGCATTTTTTATTAGGAAAAATATTTGAGTTATAGTTGATAAATATAAAAAATATTTATATCGGAAAACATGAGTACTGCATAGCTGTCACAATTTTCTCTTATTTGTATAACTTCATTTAAAAGCATTCATTTTTATTGTTTGAAGAGGGACTATTTTTAAATATTGCATAGATTGTAACAGAATCATATTAAAGATTGTTTCTTTTAATGTAACAATAAAGTATTTGCACAATATAATGTTTTTTATTTTCTTTGATTAGCCAACATGCAATTATATTTACTTCTGAAGTAGATGACTTGATTTATTAAGTAGAATGAATTAAAATATTTTTATTTACTTTTATTTGATTTTTTTTAATATAATGAATATAATGAAAAATATTTTTGTATACTGATTACACAAATCATTGAGACTAAGCCACTTTGATATTTCTCCATAAAGGATGATAGATGAAATGTGTAAGACTGTAGTGTTATGTTTTGATGGTAGTAAACTTCTGGTAGTATATTTCAGATTTGAATTTGTTGAATGCAGTAGACAAAAATAGGTAGCATACTGCTTCTCAGTACAAATTATTTCAGAGGTAAGGCATTTCCTTTTTTTCTCCAAGGTCAGGTAGCCACTGTCATTTAAAAGAAGTCTACTATAGCCAGAAATGGAAGAGGAAAATCATAAACAGTCATTTGTGTCCCAGAGTGTTGCTTGAAGTTGTCTAATGGCTTGATTATTTTGAAAATACTTATTGCTTTAGCATCTATGTTGGTAACAGGCCCAGTTCAGACCTGGAAGGAACCAGATTTCAAACTGTTGGTACTGTGCTCTGTACTTTTTCTATCAAATTCATAGTCCTAGTACAACTGACCAGCCATGTCGATCAGTGCCATCATGTGGTGATGTTGTGATATCATTGCCAGCCATTTCTGGGTTGGTGATCAAGATTCTTTAGAAGCTTCTTAGAGTCAGTTTTGGACTCTTAGTGAAAAATAGACAAGCTAATGCCAACAAGTGTTCCTTCCAAAAACTGTTTAGAACTGTTATGAACTGAACTTAAACAAATTACGTACATTTTCTATAACAATATTTTTTTTTTTTTTTAAGCTTTTGAGCACTTTTGAAGTAGTAGTGGCCAAACTTTAATAACTCCTCTGTTTGGTATTTTTATGATGATTTTTTTTTTTTTTTTTTTCCTGCAAGGAAGGTTATGCTGTAATAATCTCCAAAGACCTTTTTTTTTTTTTTTTTTTTTCTTCTTTTTCCAAATAGACACACAATACATTATATGTCATACTTTTGCACTGTGATTTTGAAATGTAGAATTTGGAATGGAACCAGATTATTTGTGTTTATTTCTATGTATTCATTTTATACAGACATTAAAATTAGATTTTGGACAATTATTTTTTTCAACAGCTACTTGCAAAGTAGTAGCAGCTAGCTTTTCTTCTATTAAATATTTTTTTTTTTGCAGACATTACACAGACCTCTAATATTAAAAAGTGGAGCAAGCTATTACTTAAAATTTGTCAATAATATAATGATGTTTTTGTTGTTTGTTGTTTTTTGTTTGTTTGTTTGTTTTTTTCTGAATATATTTTATACATATCACTTATTGTCTACTACTTTATTTATTATTCTCCACAAATCTATATCCCCTACCTGTGAAATATCTCTTTCAAGTACTTGCGCATATAAAGACACGTTACAAAAAATAAAAAATATATAGGAAATGTACTTCTAATTTGACTTATGATCTACCTTCTTTGATTTGCTGTGAATCATTGGTACATCTGCCATTACTAAAACTCTCTGAAACTAGTAATGAATAGGACTATTTCTGTGTTTCATGGGATATCTCAGGCATAAGCCAAAGAATTGCAGCAACACTGAAATGCTGATGGGCAGCCATAAGCAGCACCTAGTGAGTTATTCTTGTATTAGATGTTCCCTTCACCCAAAATTTAGAGCAGATGGTTCAGCATAGTACTTCAGGACAGCTTTCATCAGATAGAGCATTGCATCTCAGTCAAGTATGTAGTCACTGATTTGTTGGTTGGCGTCTCCCAAGCCAAATATATCTCTATCAATAATGTAATTGTTGAAATGTTTTCCTGCTGCATTTTACATCATCTACATGAAAGCAAAGATAAGTTCTCAATACACAATGGAGTGAGTGGAAGTAGAACTTTCTGCAAAATATGCACAGATTGACAGATGAGCTGTGGTGCCCAAGGCTGTGAATTTGTTTAACACAGCCAGCAGTAGGTCTGCTGCTGAAATTAGAGTTGTTCAGTGTCTGTAGTTTCCAATCTGCAGGTGGTGAATTATGGGGCAGATGATGCAGATTCACTTCTTTTGAAGGATGAAATATTAGTATTTATTGAAACTGGATATTAACCTTGGATCTGGAATTAATCTCTTCAAGTAAGATGCAGCATATTAATTTCACGTTCATTGTAATAATACTTTGATTAGGTGCAGAAGTTATAGTGGAAAGGTGGAGGTATTGCTTCCATCTAAAGAGGTTAGTTATTAAGGAAACATTACTTTTTAATGTTGCATTTCTTAAGCCTTTCTTTTTCTCAAGATCTTGTATATGAACTGTGCTTGAATTATGACTTTTGAAAAAAATGCTTAGAGATTATATCAGTTTGATGCCATCTTTACATATAGATAAAATTTCAAATGCAATGCTCTAGGAATTTGGTAATGCAGGTCAGCTGGCACCTATATATAAAGAATAGAGTAAAGAGACAGTAAGACTCATAGAATCATAAAGGTTTGAAAAGACCTTCAAGATCATCTGGTCCAACCATCCTCTACCACCAATGTCACCCACTAAACCATGTCCCTAAGCATCATGTCCAACCCTTTCTTAAACACCCCCAGGGACGGTGACACTGGCCCTCGGGGAACACCACTCATGAGCAGTCACCAGCTAGATTTCACTCCATTCACCACCACATTCTGGGCCCAGCCATCCAGCCAGTTTTAACCCAGCAAAGAGTGTACCTGTCCAAGGCATGGGCTGCCAGCTTCTCCAGTTTACAGGACTGTGAAAGACATACTGCAATGATTTTTCTGTCCTGATCTGGTACAGAGGTGTGATGTTACTGAAATGCTATGAATTATTGGTGTAGTTAGCTTGTAGCACTAGTCTACAATGAGTTGCCATGGTCGTGGAGTAAACTGCAAGTATAAGTGAAAGTAGCTGTCTATTAGAAGAGCTGACCCATTTTTATTTGTACTGTAATATAGATATTTATTTTTTTGTACTTTTTTTATCTATTTTGTACTGTAAATAGATATTTCTCAGTGGAATTATCAGTCTGAATTCTCCATTCTCTATTTACTTTAGAAATAAAATGTTCTAGTGAATTGTCCTCCTGCTTAAATCTATCTTGTCTAAGAGTTTTGGCTCTGGAAAACTGAAATTAGAACACGTAGTTACAATCTTTCATTTTCCTTGTTTATGCTTTGCCTGCAAATACTCTGTTTTCTTTAATTTCTCTTAAGTTTTTAATTTTAAGTTTTTAATTTATCCCAGATCCCTCACAAAGCTTTCTCCCATTTATGAATTATTAAAGGTGTAATAATGGTCAATATGGTGGTGGCAGCTTCAATAGCTAGAGCAAAAAACTCTTTTCTCTTGAGTGATTTATATTCACATTTCTGATATGCTGAATTTGAGTGCCTTTTTGTAAAGGATTTGTAAAGGATTTTGTAAAGGATTTGTAAAGGATTTCTTGTTCTGGCACTAGAAATTACATTAACAATATAGAAGTTACACAAGCAATGCTGAGAGAACACAAGATGGGAGCAATTGTAATAGTGGTAGTGTGCTGAATTCTCTTAGCTATCAGATAAGAATGGAAAGCTAAGTAACTCTTGAACTTGGTATATGAGTTACAATCACTGGACCATAACACTTCACAGAAACACATTTCCATAGTAGGTTTTAGTTTCTGTTTGCCCCTGGAGAGTTAATACTTGTATAGGCTTGATACTTCACTGCTTTCTGAAGCCAGTTAGCCATGTTACCAAATAGTAAGCTGTTTTGTTGTTGTTTGTTTATTTTGTTTTGACAAGGAATTGTATTGAGGTTGGAGAAGATACTGTCTGGAGCAAGAAGAGTCAATAAGGGTGATGAAGTAATGGTTGAATTCCTCTTTGGAAGAACAGTATTGGTAGCGTGTTTAACACCCCTTCTGTCTCTTAAGACCTGAAAACTAAGCGGTGAATGGAATAATTACGTGTAAGATGAGGAGACTTCATTCTATTTTTTGCCTTTACTTCTGTGCAAGATAAGGGATGTTTCTCAAATGACACCCATCCCTCCCCCTTTCCCCACCCCAAATTCCTAGCCTGGTTTGGTGTTTGTCCTTCTAATACTTTGTATTGCCTCAAAATATCCTTCCTTGTCAAAGACTATAAACATGCAATGCCTTGCAGACAGATTAGCAGTTTCAAAGAAAGGTTAACATTGAATATGATTTTCATAGAAAAAGAAGAAAGAGATAAGAAGGAATGAGGTAAGAAGTTGCCACTGGGGGTAGATTCTCAAAACAAATACAGGACACTCACTAAAGAAAGACTGAGAATGTAAGGCAAGTGTAGGAATTAGGGGATGACAAATAGGGACAGTAAAGATACTAGAGCAGGGAAAGTAGAATAGTGAGAGCAATTACAGTAAATGTTCTGAAGAGCCTGTAGAGTTCTGGAGAGTCAAGACAGAATTACAAGAGGGATGTTTTGGAAGATCAGAGTTAGGTTTTGTCTAAGGGGGTGCAATATACTATAAATACACTCACTATATGGATAAAAATGAAAATACAATTCTCAGTATCAATGTCATTCTACAGGGTTATAGATTGTACTCTTTGAAAGAAGAGTACGATTAAGATTTTCTTCTTAATAATCATTTAAAATATTTTTTTCTCCAAATAAAACTATGTATGAAGGGGGACAGGGTGGGAAAAGAGGCTTGGTAGAGATGAGCCTGTGGGAGCAGTTCCAGGGTTGTGGGTGAGGCCAATGGCACAGCTGAAGCGCGTCTACATCAATGCATGGAGCATGGGCAACAAACAGAAGGGGCTGGAAGCCATTAAGTGGCAGGGAAACTGTGGCCTAGTTGTCATCACTGAAACATGGTGGTACCACTCCCATGACTGGAGTGCTGCAATGGATGGCTACAAGCTCTTCCGAAGGGACAGGAACCTAAGGAGGTGAAGTGGCATGGCTCCCTATATGAGAGAGTGTTTTGATGCTGTTGAGCTCAGAGTTGGGAATGATAATGTAGGGTTCCTATGGATAAGGATCAGGGGGTTGGCCAAGAAAGTGGACATCCTAGTGGGGGTCTGCTACAGACTGCCAAACCAGGATGAAGAGATGGATGAGGTGTTCTATAAGTAGCTGGCAGAAGTCCCTCAATCACCAGTGCTTGTTCTCCTGGGGATTTAATTTCCCAGACATATGCTGGAAGTAAAATACAGCCCTGAGGAAGCAGTCTAGAAGGTTCTTGGAGTGCATGGAAGACAGCTTCCTGACTCAACTTGTTGGTGAGCCTACCAGAGGGGGTGCGCCGCTAGACCTGCTGTTCACAGAGAAGGATTGGTGGGACATGTGGTGGTAGGGAGTTGTTTTAGGCAGAGTGACCATGACATGGTAGAGTTCTCTACCCTTGGTAAAGTCGGGGGGGGGGGGGGGGGGGAGGGGTCAGTAAAACTACTGCCTTGGACTTCCAGAAGGCTTTGAATTGTTCAGGACACTCATAGGGAGAGTCCCCTGGAAGTCAGTCCTGAAGGGCAGAGGGGTCCTGGAAGGCTGGATGCTCCTCAAGAAGGAAGTCTTAAAGGCACAGGAGCAGGCTGCCCTTATGCCCCATAAGATGAACATAAGATGAAGATGGGCACGGCTGAACAGGGAACTTTTGCTGAGTGTCCAGGAGAAAAATACAGTGGAAGAAGGGACAGAAAACTTGGGGAGAGTACAAGGAAGTTGCCAGCATTTGCAGAGAAAAAATCAAGAAAGAAAAAAGTTCAGTATGAGCTCAACCTGTCCACTACAGTAAAGGATAATAAAAAATGCTTTTATAAATATTTTAATGGCAAGAAGAGGGCCAAGGAAAAAATCTATTCTTTACTGGATGCTGGGGGAGCATCACTACTGAGGATAAGGAAAAGGCTGAAGTTCTTAATGCCTTCTTTTTATCTGTCTCTACTGGCCAGACCACTTGTCTTTGGGGTATTCAATCTCCTGACCCAGAATCCTGGGACAGGGAGCAGAAGAAACTCCCCACAGTTCAGCTGGAAACAGTCAGAGATCTGCTGCTCCACCTCGACTGTCACAAGTACATGAGGCTAGATAAGATCCGTGTGAGTGTGCTGTGGGAGTTGGCGGATGTGATTGCTGGGCCGTTTTCCATAATCTGTCAGCAGTCATGGTCATCTTAAGAGGTCCCCAGCTGACTGGAGACTTGCTAACGTGATGCCCATCTATAAGAAGGGTTGTAAGGAGGACCCAGGGAACTACAGTCCTGTCAGCCTGAAATCAGTGTCAGGAAAGATGATGGAACAGGTCATCTTGAATGCAATCACATAGCATATGTGGGACAGTGGGGGGATCAGGCCCAGCCACCATGGGTTCATGAAAGACAAGTCCTACACGACCAGGTGCATCTCCTTCTCTGACCAGGAGACCCACCTGGTGGATGAGGTAAAGCCTGTTGACATAGTCTACTTAGAATTCAGCAAGGCATTTGACACTGTCTCCCACAGTATTCTTCTGGAGAAGGTGGCAGCCCATGGCTTGGACAGATCCACTCCTTGCTGGGTTAAAAACTGGCTGGATTGCCAGGCCCAGAAAGTAGTGGTGAACGGAGTGAAATCCAGCTAGTGACTGGTCACAAGTGGTATTCCCCAAGGGTTAGTGTTGAGGCCCACCCTCTTTAATATCTTTATTGATGATTTAGACAAGGGAATTAAGCGTACCCTCAGTAAGTTCGCAGACGACACCAAGTTAGGGGGAAATGTCAATCTGCCAGAGCGTAGGAGGGCCCTGCAGAGGAACCTAGACAGGATGGATCTATGGGCAATGGGATGAGGTTCAACATGGCTAAGAGCTGGATCCTGCACTTTGGTCACAACAACCCCATGCAATGCTACAGGCTTGGAGCAGAGTGGCTGGAAAGCTGTGCAGAGGAAAAGGATCAAGGGGTGTTGGTTGATGCTCGCCTGAACATGACCCGGCAGTGTGCCCAGGTGGCCAAGAAGGACAACAGAATCCTGGCTTGTATCAAGAATAGTGTAGCCAGCAGGGCCAGGGAGGGGATATCCCCCCGTACTCTGCTCTGGTGCGGCCACACCTCGAGTCCTGTGTTCAGTTTTGGGCCCCTCGCTACAAGAAGGACATCAAGGCCCTGAAGCGTGTCCAGACAAGGGCTACAAAGGCTCTGGTGAAGGATCTGGAACACAAGTCATATGAGGAGTGGCTGAGGAAACTGGGGTTGTTTAGTCTGGAGAAGAGGAGGCTCAGGGGAAACCTTATTGCTCTCTACAACAACCTGAAAGGAAGTTGTGTGGAGCTGGTGGTCGACCTCTTCTCACTAGTTATCTAACTAGGTATAGGACTAGAGGGAATGGCCTGAAGTTGCAGCAGGGGATGTTTAGGTTGGAAATGAGGAGACATTTCTTCTGAGGAAGAGTAGTCATGCCTTGGAATGAGTTGCCTAGGGAGGCAACCCCCATCCCTGGGGGTTTTTAAGGAAAGGATGGACATGATGCTTAGGGACTTGGTTTAGTGGGTGACATTGGTAGTAGGGTATGGTTGGATCAGATGATCTTGAAGATGATCCAACCTTAATGATTCTATGATTCTATTAAAATAACACTTTTTTTTTTTTTTTTTTTTTTTTTTTTTTTTTTTAGGAATCTATATTCACTATGAGTTTACTTCTATTCAGGAACATTTTATCTTATTTTTCTCAATTATAATAAATCACATTTTTGGTTTCATTTCCAGATATATGTTTTAGAGGGGTTTTGTTTTGGTTTTGTTTATTTGCTTGTTTTTCCAATACGGCAAATGTAATTATTCACCTGCAGGTCTTGAGATAAACTAGTCTTGCAGAGTGTTAAGTGCACAATGTGAATAAATTTACTTTAAATTATATAAAGACAGGCTTATCAAGCTATGTGGGTTTTGATGGTTCTGTCATTGGTACATAGAAAACAGTAGAAAATTATAGTAAAATTTATCTTCATCCTACTCATATACACCACTCAAAGATGTTAAGGTAACAGTTGATGAAGATTCTGTGCATAGGCTGCTGTACCATTACCTCACACTTAAGTTATATTTCATAGTTCACCTTTTTAAACAAAATAACTTGACATGCCTCTGCCCAGCCCAAAATCTTGTCTTTTAAAATAGTAGATCCTTGATGACATCTAAAATCAGATATTAGTTTTTCTTCAGATTATGCAGAGTACCAAATTTTCTTTCATGTTCTTTATAAACAAGCTTCCTCCTTACACTTAATGGGACATAATGTATAGAAGAGCTGTTTTTTCTTCACTTACTGTAAGCTGTGTATTTGAGAGATAAAAGCATGACTAAGTTCTCATTAGCACTGCTTTAATATTATTTTTTACTATTATCTTCAGTGGTCCTGTCTAGAAGTATAAATCTAGTGCTTAAAAATAAATAAATATTTTTTTTTGCAGCTAACATCTCATCGTTTATTGTATTAATTTGTTAGATACCTCTTTTCAGCAGAGAACTTGTTCTCTGTGCAGTACATTGTTTACCAGCCAGCCATATTTGTTTGCCCAAGTGAATGTGGGTGAAATGGTCCATCACAAAGTCATGTAATTGCATTAACTTTCTTGACATTATAACTCTGGAAAGTTAAGACAAGGACAGAAATTAATGACAGGACTCGTTGAAAATGAGATTCTTGAACATGACACACATTTTACTGAGTGTAAATAGGCTTAGAACTTAAGCTAATGATTTTTGGAGATAAAATTCTCTGTTATATTTATTTGACTCCATTAGATTTTTCTTGTTGAACAGGAGGATTGTTTAATTAGTGAGGTGGAAATATTTTAAATTCCAAATTCGTGCTAACTCTTTCAGTACTTTCTGGTAAGGAAAGCTGGGAGGAAGGGACCGTTTTTGCTTCAGTGGTAGTGGTTTCCCACAAGTACCTACCACGACACAACTATAAGGATTTGCAGTTGCAAGACTGTAAGAACAAAAACATGAGATGCAGAGCATGAGAACAGTAAGGGCAAAATACTGCTCTACAGGCTCTGGAAAACTGCTTCAATGGCTTAGGGGGAAGCTTACAGAGCTGCAAATTGCACTTTAGCACTAACAATGCTAAGTGCTAGTGTATGTAAGGCAAAACATGTCTTAACAACATTCAAGAATCAAAATTTTCGGTTAGACCACATAAGCCTAAAATCAGAGATATGAAAATTAGGATAGTATAGACATAGCTTAGGACTTTCTTCTGAATATTGCCTTCCACTTCCACAACACCCCTCTGCCTCCCCTCCTGCCCCCCCCCCCCCAAAAAAAAAAAAATAAAAAGAAGGCAAAAATAATTCATTTAGCTTTCTGCAGGCAATGGCACAGCGTAACAGTACAATATACAACAAAATATAACATTTTTTCGAAATGTGTGGTGACTTTGTGTACATGTATAACTTCTAGTATTTCATAACTTCCTTTTGAAAAAAGTATTTCATTCCTTTTGAAAAAGGGGCTTCTCTCTTCCTAAGACGATATTATCAATCAGTAATTGCCATGGTACATTTCAGTGCAGTTGACTTTGAATCATCACAGAATTGCCCAATATCAACAGTACCCAATGCCTCAAGGTATTCTGAAATACAAAATTTAGCCACAGGCATTAACAACACATACAGAGATTGCTGTCAGATCTTGGTGCTATTCCCAGAACTGCTACATTCAGAACGCTGTACTTTGAGGAATGTTGTTGCAGGTTCAGATGGCTAAATTCGTTAGAGACTGAGGTGGCACAACAGGGACTACAGAGTTATCCTTGATGTTCTTGGATTTTATAATGGCAAAAAAAGAGCAAATGCCCACAGAATTTCTGGAGCTGGATACCAACCAATTCAGTCTTCCAAACTAATCCCAATGGTTTACTTTGTTGTTGTTAATGATGATTTTTTTTTTCCATCATATCTTTAAGCTTAGTTGCTGTTTCCTTTCCAGAAAAAAAATAGCCATTGAAGGAATGCAAACGTTTCTTAATAGTCCAAGTAACTACTTCAGATCAGGAGCACAGTAGGCCTACTACTTATTCAAATTACTTATCAAACTACTTATTCTGAGAAGTTAGCTGTTGTGAACTGAGGAAGCTGAGAAATAATGATTGTAGAGGTTGTGGACTTTTCTGTCATGAGAATGGAAAACAAACAAAGAAAAGAAACAACAGCGAAAAACAACAAACTAGCAACACCAAACACTACCCTCTTACCCCCCTTTATATTACTATATGCCTCACTTATTGATTAGTACTTGACAAAAGATCTTTGCAGGGCTCCTACACCATTTTCCACTGTGAACAATACACATGCTCAGTACCTCCATAATATCAAGACTGTGTTAAATAACTTATATCAAATACATATTGACTATATTTCACAAACTAGGAGACTTAGAAAAGAAGGTATTATATTTTTAGGTCTACATATCTTAAATAATCATTCATTCACACATGCATATACAATCTGTATATCAAAAGTTTCACAATGACTTTTTCCTGTACCTCACAGAATCATCTAGGTTGGAAGAGATCGCTTAGTCCAACCTCTGACCTAACACTAACCAGGCCTCCACTAAACCATATCACTAAGCTCTACTTCTAAACATCTTTTAAAGATCTCCAGCGATGGTGACTCAACCACTTCTTTGGGCAGCCCATTCCAATGCCTAACAACCCTTTCGGTAAAGAAGTTTTTCCTAATATCCAACCTAAACTGCCCCTGGCACAACTTTAGCCCATTCCCCCTCATCCTGTCACCAGGCACGTGGGAGAATAGACCAACCCCCATCTCGCTACAGCCTCCTTTAATGTACCTATAGAGAGCAATAAGGTTGTCCCTGAGCCTCCTTTTCTCCAGGCTGAACAATCCCAGCTCCCTCAGCTGCTCTTCGTAAGACTTGTGACTATACCTGTCTCAGTGAAGCTTGTTGGTGTGAGATACAAACAGACCTTGGGTATCTGTGACTTTGCTTCTCAAAAATGAGCAACTTTCTCTCAGAGACATGTTCAATGGGTCAGTGAGAGCTCTACCCATCAGTCAGTGCCCTTGGTTTCTTAAACCAGATTTTTATCCCACTAGTTTGGCTCAGACCAGATCACTGAAAACTAGAACAATAGTTCTGAAACTCCTGAAAAAGCAGTGTTTTTGTTGTTGTTGTTAAAAAAATCTATAACTACGTCTAATCATTGTTAACTTTCCTCCAGTATAGATACTATGAGACACTGACCAGATTGACCCTCTAGCCGGATCATTAAAAGTATGTGCACATGCTTGGCAAGATTTTTCAAGATTTTTACAGAAAGACCTTGCTTGAGTCCCCATGTGGAACAGTTCATCTTCCATAACACAGAGGCCTCCTTTCACAGCTTTAGACAGCTGTGTGCAAACTAGCTATTCTAGGCTGTCCTTACAGATTTTTTTGTTTGTTTTTGTTTTTGAAGAAATAAGAATTATGGGATGCATTTTTCCTGTTGTAAGGCCTTATTTAGAATAAGATTAAGCATTTATTATTAATGTGTATAGGTAATAAATTAATTTGACCAGATGAATCCTAGTCAATGAATTTAAATTTGACCTTCTTCCACAGACTATATGGTTCTGTTTTGCTGTTTTAAGGCCTTGTCTGAAACACCCATATTACTTCTGGGGCAATAGGCAGAGGTCCCTTACAATTGCTCTTTATCATTATTTCTGTTATATATTCTGTTATGGGTCTCCTTTTAACATAACAGACAGCTCTTTTCATGGCAATAGAGTACTTGGTATTTGTGACATTTTCAGATGCGTTTTTCTTATGAAGGTTTGGGGTTGTTGGATGTCTGATACGTTTAAATGCCATTGATTGTCTGGGCTCTAGCCTTAACTTGAAGTTGCTACTGCACATATTAGAGGCCTGAATGATCTGAATGTTGCCCTTTTTGAACTTTTGATGGTTAGCAGGTTTTTTCACAAGTGTGTTGGGAGTTGTTATTGGTGTAAAGAAACCTCCTCCTTCCATGTGGAAAATTCATTCAGTGATTTTAGTCACATGTGAAAAATAGTAGCTACTCAGTTATGTTGCATACAGAGAGCATTTGATGAGATGGTTATCTACCAGTGCATTCTATGTGTGAAAATTCTATTGCAAAAATATGTATCAGTGTTTCATAAGGTTTTCTATGATTCTGAATTGTAAGGGTGTGATTTATTTATCTGTCTATTTATTTATTTATAGTAGGTATGACATCTATTAGAAATAATTATGATATTTATCTTTTACTGCAGCTGAGCCTTAAGGACTCAGACTACTATCTCTATGTCACTTGCAAGTTTTGCTAAGCAGAAAATAGTGGGGAAGACTGATTTTTTTTTTTTTTTGGGGGGGGGCGGTGGTGTAGAGGGGAGTGGTTAAGTGCAATGTAGAACACTTTTAGAGAATGAAGTTTAAATTACAGTCACTGGAAATGTCATAGATATTGCAGAGGGAAAATCCTCATATGAATTGTCTGCCTAAATACATTTTGTTCCAGACATAACATTTAAACTTTCAAAATCAGCAACAAAGCAAATAGTTTCCATTTCTAGCTTCACTACTTCTAATCATGGTTGAACACAAATACTAACATTACATAACTTTAATTAATGATAAATATTTCAATTCTATTTAATTCTTTACAATAGTGCCAACCAATGAAATAGATAAAATTTTGTTTTTTGCAGCACAGGGTCTCTCGGTTTGGTAGAAACAGTTAATACTTCTCAAATAGAAAAGACTAATGGATTTAGATGTTTGGATTTAATTTTATTTAAATACATTAGTTTTGTTTTTTTTAATACAAACTTTTCAAAATTCTATGCAAGAGCATATATATATATGTATATATATATATATATACATATATAATAGAATCACTGAATTATCAAATAGTTTGGGTTTGAAAGGACTTTAAAAACCACTTAGTTCCACGCCCAACCCCCCTGCCATGGAGCAGGAACACTTTCCACTAGACTAGGTTGCTCAAAGCCCCATCAAATCCGGCCTTGAACACTTCCCGAAATGGGGTATCCACAACTTCTCTGGGCAACCTTTCCAGTTCCTTACCACCTTCAACATGAAGAATTTATTCCTTATATCTAGTAAAAAGGCAGCTAAAAAGGACTGTTGTAGTTTAACCCAGCGGGCAGCTAAACACCACACAGCCTTTCGCTCACCCTCCCCCCTCCCTCTCTGGCATGGGGGAGGGAAACAGGAAAGTGAAGCCTGTGAGTTGAGATAAAGACAGATTATTAGGACAGTGTCCTGGATTCAGTTAGGACAGAGCTAATTTTCCTCCTAGTAGCTGGTAGAATGCTATGTTTTGGCTTAGGATGAGAAGAGTGCTGATAACACGCTGATGTTTTAATTGTTGCAGAGCAGTGCTTACACCAAGCCAAGGACATCTCAGCTTCTTGCTCTGTCCTGCCAACGGGCAGCCTGGGGGTGCAGCAAGAGCTGGGAGGGGACAGACCCAGGACAGCTGACCCAAACTAGCCGAAGAGGTATTCCATACCATCTGATGTAATGCTAAACAATATATAGGGGTAGCTAACCAGGGGGAGGAGGACCGGAATGCTTGGGGTTAGGCTGAGCATCGGTCATTGGGTGGTGATGGGGCTGGATGGGATCCACCCGAGGATACTGAGGGAGCTGACAGAGGAGCTGGCCAAGCCGCTTACCATCATTTATCAGCAGTCCTGGCTATCGGTGGAGGTCCCAGTTGACTGGCGGCTAGGAAACGTGACATCCATCTACAAGAAGGGCCAGAGGGCAGACCTGGGGAACTATAGGCCTGTCAGTTTGACCTCAGTGCAAGGGAAGCTCATGGAGCAGATTGTCTTGAGTGTCATCACACAGCACTTGCAGGGCAAGCAGGCGATCAGGCCCACTCAGCATGGGTTTATGAAAGGCAGGTCCTGCTTGACGAACCTGATCTCCTTCTGTGACAAAGTAACGCGCTTGGTGGATGAGGGAAAGGCTGTGGATGTGGTCTACCTTGACTTCAGCAAGGCTTTTGACACCATCTCCCACAGCATTCTCCTCAAGAAACTGGCTGCTCATGGCTTGGACTGGCGTATGCTTCATTGGGTTAGAAACTGGCTGGATAGCCGGCCCAAAGAGTTGTGGTGAATGGAGTCAAATCCAGTTGGAGGCCAGTCACTTTATCTCTACTCATGGGCTTCACTCCCCCATTTGTCTCCCTCATCCCAGAGAGGGAGGGAGGAGGGCGAGCGAACGGCTGTGTGGTGTTTAGCTGCTGACTGGGTTAAACCACGACAGACAGAAAATAAAATAACAATAACAATAATAGTAACAATAACAATAACAATAATAATAATAATAATAATTATTATTATTATATTACATTATATTATATTAATATAATATATAATATTATATAATTATAATATATAATATAATATTATAATATATAATAATAATAATAATAATAATAATAATAATAATAATAATAATAATAATAATAATAATAATAATAATGTACAAAACAAGTGATGCACAATACAATTGGTCACCACCCAATGACCGATGCCCAGCCTATCCCCTAGCAGCTGGCCCTCCCACCCCAACCAGCCACCTCTATATATAGTTTATCATGACGTCAGATGGTATGGAATATCCCTTTGGCCAGTTTGGGTCAGCTGTTTTGGGTCTGTCCCCTCCCAGCTCCTGCTGCACCCCCAGCCTGCCCACTGGCAGGACAGAGTGAGAAGCTGAAATGTCCTTGGCTTAGTGTAAGCACTGCTTTGCAACAATTAAAACATCAGCATTTTATCAGCACTCTCCTCATCCTAATCCAAAACATAGCACCCTACCAACTACTAGAAGGAAAATTAGCTCTGTCCTAACTGAAACTAGGACATATAGCCACCCCTTATTCCATACCATTTATGTCATGCTCAAGTTACACTCTTTCCAATACATTCTAATTAATCACCATTTTCATCTATGGTATATAGCACTCATGGCAATGATGACATACAGTATTATTAATAATTAACATAATACTATTCAACTCATGGGCTATTCTCACTCAGTATTAAATCCCCTTGAGTTACGCACCAGACCTCCCCATTCTTTTGCATTACCCACCAAGTATATCCAGGTCCCTGAGAGTCCAAATCATAGGACGAGCCATTACTCCTCATCCTATCACTACAATCCCTGACAAATAGTCCCTCTCTAACTTTCTTGTAGGCCCCCTTTAGATATTGGATATATACTTCATCTCTTTTAAATGTTTGGTGTTTTTTATTGCCAAACAAAAGTTTACTTGTATCCACTTGATAATCTTGAAATGCTTTCATGAATACTTTTATTATTATTATTATTATTATTATTATTATTATTATTATTATTATTATTATTATTATTACATAAGTGATAGAAATAAATTAGAAAAAAAAAGAAAACTCAAATTCTGAAAAATATAACCATCTGTAGTGGTTCGTTTACTGTGGATATCTGTCTCTTGAACATCAGCTGGGGGGGGGGGTCGCGTTAAGAGGTGTAGCTGATTAACTGTTACGGGCCCAGCCGGATTCAGAGTACTGACCCAGTCGGACATTCACCAAAAACACATTAACCGTCTGGGGGTCCAGTCAGACATTCACTAAAAACGCATTAACTGTCTGGGGGTCCGTTCAGACATTCACCAAAAACGCATTAACCGTCTGGGGGTCTGGTTGGATTCAGAACACTGAACTATCACGGATAACCACCCGCACCCTAGTTGCACTTAATGAGAGCTATCACAATGCAATCAAGTATGGTTTATTACAGCAACAGATAATCAGGTTCTTTTGGATTGCCAGCGATAGTGACTATCTGCAAAAGCAAACTAGTATGCATGAAATACACAGGTGTTACAGATGTTACAGATGTTACAGATGTTATAGATGTTATAGGTGTTTATAGGTGTCACAGGTGTTATAGATGTTACAGGTGCGCAGCCTAGAAATAAAACTCCTTAAAAGGATCAAAGACTCTATAGAGATTTATAAGCAAATATTCAGATCTCACCCAAAGGCGTCCCAATAGGGGGGGAAGAGAGGCTCAGCCCGTCGACTGATCCCAGGAGTCAGGAGGTCCTAAGGATGTTGTCCTCGGGGTGGTATCTCCCCTGACGGTGGTATCTTCCCTAACATCCCCTCTCTCTTGGGTCAATTTATATTATTTTCTGTCTTCTAGATGGAGCTTGAGTGGCTCTAGTCAAGCATATCTTAGTTATGATTGGTGTAAAGTTTTCCCGTCTCCGTTTAAAGTAATAGGCTCTGAAAAATTCAGGGCGCATGCTCAGTGAGGGGTGGTCGCACCTTGGAGGCAGGTAGCTTTTGGGATGGAGGTGTGTTTTGGTATTATAATGATATTATAATGAGCAAAAAGTACACTAGGGTACAGCATTTGTCAAAACATGACAGGTCTTTGGCTTAGGGTGGCAAAAAGTGCAGCTTTGTGCACAAGAATGATCGAAGCCCCACCTGATTACAGAGCCTAGCCGTGGTGTCTCCACTCCACTCTACGCTCCGTGCTGTTCTTTAGGGCTAGCACACCAAGTTTCCCCAGCGTGATAGCATCTAAGGTTGGGAGCCTAGGGAATGCTCAGGTAATGCAGTTATGCCCTACCCTGAAAGCCTCTTCAATGCTGTACCTTTTCCTTAAAAATGTGAATGTTAGTTTTATTTTCCTAGTTACTTCAGGCATTTACACCACAGGGGGATTGTGAAGGTAAACATTTCAGTTAGATTTTTTTGTGAAACAGAAAGAATTTCTTTGGGCGTAGATAATCAGACAGTGATTATTTCTATTCACATGTTTGAAACTGGTTACATAGCAAGAATATCATTTCAAAGGAAGGTTATCTATGTGTTCTCTACACAAGGTTCTTTCCCAATATCTCAGTTTCTGTTGCTACTTCTAAGAACATTATCTGAACAATTTTAGGCTTTCCCTAAAATAATGCAAAGTTAAAAGCTTTATTAGCAAAAACAATACCACCACTACCAACAAAGCTTTTGCCATGATAACTGATCTATTTCTTGAATCATTAAGTAAAACTATCTGATAACTACAACAAAGGCATTTATTATTTTTCCTTCTATGAGTCTCAATTGCACCTTAAACTGATTGGTAGAATAAAAAGGAACTGCAAACTGAAATGTTTTTATTTATCTCTACTATAGGTTATGTATTAATGGAAGATCCAGAATGTTAATAGAAACTTCAAATGGTTAACTGCATGCAGAATATCTCTTTTAACATAGTTACCCAAGGTGAGGAAGTTTTCTACAAATAGGCAATTAATTTTGAAACATAACATATATACCATTCATAGTTTGCAGTGCTTGAAAAAGACAAGGGTTTTATTGCTGCTGTGGTTTGACACCAAGAGCAACTTTTGAAGTATTTTTGAAGAATATTTTGAAAATTTTAATTTTCCAAAATTTTGAAAATGAAGCCACTTAGCTGCCTGATGTGGACTCACACTTTATCCTCTATATTAATATTGACTTCACATGTATGTTTCTGGAGTCTTTCTGTACTCAGAGTAACACATCTACAAACATTTTGCAGGACTGTGCAATGTGTAACTCCAAGTTACACACATAATTATTTTCAGTACACATACCAGCACTATAGAAGTATTGGTGTTCAGACTTCCAGATGTTGGGTGCTTTGGTCTGTCAGAAAGTCCTCTGACATTCAGCTTCTGTGACCTGTTGTTGTGTCACACCGAAAAGTGTGCAAAGCACACATCACAATTTATATCACGTGTATATAATATGACAATTTAATATGTGATATACCAGATTGATCAGAGTTCTCTTTGTTTCTCTATATAACTGTTAGAATATATAATCAATTATTAAGGCTACTTTAGGTAAAACTTGTCTTGTGGTCTGCAAAATGGAAGCAGCTTTGCTTTTCTATAAGAGAATTCTAAAAAGTATATTTCTCTTAATACTACACCTGAGAGTTGGTGATAGTTTTTACTGTCACAACCACCTTTTTAGGCATGACTTACAATTTTCCAGTAGCACTTACCACTGCATACAATTTCCTATGCCCTGTCAGAATTTCCTCCTGAAAGTGTGACAGGACAGGTATGAAACATGGATACTTAGTCTGATTTCAGCAGTCTGCTAATCTCATGAGAACTTTTATTGACTTCATAAGGCTTTGGATCAATCTCTTGTTCAAAGAAACTCTGGCCTTTCTTTGGCTTTTAGAAACTAAAATAACAAAAAGGTCAACATATTTATAACTCAGTCACTCCTGAATAACTCTATTCTTCCAAGTAACAGCAGGGCAGGGAAAAACAATTGACTTTGCAACCAGGTAAGTGGAAAGAGAGTGGAGATACAGGACTCATGACAATCATAAATTTGTTTTGGTTATGACCTGCAATCAACAGAATACTATATAACCTATTACTGTTGCAGGCAGGAGATCTAAAGATGACTGACAGCACTGAGCAAGCAAGGTTTAGTTGAAAACAGTATGTTCTAAATACAGAACAGTGACTACATATAGCCCTATAGTGAGAGAAATCTTTTCATATTTTGCTCTAATAGGAGACAAGAGAGGACTTATTAGACTTTTGGGAACCTTTAGAATCTTCAGCAAATATTCCAAGCCACTGAAAACATTTTAGTCAATTTACTAAGTTCATGTAATGGAGTTTAAATAAATTTATCAATATATCGATTTCCTGCTCTGGGGAAATGTAAGGGCTTTTGTTATTACTGTGTTTGTCATTAGCTTGTTCAGTTATTTTTTCGACACTGTCTGGTGCTAATTTTGGAGAATTCTAAATCTAATAAATTTATTTAGTACTTGTAGTGACTGATTAACAAAGGTCTGAGATAATCTTATGACATGGACTAACGCTTCTCTTTGTGATGTTCTAGGAATCTATCATCTCTCTTAAACTTTATGTATTGTTTGCTACACTATTCATGCAACCCAGTAAAAGTATAATGAATTTATAATTAATTTTACATTCTGCATTTCACTTAATTCTTAGTAGAAACATTAAACTTTTTTTTTTTTTTTCAGAAGTATCTTTTGAATATATTTAGGGCCACATTCTCACCTGTTATATATGGTTTGAAGCCTCAAGTCATCAAGTGCAATGAAGGCATATAGAATTAAACACTATTTCCTCAGATATTTCAATTAGTTCAGTGTATACCTTAATGTGAATGGTACAAATTCAAGGGATATTGAATAACGATTTCAGTTAATTCACTGAGTTACCTGTCCACATTTTAACTCTCATGGGTCTAAGATTTGTCTAAGGAACTTGAGAATTGGTTTATGACAAAAAGAATATATAAGTGGGCATAAATAAATATATATAGAGAGAGATTAGTTTTAAAGCAGAAGATACAGAGAAGGACTTGTGGGTGATGTGAAGGTTGGACACTGTCTTGGGAATAGTGATCATAAATTAATAGAGATTTTGATTAGTGGAAAAGTAAGAAATGTGGTTAGCAGAACTGCCACCCTGGACTTCTGGAGGGCAGACTTTGGCCTGTTCAGGAGACTGGTTGGTGGAGTCCCTTGGGTGTCAGTCCTGAAGGGCAAAGGAGTCCAGGAAGGATGGAAATTCTTCAAGAAGTAAATCTTAAAGGTGCAGGAGCAGGCCATCTCCATGTGCTGAAAGATGAGCTGACATGGAAGAAGACTGGCCTGGCTGAATAGAGAGCTGTGGCTAGAGCTCAGGAAGTAAAAAAAGGTTTATGACCTTTGGAAAAAGAAGTGGGCCAGGTAGATGTATCCTGAAAAAGGCTGTGACCTACGGAGATGCCCCTCTGTAGCAGACTCTGGGCTAGACCTGTAGCCCATGCAGGAGCAGGTGATCTGGTGAGAGCTGCCTCCTGTGTTAGACCAGTTTGCTCCCAGCAGATGGACCATGTGATATGGACCCCTATTTGGAGCAGTTCTGGAAGATCTGCTGCCTATGGGAAGTCCATGCAGGATTAAGTTCAGGAAGGACTGTATCTCTTGGGAGGGACCCCCCTTTGGAGTAGGGGAAAAGAATGACTGTGAAGGAACAGCAGAGACAAAGTGTCACAGACTGAATGCAACCCCCATTCCCCATTCCCCTACACTGCTCAGGGGTGGACATAGAAGTGGGTGGATGGGAGGAGGGTGTTTTTAGTTTGTTTTGAGTTACACACTGTTATACCTTGTGATTAGTAGGTAATAAATTATTTTAATTTCCCTACCCTGAGTCTGTTTTGCCCATTACAATAATTGCTGAGTGATCTCCCTGTTGTGATCTCCCTCAAGGACCTCAGCCCTTGAGCCCTTTTCATCGTATTTTCTCCCCCTTTCTCTTTGAGAAGAGGGAGTGAGAGAGTGGTTGTGGTGGAGTTCAGCTGCCCATCTGAGTAAAATTACCACAGGGGCTGGAAGGAGGATCCAAGAAACTACAGGCCCATAGGTCTGTCTGACTTCTGTGCTTGGGAAGCTCATGAAGTATATTATCTCATAGTGCCATCATGTGGCACTAGCAGGACAACCAGGTGATCGGGCTTGGTCATCATGGGTTTATGAAAGGCATGTCCTGCTTGATAAACTTGATCTCCTTCTAAGACAAGGTGACATACTCAGTGGATGAGGGAAAGGTGTGGATGTGGTCTATCTAAACTTCAGTAAGGCTTCTGACGCCATTTCCCCCAGCATTCTCCCGAGAAACTGGCTGTCACAGCTTGGATGGGTTCATTGGTTTGTCCTGGTGAATGGAGTTAAATCCACTTGGAGGCCAGTCACAAGCTCAGTACTGATACTCAGTACCAGGGCTCAGTGCCAGGGCCAGTTCTCTTCAATATCTTTATTAATGATCTGGGTGAGGGGATTGAGTGCACCCTTAGTAAGTTTGCAGACAACACCAAGTTAGACACAAATGTTGATCTACTCAAGGATAGGGAGGATCTACAAAGGGATCTGGACAGGCTGGATCAATGGGCTGAGGCCAACTGTATGAGGTTCAATAAGTGTAAGTGCTAGGTCCTGCACTTGGGGCACAACAACCCCATGGAGTGCCACAGGCTGGGGGAAGAGTGGCTGGAAAGCTGTACAGCAGAAAAGGACCTGTGGATATTGGTCAATAGCCATCTGAATATGAGACTTCAGTGTGCTCAGGTGGCCGAGAAGATTAACAGCATCCTGGCTTGTATCAGAAATAGTGTGGCCAGCAGGTCGTGATTGTCCCTTTGGTCTTGGCTCTGGTGAGGCCGCACCTTGAATACTATGTTTAGTTTTGGGTCCCTCATTACAAGAGGGCATTGGAAAGTGTCCAAAGAAGGACAATGAACCTGGTGAAGTGTCTAGAGAATAAGTCTTATGAGGAGTGGCTGAGAGAAATGGGGATGTTTATTCTGAAGAAAAGGAGGCTCTGGAGAGATCTTATCATGCTCTTACAATTACCTGAAAGGAGGCTATAGGAAGGTGGTTATTTGAAGCACCAAGTGACAAGACAAGAAGAAACGGCCTTAGGTTGCATCAGGGGAGGTTTAGTTTGAATATTAGGAAAAAAATCTTAATTGAAATGGTTATGAAGTATTAGAACAGGCTGCCCAAGGAAGCAGTTGAGTCACCATCCCTGGAGGTCTTCAAAAAAACATAAATGTAGTGGTTTGTGACATGGTTTAATGGTGGACTTGGCAGAGCTAGGTTAAAGGTTGGACTAGGTGATCTTAGAGATCTTTTCCAAAGTAAATGATTCTATGATTCTATTCTATGATTCTTTAATCTTAAAAAAGAGGACAGGGACAAAGGAAAAGTTATTGCACTGTAGCATGTGGTCAGAAGATTGACAGGCATATAGATTTTTTTTTATTTTTTATTTTTTTCCCCTCCAACACATCCAAAATATATGAGGTGAGAAAGAAATTGTCTAAATAATTTGCATTTTGAGATGTATTGTCAATGACAATAACAAACTGAATAGTGATATGCTCTTTTGTTTGTTTGTTTCTTTTATCTTAGTCTACAGATATAATTCAGATGAAAAAGACAAAATAGAAAGTTTCATACTTAAGGTTGCTTAGGAAAAGCAAATTCTTCCAGCTTGTGCATCCAGAATGTTGTGAAAAATATAATAGGTAACTTAATTAAAAAATTATATACTTTAGTATCATCAAATAATAAAGCGATAAAATTAAGATTGCTTGGGTAAACTCAATTCCACTTTTGAAATCAGAATTTAGTGAAAATGAACAATGCTTTTTTAAACTTTGCACCTTTGATTTTCTATTGATTTTTTGTATGGTCTTCACAGGATATTGTAAGTTCATATTATCATAGAATGTCTTGGGTTGGAAGGGACCTTAAAGATCATCTAGTTCCTACCCCTCTGCCATGGTGTACTACTCACTACATCAGGTTGTCCAGGGATACATCCCAACTGGTCTTGAACACCTCCAGAGATGGGGCATCCACAACTTCTCTGGTCAACCTGTTCCTCACAACCCTCTTGTGAGTGAAGAATATCCTCCTAACCTCTAATCTAAATCTCCCCTCTTTTAGTCTAAAACCACTCCACCTTGTCCTATCATTATCTGCCTGAGCAAGAAGTTAACTCTCTGCCTTTTCTATAAGCCCCTTTTAAGTATTGGAAAGCTGAAATGAGATCTCCCCAGGACCTTCGCTTCTCCAGGCTGAACATCCACAGCTTTCTCAGCCTTTCTTCATAGGAGAGGTGCTCCAGCCCTCTGATCATCTCTGTGGCCCTCCTCTGGACCCAGTCTGACAGGTTCACTTCCTTGTGCTGGGGGCCCCAGACCTGGATGCAGTACGCCATGTGAGGCCTCACAAGGGCAGAGTACATGGAGACAATCACCTCCCTCCCATGCTTTTGATGCAGCCAGCCTTCTGAGCTGCAATTCCACATGTTGGCTTCTGTTGAGCTTTTCATCCACCAGAACCCCAAAGTCCTTCCCTGCAGAACTACTCTCAATGAGTTCTTCAATGAGCCTGTACTCATGTGTGGGATTGCAAGAAACAAACAAACAAATAAATAAATAAATAAAAACACATTGACAACACCTTCTGTATTACACTGTGAAGTCAAGCTTTCAAGATGCAACATGTTCTGTTGCCACTTTAGCAACACGACATCACATTTCGTTGACAATAGAGCAATCTCTTAGTAAAGAGTGAGGTTGGGCTGCAGGTAAACTCCCAGTCATAGGGGTAACTTATTGTAGTTTCTGTCCCCAAAATTCCATCTCATCCCTTGTCCCTGCTTTGTTTGCTCCTAGAGATCAAGGAATGGGATTGATCAAGTTCCTATTAAGACAGGATCCATTCTCACTTAGTCTCCTCATGAACTCCCAATACTGTTGTAATGAAGGTAGCAGCTGCCATCTTTGCTATATATTTTGGCTAAATAAATAAATGAATACATAGTATATATATATATTTTAATATACTTGGTTTTTTTTTATATGCTATGATTTTGGAAAGCTGACAAGACTTTCTGGATGTCAGATCAGATAGTAAGAAAGGAAAAACTGGTAGTTTCAAGTAAGTCCCAAATAAACCAGAATGGAATTTAATTAGAAGAAAGGTTTCTA
Organism: Anas platyrhynchos; assembly: GCF_047663525.1. NCBI lineage: Eukaryota > Metazoa > Chordata > Aves > Anseriformes > Anatidae > Anas > Anas platyrhynchos. The sequence continues at coordinate 133,692,938 of NC_092587.1, forward strand.
GCTAGACTTCTCTCCTCATTGGCTTGAGATAACAAAATGAGAACCATTAGATAAAAATTTGGAGTAATTTTCTGTTGTTCTTTGTTCTCAAAGTAAACTCTGGCTATGTTCAGACTGCATGTTGAGGTGGGATTTGGAACAGTTTGGGCAGATTAAGATATGGGCTGGTTAAGCCATGATATAGAACTGCACTGTATTCCCTTTCACTTCTCTGTTCCTGTTTACTCATACTACCTGTTATTGGAATCAAGGAAAGAATAGAAGGAATGAAAAACCACATGTTCAATAAGGAAAGGAACTCTGATATTACCATATGTGTAAATGATGAAGGCAATAGATGCACAACCATTATTAAACTGCAAACTTAGAGGGACTCTCATAACAGTCATGTAAAACAAGATATTGTAGGCTTCAAATTGTGTTGTTTTTGCTTGCAAGACTATAGTTGCCAGATGAAGACTTAAGCACCTTTATCTTCTTGACAGGAAGGGTAAGAGAGGTGGAAGGGTTCCTACATCCAGTTTCATGTCATTAAATTCTTGTAGTGCTGAAGAAGATAGAGCTTAGGGATATGGTTTAGTGGGGACTGTTAGTGTTAGGTTAGAGGTTGGACTCGATGATCTTGAGGTCTCTTCCAACCTAGAAATTCTGTGATTCTGTGAAGATGGAGCTGTTTCTCTACACTTGCTTTGAACATATACCTTTCCATTGCTAGACAGGTAATTCTGTACCATAATTTAAATCACATAAAAATAAAGCAAAATAAAACAAAATAAATAAATAAAATAAATTAATAAAGTTTCTTTTTCTCTCTCTCTCTGGAGAGAGAACAACCCCTGGAGTTTTGGGAATGTATCAGTCCCTGACCTATTTGACTTAAACCAGGCTTTTGCTCAATTTTGCACAAAGATATCAGTTGAGATGTGGGACATCATCCCACATCCCACAAGTTCTTCTTCAATTGCTAAGATAAATGGCGTTGTTCCAGAAACAGAAGCAATGATCTGAGTATTAGTGATGAGAGTCAGTAGCATAACCAAAAACTGAACATCTGCTAAATCCCTTGCAACATAGCTTTGGCTTTCTTTAAGGCAGGAAAACTCTTATTTTTGATGACAGATTCTGTCTTTCTCAGAAAAGAGACATATCTTTGCAGATCACAGAATCACAGAATAGCTAAGGTGGGAAGGGACCTCAGGAGCTCATCTGGTTCAAGGGGGCTTATCTACAGCTGGTTGCCCCAGCTCATATCCGGATGGCTTTCAAATATCTTTAAGGATGGAGACTTCAAAACCTCTCTGGGTGACCTGTGCCAGTGCTCAGTCACCCTCATAAGAAAGAAGTGTTTCCTGATGTTCAGACAGAATCTCCTGTGTTTCAGTTTGTGCCCATTGCCTCCTGTCCTGTCACTAAGCATGTCTGAGAAGAGCCTGGGTCCATGATCCTTGCAACCTCCCTTCAAGTATTTATATATATTTATGAGATCACCCCTGAACCTTCTCTTCTCTTCTCTAGACTGAAGAGTTTCAACTCTTTCAGACTTTCCTTGTATAAGTGGTGTTTCAATCCCTGAATAATTTTAGTGGTTTTTCACTAAACTTCTTCCAATTGATCCATATCTCTTTTGTCTTTTGGAGCCTTGAACTAGAGACAATACTCCAGATGTATCCTCATCAGCTCTGAATAAAGGAAAAGAATCACCTCCCTCAGTCTGATAGCAATAGTTTGTTTTATGCAGCTCAGAATACCATTATCTGCCTTTGTGTCAAGGGCACACTGCTGCCTCAAGTTCTACTTGGTGTCCACCAGGATCCTCAGGTCCTTTTCTGTAAAACTTCTTTTAGACAATCACCCTGTAGCATGTACTAATAATGCCCAGGGCTGTTCCCCTGCCAGGTGCAGGACTTCGCACTTACCCTTGTTGAACTTGATGAAGTTCCTTCTGTCCCATTTCTCCAGCTTGTTGCGATCCTTCTGGATAGCAGCATGACCCTCTGGTGTATCAGCCACTCATCCCAGATTTGTGTCATCATCAAACTTGCCGGGGGTACTCTCTTCTCCATCATCCAGATCATTAATGTAGATGGATGTTGAACAAGATTGGACCCAGCATTGATCCCTGGGTTACAATGCTATTTCCTGTCCTCCTGGTAGACTTTGTGCCAGTGCTAACCTTATTGAGTAAGACATTCAGACAGATTTCTATCCACCTCATTGTCTGCTCATCTAGTAGTTATTTCCATTCTTGACAGATTGTCTAAGTTTATTCTGTTGCAGCATGTATTTTTGTTGTTGTTGTTTTTTGTTTGTTTTTGCTTGTTTGTTTGTTTGTTTTTAACCATGTAGTTCCAATGGAGTTGTCTGGGAAAAAATGTACCACAGGCTTAGGATACGTGGATTTTGATTATTCTGTTATGGGAAGCAATGGCTGTTGTAAGAGGGATGTGCTCTGAATTTGTCTTACGGGTTTGTTTAAATTTGGAAGGTTTTTAGCACGAGCTATTTACTGAGAATGATATGATGATTGTCACAACATCACAGGGACTGGTGCCTCCCTGAGACTCATCCTGGCTGGTGACTGTGGTGGTTTTACTCAAGGGGGCGGCCGAGCTCCACCTCAGCCATGCTCTCACTCCCTCTCCTCAAAGAGAAAGGGGGAGAAATTACGATGAAAAGGGCTCAAGGGTGGGGAGATAAGGATGGGGAGATAGCTCAAAAATTAGCATGATGGGCAAAACAGACTCAGAGTAAGGAAATAATAAGATTTATTGCCTAGGCACAAGATAGAGAAGTGAGAAACAAAGGAAAGAAACCAAAAATGCCCCCCCCCCCCATTCACCCTCTTTCACCTCCTTCCCCCGAGCTGCACAGGGGAATGGGGGCTGCTGTTAGTGTCCACCGCTCCTTCTCAGTCATTCTTGCCCCTGTGCCATGGGGACCCTGCCACAGGATGCTGTCCTTACCGAACTGATCCTGCAAGGGTACACAATGATCCCACAGGCAGCAGCTCTTCAAGAACTGTTCCACATATGGGTCCATGCCATGGGGTCCATCTATCAGGAGCAAACTGCTTTAACCTGGGTCTCCCACAGGCTCCTGCCAGGTCACTTGTTTCTTCGTGGGTTCCTCTCCACGGGCTGCAGCTCTGGCCCAGAATCTGCTCCAGCAGGGGTCTTCCACAGGCCACAACCTCTGTCAGTGTAAGTCCACCTGCTCCACCATGGTCTCCTTCATGGGCTGTAGTGTGGAACCCTGCTCCATCGTGGTACTCCATGGGCTGCAGGGGGACTGCCTACTTGAGCATGGTCCTCACCACAGGCCATTTCTGACTCTTCTCACTCTCACAGCTGCTGTGTTACAGTGGTTTTTTGTTTTTTTTTTTTTTTTTTTTTGTTTGTTTTTTTTTTTTTTTTTTTTCCCTTTCTTAAATATGCTCTCACAGAGACACAAACAACATTGCTTATTGGCTCGGCTCTGGTCAGCAGTGTGGCCCTTAATTAATATGGGGCAGCTTCTAGATTCTTCTCACAGAAGCCACCACTATGGCCCCCTGACACCAAAACCTTGCCACGTAAACCCACAACACTGACTTGAGGCCAGGAGCAATAGGGGCTCCCTGTGGGGGCTCAGGGGCCCTGGCAACCCATCCCACTGGCCCACCAGCAGAGGCAGACAGGGCCACTGGAGCAGACTCAGTCTCAGAAATCAGGCACCTCCTTGGGGCCAATAACCAACAATCATAATATCTGGTGCATTAAGAAAATCTGTGTTAAAATATTTTCAGTTACGAGAAAATTTTCACATATACATTTTCATGGTATGAATTTTCATTCATATTAGTCTTTATAGCTATGAAATTTTTAAGAGAATTTCTTCCTGATTTATCCACGTTCTTAGAAAAAGTTATATGGGCAGATATATTTATCAAATCTTGCTTATGCACAGAAAGGCATGCATGATTTCATCAAGAGTAATTGCTTTACTAGTAATAACTTGGAAGGGACACAGATAGTCAATATTACCTTGAGCATCACAAGATTCTTACTGTAATAGTTGTTTAAGTGCCTTTCAGAAAATTTCTTGCTGTTACTTTTAGGAACACAGAAATAATATTGAAGGTCCCAAGGAGAATTAACTATATACTTAAAGTGAGGAACTCAGATGATCTGAGTTCCATGCCACTGGGTAGATTATTCTGTCTTCTATTCATCTGATTCCCTATCTACTATGTCTGAAAACTGTACCTTGGCAGCTTAAGGGTTGTTATGTGGAGCTCTTGCTGTTTCAACTGATCTTTAATTTCAGTATGTCTCAGCATGGTCTTGAAGCTCTCTTTGGACTCTGTTCTTTTGACTTTGGGCATGTTCTTAATCTTTTTTTTTTTTTTTTTCCTTTAGATTGCTCTTTTACCCTCCCCTTTCTCTTGTCTTGCTTCTTTAACTGTATCTTGTTCTCCTTTTCCTCCTCCTCCTTAATCTCAGGCTTGGCCTCTCTCTTCTCACTGACCTGAGGATCAACCTTTTTCTTTGACACAAGTCTGGCAATCTCTCCCCTTCTTTGACCTTAGACTTAGCCTTTCTTATACCCTTTGTTTTTGCTATATTTTATTTTACATTCTTTCCTGGCATTGCTGCTTTCTGGCCTGGAGTTCCCCTAAGGGGATTTGTCATTTCATTTACCATTCAGAATTTATTAACATGGCCATGGCAAATCACTCTCTTCTGCATCATCAACAATTCTGTTGTGTGTGTTTCTGTTTTGGGCTCAGACTTCATGAGTTTAATTCTTCCTGACTTGTAGTAGCAGTCTACAAATTTTTCAGATTTTTTTTTTTCTCTAATACAAACTGTGTCTACCAACATTGTTTCCAGCTTGCTTTTTATTTTGTTTTGCTTTTTTTTTTTTCTCTCACAGATTTTCTCTTCCTTCCTTCCCTCCTTCCTTCCTTCCTTCCTTCCTTCCTTCCTTCCTTCCTTCCTTCCTTCCTTCCTTCCTTCCTTCCTTCCTTCCTTCCTTCCTTCCTTCCTTCCTTCCTTCCTTCCTTCCTTCCTTCCTTCCTTCCTTCCTTCCTTCTTTTCCTCTGGGTCTTCTCAGTATTTTCACCTGTATTTTCACCCAGTATTAACTGATAAGGTTTGTTTGCACCCATATTGCACTGTCATTGTCATCCTTTGATCCCTGAGATTACTATTTGCTGGTGTTGCAAAAAATATCAAATTTTCATAATGAAGTTATATATTATTCAAATATTTACTGTTCTTCTAAATATTTACAATTCTTCTGATCAGGAGTTTTTAATCTGTTTTATCACACATAATAGCTTTGTTTTGATACAAGTAGTTCATGGCAATTGAGATGTAACCCATATGAGAAATGAATCTGCATTTTGTCTGTCTTAGTAGCAAAGATTAGTATCTAAACATTTCCGAAGGCAAGAATTTTCAAGAAATATTAGCTCTGTTTTATAAAAACTGGGACCTCCACAAATTCACATTACTTGTTTCTAAGTGACATTGTGCCTTACAAAGAATTTCATTCCTCCTCACTGGACTACTTCCTGTAGAGATAGCCTCAGCCTTCCACTTTCTGTAGTATTGTTCCTCTGCTGCTGCAGGTATCTGTTTGGTAGCAGCCTGTTTTCTCTGAAGAGCAGACTGTCATTTATGTTACTCTGTTCTGCCTGCTTTCTCCTTCCATCTCTGGTCAGGGTTTTTCCTGATCTTGCAGACCTTGCACAGATTCATATATTCCCACTCTTTCTTTTTCTTGTAGCTTGTCTCTGAAGCCACCCACATGTTCTGTGGGATATTCTAGTGGCTTGTGGCTGAGGATGCTGTCCTTCACCTCTATCTTCAGAGGTGTCAGTATGTTTTTTCTGCTTTCTCTGAGTGTGCTACCACATCTGAATGTGTCAGGAAGGAATCAAGGCCAGAGGCACATGTATGTTTGCAGGTTTAATTATTTAAAGCAGAAAGAAATGAAGCAGAGGATCATGAGGAACCTGACATATCAGAGTGAGAAAGAAGCAACACAAGAACTTCCACAGTATCTTTCTTGAAGATTATGAGTACAACAGAGAGAATAATAATTTAAGGGAACTGTGTATATTACAGGCTTCCTGTCTTCTTCTGATGTGCTACTTTTAATTCAGGTTGAAAAATTTTCCCCCCCAGGAGGTTTGTCTTGTTGCTGAATTTCTGCTCTCTGGCCAAAGAGATCAGGCACCTTTAGCAAAAGAGAAGTCACATTTCACAGCCTTTACACTTACATTTACACTTACATACAGCACTTTATACTTGCATTTGTTTTAAGTAAAAAAAAAAAAAAAAAAAAAAGATACCAACACTCATTTCTTAGACATCTGTAAATCAACATTAGCTCAGTTGATATACATGAAGAGTGGGTGGTTTGTTTTCTTACTGAAAGCCCACAGTCTTTAACTACCATCCAGGATACCTATTTTCCACACTAATTACAAGCGATGCCTGAGGTCTGATTCTGTTATTTAGCATTCAAATTAGGGAAAAAGTAGAAAAAGGGCTAAATCAGGGAAAAAGTAGATTTCACTTCCATGCTTTTGATACTCTTCCAATTGGTCTGTGTCCACTTCCTGCTGCTGCATCATTTAGCACCTTTTTAGCATCTTAGATCATTTTTGCATCTTTTCTCTTCTGAATATGGCTCCCCTCAAACTTTCCAGACAATAAACCATTGAAAAAGCATCATCTGTTTATCAGATTTTCCAACTTCTGGGCTACTGATGTTGAAAGAGCATCACAGAACTTCCCAGACACATTTTCCTATTGTGTCCTCTGTAATTTTCTATTTATAGTATTAAAAAAAAAAAAAAAAAGTTACACTTGTTATGCAATGTTCAAACCATGGGGAGAGTTAGTTAATAAAATTGTCATGAGAATGAATTTGATATGAAGCTGAATAAATAAAGTGTGTAAACACTGTAACTGACACATTTAAAGATGTGTTTTAAAGATGCTGACTGCGTTTAAAATGCTACATTTTGTCACACACACTTTATGAGCTTGACTGCTCAAACTGAATTTGCTTAAAATACTCCAATCATTGTGATGAGTAAAACTGAGAATTAAAGAAAAAAAAAGTGTCTTGTAACTGGATATTGCAAAGAACAGTCAGAGGTTTTTAGAATAGCTGGAGAGAGTGGGTCATCATGTTTGTGGAAAAAAAAATATAGCACAAAGATTTTGTTTCTAAGGTATTGACTAAGATAACTATATAAATATACTGTCAGAACACCAGTCTTAGTTGCATTTGAATTATGTTTGCTCCATCACTCTTAGAATCAGAGACTCTTCAGATAGTTCTAGGAAATGAGTCAAATAGGTAAGCTTAAACTGAGTAACATTAAGGCTAACTATAGTACCATCAGACTTAAGTTACCTATGAGTCATTGTACTGTTGACAAAGACAATTTTTGACGTTAGAAAAATAAACTTAGAAAGACTGCCAAATTCCCTTAACAATTATATTAGACTTTTATAATTCTGAGGAAACCAGTTGTCACAAACATAGAGGAAAAATGTCACTTCTAAAAGGAAAATATATATTAAATACTTCTATGTTTTGTCTTAGAACTTGACTATTATTCCTCTAACATGCATGCCCATACTTGCCCTAAGAGCGTATTGATAGAAAGGAAGTGCTGTATTTGCAATTGTTTTTATAGAGAGCAATATTATATAGATAGAGTCTAAACAAGAGGTGTAAATGGACAAGAGCAGTGAGAAAAAAGTGGTTTAGTAGATTATATAAAGTCTAAACTATAATCTAGTCGTCTACAATTAAAATCAATATGGCAAGGAGAATTAGAAGATCTGTAAGATAAATTGAAGGATAAGAACAGTATAGGAAGTAAATCTGGAAAACCTAATTCACAAACAGCACTTTCTTAGTTTTTATTCTTCTAAGCTAAAGACTATTGTGATGCTGTAGAGAGACAGTAGATACAGCCCCTGTGTTTACCAGCAAAGCTGAGTTGAGTAACATTCAACAGTAGCGGAAATTAAACTACAAAGACTGACAAAATAAAGAAATACAAGTTTAAAATAACTGAAAAAGGAAACTGTGTTAGCTTTAGTGGATTTTAACTGTCCAGCCATTCCTTAAATCCTTTCTAATTTCTAACGTCTTTGGTTTATTCACTTACTACTCTTGGAGAATTAGAATGTCTGTCAAAATCTTCATGAGCAGTGAAATCTCCAATTAAAATGAAATTGTTATATGGAGATATTTAAGATATTATTATAGCTTGGAATAAAGATTGCCCTAAACTTCAACATCTGATTCTTCCATGGGTGTGTATGAAAATTTACACTGTTACCAGGTTTTCTCTGTGATAAGTGTCCAGATGGACACTTTCACAGTTTAGCTGGCATGTTTCATGCATTGTTTATTCATGAGGAATGTTCTTCGTTTCCATATTTCTAAATTTGTCCCTTAATACATATCCCTTCGAGATATGGATATTCAGATATCCATCCACAGGTATATATTTCCAGTTTTTAGAGATAATCACCTTCATTATATGGGACTAAGGACTGTATTTGCAACTGTTACAATGAATTGCATTTGTAGGGATTGATTTGGCTTTAATAAGTCAAAAAAAAAAAAGGTAAGTGAGAATTATTCATTGTGATTAAGACTGCAGAATCCACTAGTAGCAAGTAAGTATTAAATCCTGATTTCATTTACACTATTATTTTAGGTCAAAAGTTAAGTCCAAAATCTTTTTTCTTTTTCTTTTTCTTTTTCTTTTTCTTTTTCTTTTTCTTTTTCTTTTTCTTTTTCTTTTTCTTTTTCTTTTTCTTTTTCTTTTTCTTTTTCTTTTTCTTTTTCTTTTTCTTTTTCTTTTTCTTTTCCTTTTCCTTTTCCTTTTCCTTTTCCTTTTTCTTTTTCTTTTCCTTTTCCTTTTCCTTTTCCTTTTCCTTTTCCTTTTCCTTTTCCTTTTCCTTTTCCTTTTCCTTTTCCTTTTTCTTTTTTTTTTCTTTTTCTTTTTCTTTCTTTTTCTTTTTCTTTTTCTTTTTCTTTTTCTTTTTCTTTTTCTTTTTCTTTTTCTTTTTCTTTTTCTTTTTCTTTTTCTTTTTCTTTTTCTTTTTCTTTTTCTTTTTCTTTTTCTTTTTCTTTTTCTATGACATAAGAAAATATTCTGATATATGAGATGGAATCTCAGTGCTGTGATCCTTAGGATCTTTATTGATAAGAAGTGATAATTTCTTCTAGTCACTATACATATGCATACTTGGAAAGTCTGTGTTTGTATGTGTGTGTGTATAGATATATACTTTGAGATAACAGTTTATCAGTTATCTGGAAGTCATGTTATGTCTTATTGACAGGCAGTTGGACACTGAGAACCATGTAAATTTGTGGAACACATTTGTCAACTCACTGCTTTGTTAACAAGTTAGTAGGACTGCTTGACCCTTTCTTGTGCAATTTGTTTTAAAATTGTACTTTTCACATAAAGTACTTGTCTATATTAATCAACATAGTTAAAATACGAACAGATGATATGAAGTTCATCTTGGTGCATTAAGAGAAATAGAAAAAATAAAAATAAATACAAGCAGTGCATGCATTTCCCCTGCAGAATATGTATCTATGCCATAAATTAAACTGTACTGTGTTTTTTTTTTTTTTGTTTGTTTGTTTTGTTTTGTTTTGTGGGAAGAAAAGTATTTTATCTAATGCAGTCTTGGAACTGAGGCAAATTACCTGAAATAACTTTCTTGACACATTACCTTTTGAGGTTTAAATTGCAGTGTCTCCATATAGTACTGACAAAAGAAACTAAGTAAGTATTAGTATTTAATCATTTGAAATAGTTTATCTAAAAGGATAACATTGGTAAATAAGATATCCATTGAAAAGTAATTTGGAGTACAAGCTAGAGTATTGAATTGCTCACTGTTCACAAAGAAACTTCTGGTACATTCATATTGTTATTCTGGTCATAATTCCTTTTGTGAAAATACAAATAAAACAAACCCACTAAAAATTTAGGGAGAAGATAGTTAAATCCAGGGAAAGTAATTGAAGTCCTTGAAGTGAACCAGGCTTCTCTGAGACTTAAATATTTAAGTTTGACTGAGGGCCAGCTGAGGAAGTACACTATTGCCACTTTGCCATAATAATTTCTGTAAACGTCTATGCTAAATAATTTTAAGTAATAATAAATAATAATCAAATGATTTCATATTTGATATTTCACAGAATTCACAGATTCACAGAATTTCTGTGTTGGAAGAGACCTCAAGATCATCGAGTCCAACCTCTAACCTAACACAAATAGTCCCCACTAAACTAAATTTGAATGTATACTAAATTTGAATGTATACAACATACATTTAAAGAAATATTTTTATAAGGATCATGTTTTGTTTTGTTTTGTTTTGTTTTTTCACTTCTTTTGTCTTAAAGTACTTTCTCTAGTCTTTTTTTTTTTTCCCTGAAATTAATAAAATTAATATTTTTGTGGTTTAAAGGTTTAAAGGCAATTTACTTCCTTAGCAAAGATTGATCAGAAAAGAAAAAATGTTACTAATAACTGTTAGGACAAATGTTAATGCACTATTGTAATGTAGTTATCCTCTGGGTATCAATATTATTTATTTATTTATTTATTTATTTATTTATTATTATTATTTTTAATATTGAAAATCAGAATTATAGGTGATTTCATATGTGTCTTGTTTCACTGTCTATGACTCATAAGCATGCATTTTATTTTTTTCTCTTACTGAAGAACATTATATATTTCTTCCTCACAGGAAAAACGTGTGCTATAACTGAAATGACAATATTCTGCTTCCTACGAGGGGATTCTGAAAGCTTCTCAAAAACACAGCACAGTGGTAAGTACTAAAAATATAGTCACAACAATTAAGTTATCTGAAAAATAAATCACAGATATGAACATCAAGTCTCTTTTGCTAGCGTTCTTAAATTTGTTTTAAATATATATTTGTGATGACTCTTCCAGCTAAAATGCTTATGTACTGCCATGTGTTCACGGAATAAGACCTGGAATATAATCCATTCTAAATATTAGTGTTTATTCATTATATTATTTTTCAGTTCTTGAAATATGGAATGGTACCTCTATGTGGTTCAAAGCCTGGATATTGTGACACTGTTAACTAGTAAGGTTTCAGTTTTCCAGGCCGTTCTATACCAGATAGAGCTGATAACGTTCAGTTTTCAAAACATGGTTGGGTTCCAAAGTTCTTGGAACTCTTGGAGTTCTTCAAAAGGGGACATTTAAATAAAGCACCTTGGTTGCTGTTTCATTTTATATTCTGTTTCATATTGTTACCATAAAGATCTGTCTTTCTCTCACTTTATTAGCAACGTATGACATAGCATAATTCAATATATAGTGTACACATAGACACAAATGTACATGTCTATATATGCATAATTATATATATATACGCACGTATTTAAGCATTCCTATGATATCAATATGAAAAACGTGGCAAGAATTTAGATTACAAATGTACACATAGACTATATCTTACTTGCAAAAGAGATCAGATTAATCTATTGCCTTTTTTTCATATCATGCCTGATGCATTGGTTAATAAGGAAGGATGGACATAAACAAATGACCAGAAAAGTTTCTCTAATGACATAGTACTTCCTTCTCACTTTACATGCTCTATGAACTTTGAAGCTGATGTAATTTATTTTTTTTTTCTGTAATCATTGCACAAGATGAAGCTTCAATTTACATGTAGGATTATCATTCAGTCCTACAAACAAGGAGAAGAAATATTAAGATATCTGAGGTGATAATAGAGTTGTGAATAAAAATAATTTGAAGTATGACAGACTAGTTACAAGATATGAGGGTACCATTATGTGAAGTGTAAAAATCAGATGAAAAATATAACAGCTTTGAAAACTCATTTGATTTTTGCATCACTGAGCCATGTTTATTCCAATTTGTTGTAATATAAATGTAATAAAATAAAACATTTTATGAGTAGGAGCCTGTTTAATAGTTTAGCACCCATGTTGATCATGCTTGTAGCTGAACTCCTAGTCATTATAATAACAAATAGTACATATGCATGAGTATAGAAGATAGGATTCAGTTACCTATACTCCTCAGAGAAATCATAATATATATATATATAACTTTTAGGAAACAGGAAAGTAAATGATATAAATAATACAAACTTGATAAGCAAAGCTGAAGTAAAAGTCAAAATAATGACTTAGTTTCTTTGTAACTAAAAGTTTATGGCAGTTTTATGTTTTCTTGTACAAAATCAGCCACAGAGAAGTTCCAAGAATGGAGAGAAACTCTCATGTCAAGATCTGTCAGAATATACTGAGATAAATCACAGAAGAATGGGAAGGGTCTGGAGGGGAAGCTGAGGGATAGTGTGTAGTTTTCACTATATTCTCAGAATTTTGTTTGCTTGTTTTGTTTGTTCATTTGATTTTGATTTTGTAATAATCCAGATGATTCATGGAGAATGAGAAGAAAGGGAAGCAAGCAATATTAAAACAGAAAAGTGAGATAGAGCTTACTGATGTCTGTTTTTTAACTCCAGCTTAGGTTTGTGGACATCAGAAGCCAATTGTGTCTTTTGAAAATTTCCTTGTTTGTGAAACAATAATTGGACTGTACACAAAAGAAATCAGAATTGTAGAAAGTAAAACTGCAAATCTGCTTCAAATTTGTTTTAATTTCTCAGCTTGCTGATATACTGAAGTGTAAATTGTCACATGCATATATGTTCAATTGCCAACATTAAGTTACTCCCCCAAAACAGGACCAAAATATGCTACTATATGTTAAAGAATTTTCTATTTTGTCTAGAAAAACGCAATATTCTTATGAGAAGTTTGTCAAGAGACAAACTGAAGTGGATCTGAAGGCTTTCAGAAAAGTGATGTCCCAAACTAACTCTGAAGATCAGTATTTGCAGCAGATGATAGGTATCCATTTCAATGAACAGAACTGTGAGGGCGACGTGAATCATTTTCAATGTTGTTTCAAAAATAATGTTGGTGACTTTTGCTATATTGTACTTGCATTTAAGAGCAATGCAGAAAGGAGTCCCCATGATTTGATCATTTCAACATTTTTCTTCATCATAAACCAGATAAAATTCTTCATCATGAACCAACAATCAGAATGATATTTCTCATGGAAAGAAAAGTGCGATTTATGTTTAGAGTATGCAGCAAGCACTTGCCATGCATAATATGGAAATAAACATGAAAGAAAGCAAACAGTACTCAGATTTTGATCTTACTTCATAGGTAGCTGTCTGTTTAAATGGCGTGATTTCATTCTAAAATTCTGACCTGACAGCTGACTGTGCAGATGGAGCCCTGTGGTAGACCATAGAACGCTGTGCAGTTTCTTTAATGTACCCACATACTGTCTGATTCTTGATCATGTTCTCAGATTCTGATAAAGCCTTCTGCCTTGCATCATTTATGATAACAAATGTGAAGGAATAATAAAACCTTCACATTGGAATGGAGCTATAATTTTCTCCAATTCTAGACTTAGAATTTTTTAGGAAACGGATCAGTTTTTAATTCTCTGAGGAAAACCAGGGCACAATATAGCTATTATCCTTAGAGTTGTCAGCATACTTCAGTCTCTTTTTCAGCTCTCAGTATTCAATGCTGTTGATCAAAATCTTTGCTTACTTCCTGTTGTCATGTTTTATGACCACAAATGCCAACATGCTCAGCTGAGTACTCCAAACTCTTGTTAAATGGTACTTTCATCAGATGGTTTTCTCTGAAATATTATCAGTAAATCTAACCTTACAAATTCTATGTAGCAATCTCAATAGGTTCATGACATTACTGATATTGTGGTGTGTGAATTAAAACTGATATATTTTATTATTGCAACATTTAGTTATGTGTTTCATTGTGACTGATCTAAACTACTTAAATGTATACACACTCTAATGATCTCCACCAAAATGTGGGTTTCTGAATAATCCAAGTGAGCAAGATTTATGCAAATACAAAATAACAGTCACCAAAACTTTCCAGGCAGGTTATTTTATTTTATTTTATTTTATTTTATTTTATTTTATTTTATTTTATTTTATTTATTTTATTTTATTTTTTCAGGTGGCAATGCAGTTGGGTATACTTAACACCTTTATCTAAAGGTATAAAAAGTATAATTTCAGTGGTGAGTTCTGATGACAAATAAAATTCCCACAATTTCCTTAAATCTTTAAGAACTATAAACAATTCTGTAATAATTCCATAAATACAATTGATTTTTTAGGCAATTAATTTGAACATTACATTACTTAACGCAGTGTACAATGACGATAATGCAGAACTCAAAATAACGTAATTTCAGTGTTGTGCAGACTGGATGGCTAACTGGAGTTCACTAAATCATAACATCGTCAGCAAGCAAATGAAGGAAAAATAAAAATTAATTACATTGTGTTTTCCATTGGCAGCTCATATGAATGATTAAATTATTGTTATTATTTATGTTTTCATGCTAAATTCAAAGAACTGGAGTGCAGATTTTACTATTAACTGGAAAGATGAAATAGGAAATCACAGAATCACAGAATCACAGAATTTCTAGGTTGGAAGAGACCTCAAGATCATTGAGTCCAACCTCTGACCTAACACTAACAGTTCCCACTAAACCATATCCCTAAGCTCTACATCTAAACGTCTTTTAAAGACTTCCAGGGATGGTGACTCAACCACTTCCCTGGGCAGCCTGTTCCAGTGTCTAACAACCCTTTCGGTAAAGAAGTTCTTCCTAAGGTCCAACCTAAAACTCCCCTGGCCCAACTTAAGCCCATTCCCCCTCGTCCTGTCACCAGGCACGTGGGAGAACACACCAACCCCCACCTCGCTACAGCCTCCTTTAAGGTACTTGTAGACAGCAATAAGGTTGCCCCTGAGCCTCCTTTTCTCCAGGCTGAACAAGCCCAGCTCCCTCAGCCGCTCCTCGTAGGACTTGTTCTCCAGGCCCCTCACCAGCTTCGTCGCCCTTCTCTGGACTCACTCGAGCACCTTGATATCCTTCTTGTAGCGAGGGGCCCAAAACTGAACACAGTACTCGAGGTGTGGCCTCACCAGAGCCGAGTACAGGGGGACGATCACCTCCCTAGCCCTGCTGGCCACACTGTTTCTTATGCAAGCCAGGATGCTGTTGGCCTTCTTGGCCACCTGAGCACACTGCTGGCTCATATTCAGCCGACTATCAACCATCACTCCCAGGTCCTTCTCTGCCTGGCAGCTCTCCAACCACTCATCTCCCAGCCTGTAGCTCTGCTTGGGGTTGTTGTGCCCCAGGTGCAGGACCTGGCACTTGGCCTTGTTGAACTTCATGCAGTTGACCTCAGCCCATCAGTGCAGCCTATCCAGATCCTCCTGCAGAGCCTTCCTACCCTCGAGCAGATCAACACATGCGCATAGCTTGGTGTCATCTGCAAACTTACTGAGGGTGCACTCAATGCCCTCGTCCAGATCATCGATGAAGATATTAAAGAGGACCGGCCCCAGCACCGAGCCCTGGGGGACGCCACTAGTGACCGGCCTCCAGCTGGACTTGACTCCATTCACCACAACTCTTTGGGCCCGGCTATCCAGCCAGTTTCTAACCCAACGAAGTGTACGCCAGTCCAAGCCAAGAGCAGCCAGTTTCTTGAGGAGAATGCTGTGGGAGACGGTGTCAAAAGCCTTGCTGAAGTCAAGGTAGACCACATCCACAGCCTTTCTCTCGTCCACCCAGCGCATCACTTTGTCACAGAAGGAGATCAGGTTCGTCAAGCAGGACCTGCCTTTCATAAACCCATGCTGAGTGGGCCTGATCGCCTGCTTGCCCTGCAAGTGCTGCGTGATGACTCTCAAGAGAATCTGCTCCATGAGCTTCCCTTGCACTGAGGTCAAACTGACAGGCCTGTAGTTTCCCGGGTCAATCCTCCGGCCCTTCTTGTAGATGGGCGCCACGTTTGCTAGCCGACAGTCCACTGGGACCTCCCCCGATAGCCAGGACTGCTGATAAATGATGGATAGTGGCTTGGCCAGCTCCTTTGCCAGTTCTCTCAGTACCCTTGGGTGGATCCCATCCGGCCCCATCGACTTGTGCACATCCAAGTGCGTACCAGGTCACCAAGCAGTTCTTCGTGGATAGTGAGGGCCACATCCTGCTCCCCATCCCCTTCCACCAGCTCAGGGTACTGGGTATCCAGAGAGCAACCGGTATTGCCGCTAAAGACTGAGGCGAAGAAGGCATTAAGCACCTCCACCTTTTCCTCATCTCTTGTAACTAAGTTTCCCCCCGCATCCAGTAAAGGATGGAGATTCTCTTTAGTCCTCCTTTTTGTGTTGATGTATTTGTAAAAACATTTTTTTGTTTTCTTTAATGGCAGTAGCCAGATTGAGCTCCAGATGAGCTTTGGCCTTCCTAATTTTGTCTCTGCACAGCCTCGCAACATCCTTATAGTCCTCCCTAGTGGCCTGCCCACTTTTCCAAAGATTATAAACCCTCTTTTTTCTCCTAAGTTCAAGCCACAACTCTCTGTTGAGCCAGGCTGGTCTTCTTCCCTGCCAGCTTGTCTTTGAGCACGTGGGGACAGACTGTTCCTGCGCCATTAAGATTTCCCTCTTGAAGAGCACCCAGCCTTCCTGGACTCCTGTACTGTACTGAGCAACAGAAACCTCTTTTAAATTATTATTATTTTTAATAAGGAAGAATAGTAAAGGACATTTGAATATAAGGTCATAAGGCAAATAAATTACAGGCATAAGATTGTTTTTAATGCTATCAAGGTTCAAAACACACTGCATCGTCATTATTAAGAAATATGATTAAGCAATATTACAACTGTGATAAGTTTTGCTCATTTTGTTTGGATAACTCAGTGGTATGATGAAGGAAGACCATCTCCTACACCCTTTGCTAAATACCCGTTTAGGTCTTGGATTATCAGCTCTAGTTTTTAGAGTAGGAGGCAATGAAATTACGTAGAGCATTTTAATGCAGAATAAAATCATAGAATCATAGAATATCCTGAGTTGGAAGGGACCCACAAAGATCATCAAATCCAACTCCTGGCTCCACACAGGTCTACCCAAAATGTAGGTTATGAAATCAAGAGACACATTTATAAAACATGGAAAAGTCTCAAATTAAATGGTGTATGTACATATCTTTTTTTGTTGTTGTTGTTTTTAAATATTATTTTTATTTATTTGTAATGCACATGTAGCACTATAAGAAACTCAACACCAGTACTGCAATTTGGGGACAAAGTATGTAGAAAAGCTTCGTTAGAATTTCAAAGTTTTGTTTTGGTGATTTTTTAAGAAACTGTATAAAGATGAAACTTGTTTGAATAAGACATCTGTTTATCAAACAGCATATCAGGAGAATTAAGCTTGTTTGTTCTTTGAGACAGTTTTGGTTGCTTAAATTCTGTCTTCTAGTGCAATTTTAGGTGTCCTGTATTTGTCTGTTAGACTGCCAGCACCACTCCAGAAGGCCCAGATCTCCAGTATTATGTTGTATCAGCTAGCCCTATGTAGAAGAGTTGCATACTCAAACATACACACCTACATTACCATGTTCGTGTTCTGGATAAGTCCCTAGGGTACATTAACTAAATAAACTAGATCCCTATTGAGACACCTAGCTCACAGGTAGTCATTTAGACACAATAAAATAAAATAAATAAAATAAAATAAAATAAAATAAAATAAAATAAAATAAAATAAAATAAAATAAAATATCCACTATCTAGAACTTAAATTTGTCCCTAGTTTTTGATCTGAAAACAGATATATGTGTGTGGTAAGCAGCAAGCCAATCAAACAAGATGCTGAACGTCTGGGTACGTACAGAAGGTTATCTTTGTGTGTCTAGGGAAAACTGTGATTCCTGTGAGCCTTTCAGGTTCCTAGAATATTACCTGGGATTTTTGTGGCTCTGGGCCACATGTAAAATGTAAATGTAAAAAAGAGGGACATGTAAAATGTAAAAAATAAATGTAAATGTAAATGTTAAAAAAAAAAAAAAAAGTAATGTAAAAGAGAGGGGCTCCATGAGTTTATGGGCTTCTGAAGTTAACTAGTAAGTAACATGAAGAATATGGGTATCCTCTTCTGAATATAAATCTTGTGCTAGATACTCATTTTTTCTTGATGTTGTTGTTTGTTTTTATTTAACTTCAACCCCTTGGAAGTTTATCTTATGAGAAGCAGAGGATTGAAGCGGTCTTCTTAGTCTTACAGCCACTGACAAGATTGCACATAGCTGTTCTGGATGGATAGGAGTGAATTTGGAAATGTTGTTGTTTCAGAGAAGGCTGAAGGAGAGGAAATAGTCTGCATTTTGTTTTTGAGAAACTGACTGGATACTTCATTTGATTAAGTGCCTTTAAAAATCCTAGTATTGTATTGCTTGAGGAAATAATGTAGTGTAGTTCTTTAATAGTGAAAAATTACCAAATTATTTTTATTCTGTTCCGAATACAAGAAATTCACCACAATTATACTAATCACTGCCCTGAAAACATATTGATACAGCTGTTGAGTGACGAGGGTAGATGACGGCATGTTTCTTTCTCTCTGAAATGAAAATAAAATAAAACATTTTATTTATTTATATATTTATTTATTTTTCCCAGCAGGAAGTCAAACTATTTGTAGAAATGTCTTAGAACTGAAAATCATTATTTGATTCAGAAGGTAAATGTTTGTTTGTACATATGAATATATTATTCATTTAGATTTAATTGAATTACATTTTAGACCCAGACACCTAGTATTATTGTTCAGCCATATATTTTATAACAGCTTTTTTTTTTCTATTGACATTTTGACCAAAATAACTATATACAGCATTTTTTCTATTGAATCTTTTATTATAAAAGACAAAAAGTGTCTATCTAAAAGGTTGATTACTAAAAAAATGACAGTTTAAAATATGATATTTTCTTTCATATATGCTGCTTTGCATTCCTTATTCTTTCCCAAGGACACACACACACACAAGAGAGAGCGAGAGAAAGAGAAAGAAAACACAACATGATGTGCAATATTGTTATCCACTACTTGAAATAAAGTTCAGAATTATTGTGTGTAGGTGAAACTATCTAGGTCACATCAAATTTAGATTCCGTCTGTTTTCAGGTATTATAGTGTCTTCCTCTCCTGATCAGATATGAACTATCACTATTTTTTTAACCTGTATGTGTATTCAATGATAGTGATGGAAATTTATCCATCTGTGCTCACAGCATGAAAAAACTGAACACAGCACTCGAGGTGTGGCCTCACCAGAGCAGAGTACAGGGGGATATCCCCTCCCTGGCCCTGCTGGCTACACTATTCTTGATACAAGCCAGGATTCTGTTGTCCTTCTTGGCCACCTGGGCACACTGCTGGGTCATGTTCAGGCGAGCATCAACCAACACCCCTTGATCCTTTTCCTCTGCACAGCTTTCCAGCCACTCTGCTCCAAGCCTGTAGCATTGCATGGGGTTGTTGTGACCAAAGTGCAGGATCCAGCTCTTAGCCATGTTGAACCTCATCCCATTGCCCATAGATCCATCCTGTCTAGGTTCCTCTGCAGGGCCCTCCTACGCTCTGGCAGATTGACATTTCCCCCTAACTTGGTGTCGTCTGCGAACTTACTGAGGGTACGCTTAATTCCTTTGTCTAAATCATCAATAAAGATATTAAAGAGGGTGGGCCTCAACACTAACCCTTGGGGAATACCACTTGTGACCAGTCACTAGCTGGATTTCACTCCGTTCACCACTACTTTCTGGGCCTGGCAATCCAGCCAGTTTTTAACCCAGCAAGGAGTGGATCTGTCCAAGCCATGGGCTGCCACCTTCTCCAGAAGAATACTGTGGGAGACAGTGTCAAGTGCCTTGCTGAATTCTAAGTAGACTATGTCAACAGGCTTTACCTCATCCACCAGGTGGGTCTCCTGGTCAGAGAAGGAGATGCACCTGGTCGTGTAGGACTTGTCTTTCATGAACCCATGGTGGCTGGGCCTGATCCCCCCACTGTCCCACATATGCTATGTGATTGCATTCAAGATGACCTGTTCCATCATCTTTCCTGACACTGATTTCAGGCTGACAGGACTGTAGTTCCCTGGGTCCTCCTTACAACCCTTCTTATAGATGGGCATCACGTTAGCAAGTCTCCAGTCAGCTGGGGACCTCTTAAGATGACCATGACTGCTGACAGATTATGGAAAACGGCACAGCAATCACATCTGCTAACTTCCTCAGTATCCTTGGGTAGATCTCATCTCTCCCCATGTACTTGTGATAGTCCAGGTGAAGCAGCAGGTCTCTGACTGTTTCCACCTGAACTGTGGGGGGTTTCTTCTGTTCCCCATCCCAGACTTCCAGACCAGGAAATTGCGTACCCCGAGGATAAGTGGTCTGACTAGTAAAGACAGATGTAAAGGAGACATTAATTCCCTTCCTTCCTTATAGCTATTTCTAATTATTATATATATATGTATATATATGTGTGTGTGTATATATACATATATACATACATACATATACACATATATATATGTGTGTATATATGCACATACACATATATACATATACATATATACATATATATATGTATATATATAATACATACAACTTTGTATAAGGCTCTAAAAGTTAACTCGTTAACTCTTTTTCAGTTTGTCATTCTTCCCTTCAGAAACTTATACACATACACGTAGTATGACCTGAAATGTAAATGCAAAACAAAACAAATAAACAAACAAAGAGATGGAAAGAACTTACAGATATAACAATATAACACATTAATAGGCAAATGAAGCACATCTACTTCATAATTAGTGTTATAAAAGTAAATATTTATTACTAAAGCTTATTTCTAATTAAAGTTAGTTTTCCCTGCATAGAAAAACACTTACACTGTATTTATAGGTAATTAATTCAAGGAATATATATAATATAATGTAATATATATATAATTATCTGCATGTCAAGGTTTGCTTTTCTGCAGCTGATCAGAATGCTGTCCTAACTCAAGTAATGGACTTCCTATCACAGAATCACAGAATCACAGAATGGCCAAGTTTGGGAGGGACCTCTGGAGATCCTCTAGTCTGACCCTCCTGCCAAGCAAGATCACCTAAAGCACATTGCGCTGGATGGCATCCAGATGGGTTTTGAATATCTCCAGAGAAAGAGACTCCACAGCCTCTCTGGGCAACCTGCGCCAGTGCTCCATCACCCTCACAGTAAATAAGTGCCTTCTCATATTCAGCCGGAACTTCCTGTGCTACAGTTTTTGCCATTTGCCTCTCTTCCTGTTGCTGGGCACAACTGAAAATACCATCCTCTTGACATCCTCCCCTCAGACATTTATGCATATTGATGAGGTCTCCTCTCAGTCTTTTCTTTTCCAGGCTAAACATGACCAGTTCTCTCAGCTCGTCCTCATATGACAGGTGCTCCAGTCCTCTAATCATCTTCATAGCTCTCCTCTGGACTTTCTTCAGTAGCTTGTACTGGGGAGCCCAGAACTGGACACAATACTCCAAGCCTCACCAGGGCTGAGTAGATGGGGAGGATCACCTCCCTTGACCTGCTGGCAGCACTCTTTGTAATGCACCCCACGACTGTTGCACCATTGGCCTTCTTGGCCACAAGGACACATTGCTGACTCGTGGTCAGCCTGTTGTCCACCAGGACTCCCAGGTCCCTCTCCACAGAGCTGCTCTCCAGCAGGTCACCCCGCAGCCTATACTGGTGTTTTGGGTTATTCCTTCTTAGGTGTAGGACCCTGAACTTGCCCTTGTTGAACTTCATGAGGTTCTTCTTGTCCCAGCCCTCCAGCCTGTCTATGTCCCTCTGAATAGAAGCACAGCCCTCTGGGGTATCAGCCACTCTCATCTTTGTGTTGCCAGCAAACTTGCTAAGGGTGCACTCCATTCCACCATCCAGGTCGTTGATGAATAAGTTGAACAAAATTGGAAACAGTACTGACCCCTGTGGGGCATGGCTAGTTACAGGCCTCCAACTAGACTCTGCACCATTAAGCACAGCCCTCTGAGCTCTGCTATGCAGCCAAATGCCAATCCACCTCACCGTCCACTCATCTAGACTGCACTTCCTGAGCTTGCCTATGAGGATGTTATGGGAGACAGCGTCAAAAGCCTTTCTGAGGTCAAGGTAGACCACTCCACTGCTCTCCCCTCATCTACCCAGCCAGTCATCTCATCATAGAAGGATAGCAGATTGGTCAAACATGACTTCCCCATGTTGAATCCATGTTATTCTATTCCTGATCACCTTGAGATGACCTCCAGGATGAGCTGTTCCAAGGATTACCTTTTCCAGAGATGGAGATCAGGCTGATTGGCCTGTAGTTACCTGGGTCCTCTTTCTTGCTCTTTTTGAAGATTGGTGTGCCATTGGCTTTCTTCCTTTTACACTGGGATACTTCCCTGAATTTCTTCGGGGAAATTAAGTTATCTGTAAATATGAAATTCATATTATTTGATCCAAGTATTTTGGTCTTCCTGATTTTAGAGAATCATATATATATATACATCATTGACAGGAAAAACACAACAAAACAAAACAAACTTAAATTCAAGATTTTGTCGGAGTAATTAAGCATTACTAATATAATTATTAAAATTTGAAAATCTACAAATATGACAATACTTCTAAATAAATTTATCTACTCTGCAATGCTTGCTAATTAATATCACATCATGGCATAAACTGACCATAAACAAACTTTAATTTAACTAATATTCAGTTTTTAAAATATTTGTTTCAAATGCTGTAATTTTTTTTCTTTCGTTTCCTAGAAAATGCAAGCTATCCTTGGGGATTTATAAGTCTTTTATTTTTCATTTGAATGACAGTTGATTGGCTTATTTCAGTGACATTGAAAGAAGTGGATGATGCTCAAGTCTTCTAAGATGGTAACATTTAGCAAATTGATTGGAAGGCTATTTTACCAAAAATAAACTTGTAAATATTTTTTCTCAGTGCTTCTGATATACCAGTTGTGAGTGAAAAATACTATTTACCTTGTATATACCAATTTTCTCAATATATTTGCTTTTAGACTAACGAGTAGTTTATTTGGGTAACGCTGTTACATATTGATTTTTTTTTTTTTTTTTTCTGTTTGACCATCAGGAAATGTAAGCTCTGACAGGAGGCAGGTTTTGAATACCTGTGGCGGTTCTGAATACCTGCTGTGCAACCTGCTCCAGGTGGCCCCACTAGAACAGGGGACTCAGATCAGATGTTTTGTGTTTGTTATGATTATGTTCTGGACTGAAAGAAAACATTGCTTATTATTATTATTATTATTATTATTATTATTATTATTATTATTATTATTATTATTATTATTATTATTATTATTATTATTATTATTATTATTATTATTATTATTATTATTATTTTCCAAATGATTTCTAGTTAAAAACAAACTAGGGTTCATTTTATAAGGTGCTCTTTTTGTGTGTGTGTGAAAAATTCATTTAAATGCTTAGCTGCACATATATAAGAAAATATAGAAATAACTCAGAGTTTGTGGTGGTACTAGCCTTTTATTTTGGAAATATAAAATATTTAATCAACATTGTCAGAATATGACAACAACACTTAAAATGTTTAATATTACCAATGTAGACCTGATGTACAGAGAGAAAAGTATCCTGGTGACAGAGTTTAGGAAAAAAAAAAGTTACAAATATGTTGAAATAGTTATAAGATTTAAATATGCTAGGAAATCATTGCCAGAGAAATAATGAATGAAGAATACTGTATACTCCAGTGCATATGAGAGACAATAATAATTTTTTGTTTCTTATTAAAAAAAAAAAAAAGTGGTTAACAACTTGCCAAAGTGATAGTTATATCATCAGTTTGAGAATCAGACTTTAAGGAGAGTAGCAGCAAACAAAAGCAAAAATTATTTTGATTTTTAATTTTCTAGCAATCAGTAAAATTACTGATGAAAACACATATGTACGCTTTCCCACCACTTTAAAAATAAATAATTATATAGAGCATTGAGCAAGATATTTAGGTGATAGATCTCTCCCTCTCATGCCAAAGAAGGCATTATAGATGGAATTATTTTGAAGAATAAAAGTGTAAGTCAGATCAGACAGGAATTACTGACATATCTCCAATATGAGGTAGAATAATCTTCTCCTCTGTCAAAGGGATTTAATTGTCTGCCCTGACCTCCATCTGTTCAATTAATTGACTGCATTAGTTTGTGGCAGATATTTTTGGCTGGTATTATGTCTTATTAGTGGGATTTCTTAAGATGATATAATAGTAGCACACAGGAAGCTGTAAGTCCTGCCATGTGACAACATACATTTTTTTCAATCCTAACATAAATCAGTTGACCATGGGCAGGAAAAATATATTAGTTCTTCCTAGTCAACTTGGCAGCTGCAAATTGTATTCTTATCCATTGTTTCTGCAATATCATCCATGTGGGAATGATTAAAAAATAAATAAAACCTTTCTAAAATAAATGAAATCAATTACCTTTACAATATAAAAATCAATTCTACATATATATCTTTCTTTATATATTCTACATATGTAAAGAGAATAAGAGGAGGTAGGAAAAAAGGACAAGGGAGAATAAAAATTCTGTAGGAAAGAACTGTGATTTAGTGAAAAGAACAAGCTAGTGGTGTGCACTCTGTGAGAAAGGTTTGAGAATTAGACATAGGACTGAGTAGGCCACATGTAAAAGAGGAAGAAGATGGAAGATATTTTGGTAAGAGGACACATTTTGAAGCATGACAGACCAGTCTAGGAAAGATCATAGAAGCAAATAATATCCTGTGTTGTAAGGGACTCACTAGGACCATCTAGTCTAAATTCTGGCTCCACACAGGACCACCCAAAAATCAAACCATATGTCTAAGAGTGTTGTCCAAATGCTTCTTGAACTCCAACAGGCTCATTACCTATAACCCAGGCTCCCTGGGGAGCCTGTTGAAATGCCCAGCCACCCTTTGCTCTTCGGCTAAGTGAAGAACCTTTTCTTGACATCCTACCTGTACCTCTCCTGTCACATCTTTATATTGTTCCCTCAAGTCCTGTCACTGTCCCCAGAGAGCAGAGATCAGTGCCTTGATCCACTTCCCTTGTGATGAATCTGTAGGTCAGATTCTCAGTCTGACTTAAATCAAATGACCTCAGCCACTCTTCATAGTCTTTCCCTCTAGACTCTTCACCATCTTTGTTGCCTTCCTTTGGATACTCTCTAATACTTTTATATCCTTCTTATGCTGTGGCACCCAAAACTGCACAGGTTGAGGTGAGGCTGCACCAGCACAGAATAGAGATGGACAAGACAGTGTAGTATAATGTTTTGTCATAATATCATATTGTTAAAAATATTTTTTTTCTAATTTTTGAATTTATTTATTTTATTTTATTTTTTTTAATTATGAAATGCACTAGTGTATCTGCTCACCTTCTGTTCTCTTTTCTCAGCTGTGATCAGAACTTTATACTATGTATGAGTCCACAGTACAGCTACTGTGAATATTGCTACATGTATGTGTTTTGTGGTCAAAGAAATCTGTGAAAAATCGTATGATTCACTTCTCCATCTGTTTGCAACTTTGACAGTACTCATAGTTTTGCTTTCCTGTGGAAATAGAGTGTGCTAAATGATAATCATGTTTCATAGGTTATGTTGGAAAGTCATTCATAAATAATACTTACTGTATCAAAAAGATCATTGGAAACACTTCAGAAAATAGTTATGTTTTCTGTCTAACTGAGAAATATAAGCATAATAACCATAAACTTCTAACGTAATTCTATTTTTCCTCAAACCTATCAGTTTTATGTTAGGTGTAGATGGTGAAAATGAACTGATTACCTTGTTCACTGAGATGTGTCTTTGCTTAAGGAGGATACCATGCAGTGGTTTTGTTGTTGTTGTTTTTCTGAAATAACAAACAGGAGGATTTTGGGAGGGAGAGCTAGTATTGAAGAATAAAAAGAATGGAAGGTGATGAGAGAAAATAGCTGAAGGTTAGTCTAAATTCTCTGTACTGAATCTCTTACCAATGGATGCCACATCATTTTTAATTTACCACCAGTAGAACTGGTCAAAGAACAGTTCTAATAATTGGAAATTGAAAGCAGAATATGCTCTTTCTGATTTTATTCATGATAATTTCATTCATGTATAAAAATAACAGGAAAATTACAACTTTTCTTAATACTATATGTCATGGTCACGGGGATAACTGTATATTGGTAAGAGGTAAGAGAAGAAATCATAGTTCTGTATTTCAGCTGTACTTGTACTCCTTACACATAACCTTCAGGATGTTTTTATGGTGGCTAGGGTTCAACATGTTTTATCGTCAAACACTTATGTTACAGTAGGAGGAGTTGCTGCCTGAAGTGTATGCTTCTGTTTTTGACAGAATATCTACATTTTTCACATGTGAGTGAGAAGAACATGAGCTTCACTGCTGAGCTTAGTTTAGAGGGGGTATATTCTCATTGTGGTAGGCAAAGATGGAACCTTTCCAGTAATGAAAGTGGCAAGGAGAGCAAGGAGGAAAAATGTCAATTTCAACATTCATTGTTGGCTTTTGTTTTCTACTCTGTTACCAGTTCTACTTACTGCAAAGTAACTAAAATATACTATGCTAAAGTTCTGAAAAATATTTCATGCAAGAAAATACAATTAACTAACTATGAGAAGTTCTGACCTGTGCTATTCTCTGATCATGCTGGGCATTGGCTGAAAGGTAACGCTGTGCCTGGAAGTTTGCTAACAACCATACGGAATAAATGCTTTGGCTGGACAGTGCTGTGTAGCTCATGTTCTGGCCCTGTTTAGTTTGCTGCTTACACCTAAATTCCAGTGCTACTGCAGTGACCTGAGAACAAAGATCTACATCCTTAACAGGACTTCCCTATGTTAATATCCTGCTTAATTTTTAGGGGTCCAAATTACAAAATAGAATTCAAGTTCTGAAGTCAACTAATGAATTCACATTTCATTGTGAATTCAGCATAAGCAGGACATTAAGCAGATTATATGTCATAGACTTTCTTTTGGGTGGATTCTTAAGATCATTGTTTGGTGGAGAGAGTGCAAGGCAGCAGACAGCATAGGAATGGCTGTCTTGCTCTTGTCTCCTAGATCTAGTGATTCTGGTGACCCCATCCTGTATAACACTTTGTGGAGACTTGAACTGTTGAGGCAAGCTGTCTGTCCTCTTAAAGATAAGAGGCTCAAACCAGCATTTGCCAGAAGAAAAATAACTAAGAAAGCAGCACAGGAACAGAAGTTGAAAGACATTCTTCCCTTCTTTTGTGAATTTGTCTACTTTCTAGCAAATACAAAACTTAAGGGGAAGAGTAAGTGAGAAAAAGTGATGATGTGATAGTATTTTTTAAAAATAATCCTGAGTCCCAATTTCATTTTCAGAGTGCTTCATGAAATGACTCTACCACAAACTGTATAAAGGCTTGCTTGAAAGAGAGAATATCTGTCTCATGGAGTTTCAGCTTTATGAGGCTGCAAAGTCATAGCTTTCTCATAATTCAAAGGTGAAATTCCCAGGGTAAATGTCTTTGAATTTAGGATCAAAAAGGCTGCACATAGTCCTCACAACCATCCCAGCCTTGTTTGAAATCTAATGCTTATAACACTAAAGTTGGGAGGTGTGGGTTTAAACTTCAGGTTAATGAGGGTAGTCACTCAATTCTCCCATTTCTAATATGAGCACATAATTATGTCCTTATCATATATATGTAAATGGAGACAGTATCACCACCTGGTAACTGAACTAGGTAATACAATGAAAATATCGTGCCTGTGTCTCCCACGTATTTGCGTTTTATGAATATGTGTATGTATTTTATGAATATGAATAGAGCTGCAACTGTTTTTCTACTGCGTAATGTATTAGGGTAGAGATAACTTTGTGCTCAGCTGGATTAAATTGCTTTTCTCACCCTGTATTTCGTAATTATAATACTTGTAATATTTCTTCTTCTTGGACTGGAATGCCAACAGGAAGATACCAAATTCTAATCATTAAATAGTCTCAAGAGATCAAATTGCCTAACAATTGGTCTCTCAATCCCTTTCTCAATTAGTCCAACATGGATTTTAGATTCTTGCATCCCTGAAAAGGACACACACATAGGCTTAATGAAGAAGACAGAAAGAGCCCTGATTTATAGGTAGACCAAAAAAAAAAAAAAAAGATTCCTTAATTCCCTCGGGAATTTTCTTAGGTCATTTGACTTTACTTGCTGAAGAGAAGTTAGACCCATTCAGGAATATTTATTTTCTGTGTCTTGAAATGATAGTAGGCGATGATCTTTAATATATGTGAAGTTTTATTTGAATTATAAAGGTCAATTCTACAAACCTAAGAAATGCATAAAATAATGATTTTTGTATGAACCTCTTTCTTTTTATTTTTATTTTTTTATATCCATAATTCTAAATTTTACTGAAGACATAAGAAATTTTACTCTACAGGAGATTTTTCCATACTGAAACTCAGAGCTGAACATCCTCTTTCAGATCATGACCTTTTCTTTTGGAGTAACACATCTGAATTTCCAAAAACAGAGGTGGCAAAAAGAAATAGAGAGACCCACAACATTTCTTTTACAAGGCCACAGAAATAAGAGCTGGAAAATAAGTTAGCAGCCATGCTAGACTGTACTGATTATATTTTTATACATTTCCCTGAATATATACTTGAGGAATAATATTTTCTTAGACTTCATAATCACAATTAGACAAAGACTACCAAATTTCTTCACAGTAATTTTTAAACCATTTAAAGATTTGTTGCATGTGGTGTTCATTCATAGATTATTAAGTATTTAAACTTTTTTTAAAGAGAGCTTTTTAATAAGAAATTATTTAAAACCCTGATTGTTTCTATCACCATTTAGCTGGCTAAAACCCAATAGTTTTTAATAACTAGAATATGATACTGTAAATAGGCTTTTTATTCTGGCTATTTATCATCTTAGAATTGTTTTTTGTGAAATGAACCTGTCCTGTACTTGCACTTGTGACTGCCTGCGATTTGTTTATATCTTTGCACTGGATGGCAAATGCTGTGGGTCAGGCTGTTACGGATCAGACTGTGGGGTTGAGATAACTAGTTATATTATTTGTCTTAGCCATCAGTGTGTTTCTTTATGCATTCAGGATCCTTAAAAACAAAATTTCTCATTCATTTCTGATTCATGCATGCAATGAATCAGAAACACAAACATTATGTGATTGGCTCCAGGACAGACGTGTTCTGCAGCAGAGCAGGGGACTGAGGTGGGCATCAAGGCATCAAGGCCACTCCAGGCAGCTGAGGGAGCCGCCAGGACCTGCCAGGACCCGGCAGCCCTTGCGAGGGAGGCTGAGGAGGCATGGGTGGAGCCAGCAGCACCCGAGACCAGGAGCGCTGTGGACAGGATGGGAAAACAGGGCATGACACGGCATTTGCAGGGCGGGGGGGGAGGAGGGGAGGGGGGGTGCAGCAGTGCACACCAGAAGGGTGAGCAGGGAGGGCAGGGCGCCTCACTGCTCTTTTCCAACAATCTTTTCCAACAGTGGTTGTAACCTGCTCATGAAGAGGCCAGCCATGGTATACACCTGGCAGAAAGCCATGGCCTCTGCATCTCTTGCGGCCTCTCTGGCTACCCAGACAGAGATCTCGGAGAAACACGTGGCTGTCCAGGTCTTGGGCTGCAGGTTGTGCCTGAGTCTTCTGTCATTGTCTGACAGCAGCAGCAGTGGGTGCACCTTTGTGAGCTGTGAGGTGTGCCCAGCTTGAAGAATTGCTTAGCCTGGTGGCAGAGTTTCAGGAGGGGGTGAGTAGGCTGAGGAGCACCAGGGAGTCAGAGAGGGAAATTGACTGGTGGAAGCATACTATACCCTCCCTAAGACAGACTCATGAGCCTGCCACAACACAAGTAACAAAGGTTCCCTTATCCCACCAGACAGACACTACACAAAAGACAAAAGTCCCCCCATCCTGCCAGGCAGTAGGAAGGGACCTAGATCAAGGTGGGGAATGGAAGCAGGTTTCTGTTCAGGGTGGTAAGTGAGCTCTCTCCCTGCCCACCTCACCTTCCCATCTACCCTTACATAACAGGTATGAGGCTCTAGAATATGACCGTCAAAATGATGTAGAAGAAAGCCCATCCCAGTTGGAAGGGATGCCTAAGGCAAGGCAACCTCCCCTCCCTCCCCTCCCCCATCACTACATCATAAAGAAAGAATGAAGTCTTATTGTCATGGGGGACTCCCTTCTGAAAGGGACAGAGGGCCTGATTCACCATCCAGACCCAACCCACAGGGAAGTCTGCTGCCTCCCTGGGGCTGTGATAAGAGACATTGCCAGGAAAGTCACTCACCTGGTACAGCCCTCTGACTACTACCTGCTACTCATTTTTCAGGCTGGTAATGATGAAGTAGCAAGGAGAAGTCCAAGAGCAATCAAAAGGGACTTTAGGGCTTTGGGCCATCTGTTTAAAGGATCAGCAGCACAGGTTGTGTTTCCCTCTGTCCTTCTGATAGGAGGGGTCAGTATTGACAGGCAGACTTGGCTCGTCAATACATGGCTCTGAGACTGGTGAAACCAGCAGAACTCTGTTTTTTTTTTTTTTGATCAAGGGAAGGTCTACTCAACACCAGGCCTGTTGGCAGCAGATGGGATGCACCTCTCTCAGAGGGGGAAAAGAATTTTTGCCCAGGAGTTAGCAGAGCTGACAGGGCTTTAAACTAAAGTCGAAGGGTGAAAGGGATAAAACCAGGCCAACCAGTGATAAACTTAAGGGATGGCATGCTAGAATCAGAGGGACTGTGTGCTAGTGAGGTCGTTTGGTCTGCTCCACAAGGTGCTGTGTACAATGAGACCCATTTGAAGTGCTTCTATGCAAACGCACACAGTATGAGGAATAAACTAGATGAGCTAGAAGTCTTGGCCCAGTCCCAGAGCTACAACATCATTGGCATAAGCGAAAAGATAACACTGGTGTATTGCAATAGATGCTTACAGGCTCATCAGAAGGGACAGGCAGGGCAGGCAAGGAAGTGGAGTGATGTTTTATGTGAAGGAGGGTCTGGACTGTGTGGAGCTTGCAGTTAGTGATGTCAAAGTTGAGATCCTCTGGGTAAGGATTAAGGGATGAACAAAGGGGATGTCGTGGGAGTCTATTACAGACCACCATACCAGGATGACACTGATTAATTATTCTTTGAGGAACTAAGAGGTACCTCGAGATCAACTGCCTTTGTCCTTATGAGAGACTTCAACTTGTCAGACATCAACTGGGATTACCAACAGCTGACACGAGCAGGTCCGGTCCACAAGGTTCCTAAAGTTCCAATGATAACTTCCTGGTGCAGGTGGTAATGGAGCCAAATAGGAAAGGTGCTCTCCTAGATCTGTTGCTGGAGAACAGAGAGGGTCTTGTGGGGGATGTGGCAATTGGTGGCCATCTTGTTCATAGTGACCATGAAGTGGTCAAGTTTAAAATTTTTGGTAACAGGAGGAAAACTGCCACCAAAACTTCAGCCCTAAAATGGGGAGACTTCAGGCTGCCCAGGGAACTAGTTAGTAAGGTCCACTGAGAAACTGCTTTTGAAGGTGTTGGCGTCCATCGGTTTAAGCAATGCCTCATAAAAGCACAAGATCAGGCAATTCCAAAATATCAGCAGTGAAGCAGGCAGGGCAGAAGGCTGGCCTGGCTGACCAAGGATCTTCAGCTGGAGCTTGGGCAGAAAAAGAAAGTGTGTGGCTGCTGGAAGCAGGGTCAGGCAATGTGGAAGGAATACAGGGACGCTGTTTGTGTTTGTAGGGAGAAATTTCATGCAGCCAAAGCCCAATTGGAGTTGAAGCTGGCCAGGTCTGTAGGAGACAGTGAAAAGTTTTTTTTTAGATATGTGAAGAGAAAAAGAAGGACCAAAGAAAACATAGGTCTGCTTCTTGATGGGGAAGTTCACCTCACAGATGAGGACACAGGCAAAGCAGAGATGTTTAATGCCTTCTTTGCCTCTGTCTTCAATGCTGATGATGGGCTTCGGGACCCAGGGTGCCCTGTGCTAGAAGACCATAATGGTGGGAATGATAAACTCCTAACCAACCCTGAATGTATGCAGGATTTTCTGTTCCACCTGGATCCATACAAGTCCATAGGTCTGGATGGGATCCATCCCAGGGTGCTTAGAGAGCTGGCTGACATCATCACGGGACCTCTCTCAATTATTTTTCAATGATCTTGGGAATCTGGAGAGGTCCCAGTAGACTCGAAGCTGGCAAATGTTGTGCCAATTTTCAAGAAGGGTAAGAAAGAAGACCCTAGCAATTACAGGCCTGTCGTTTTCACATCAGTGCCTGCTAAAATTATGGAGAAGATAATCCTTGAAGTCATTGAAGCACACCTGGGGGACAATGCACTCATCGGTCCTAGACAACATGGGTTCACAAGGAGTAGGTCCTGTTTGACTAACTTGATTTCCTTTTATGAGATCACCCATCTAGTCAATCAAGGGAAACCAGCTGATGTGATCTTTTTGGACTTTGGCAAAGCTTTTGACACAGTTTCCCATAGGATTCTATTTGACAAAATGTCCAGCATACAGCTAAACAAAAATATCACACGATGGGTGATCAATTGGCTGATGGGCAGGGCTCAAAGTGTTGTGGTAAATGGGGCCACATCAGGTTTGCAGATGATCACTAGTGGGGTCCCCCAAGGCTCCATTTTAGGTCCAGTCCTCTTCAATGTTTTTATAAACAATTTGGATGTAGGACTTGAAGGTGTTCTGAGCAAATTTGTTAATGATACTAAACTTGGAGGACCTGTTAACTCTGTTGAGGGTGAAAAGGCCTTGCAGAGAGATCTGGACAGTCTGGACATCAGGGCAATCACTAACTGCATGAAGTTTAACAAAAGCAAGTGCTGGGTCCTACACCTGGGACAGGGCAGTCCTGGCTATACGTACAGACTGGGTGGTGAGATCCTGGAGAGCAGTCCCACAAGAAGGACATGGGTGTCGTGGCTGGTAGCAAGCCGAATGTGAGCCAGCAGTGTGCCCTGGCAGCCAGGAGGGCGAACTGTATCCTGGGGTGCATTCAGCATGGAATTGCTAGTCGATTGAGGGAAGTGATTGTCCCACTCTACTCTGCACTGGTGCGGCCGCACCTTGACTTCTGAGTGCTGCTCTGGGCACCACAGTACAGAAAGGATGTGAAAATGTTGGTGAGTGTCCAGAGAAGGGCTACAGAGATGGTCAAGAGCCTAGAGGGGAAGATGTATGAGGAGCAGCTGAGGTCAGTTGACCTGTTCAGCCTGGAAAAGAGGAGGCTGAGTCGAGATCTCATTGTGGTCTACAGCTTCCTCACAATGGGTAATGGAGAGGCAGGCACTGATCTGTTCTCTTTAGTGACCAGTGATAGGACCTGCGGGAATGGTGTCAAGCTGCGACAAAGGAGGTTCAGGCTGGAGATCAGGAAGAGATCCTTCACTGAGAGGGTTGTCATGCACTGGAACAGGCTCCCCAGGGATGTAGTCACAGCACCAAGCCTGTCAGAGTTTAAGAAGCATTTGTATTGTGCACTTAGTCACATAATCTGAATTTCTGGACAGACCTGTGTGTGCCAGGAGTTGGATCCTTGTGGGTCCCTTCCAACTCGAGATATTCTGTGATTCTATGAAAATTTGGTTCAACAGAAATAATACGTAGCTGGTATTTTTCTGGTCTCTAGTGTTCAGGTGTTTTACATCATTTGTTGTACATATCTTCAGATAAAGTCATTAAAGAATGCCAGGGGTTTTGAAAGAATTTAGTTTTTGTTTTTCTTTTGCACAGATGCCTGTCTTTGTCTCAAAGAATCAACATAAATATCTCTGTGTATCTGCTTTTTTTTTTTTTTTTTTTTTAATTTGAAATCACTGTCAATAAGTACTTAACTTGGAATTTTCTGCTTTTGAAAACTGATTTTCATGAGACAGAGTCCTGACTGAAAATTGAACCTGGTAGTCCACATATATAAATGGCTTATGTGATAGTTTGTGTTCATCCCATAAAATGTATAGTATCAGTATTAGTTTCCTATAATAAGGATTTTTCAAACTGTGGAATTGCCATTTGTAATTTTAAGTTGAAAAATGTTTTAAAACTCCTCCATTTATTTGGGTAGGGAGAAGAATGTAAGTATTAAGAAGTGTTGTATTGTTATTTATGCTTCTTGTAATGGTATGCAACTTGTATTTCATTAAAAAATAACATGATTTATTTATGATTTGCCTTCTGTCTAAGAATTTAAATTAGGAGCATGTAAGAAGGCAAAGTTCCATAGTTGTAACAGTGTAGGTCAAGATCTGATTTCTGAGCAATTGTATTACACATTTATTTTTCAGTTGCAATTGTTCATTTTTGTCAGAAATTGTACAAATAAAGACAATATGAAAACCAATGCCATAGTATCTAATTTTAACTAATTCCATTTTCACGTTTGCTTTGAACTAAGATAATTCTATTACATTCGTTGGAATGTCTGAATTATGTGGAGGTAAATTGTTAATCATACAGAATATTAGGCTTACCTGTGAAAAATAATATATAGAAGTCATATAACAACAATGAGAGATTATCCAATGCAGCAAAACATCTAATGAACATTTACTGTGGGAATACAAGTGTGGTTAAAAAAGGAGATGTTTATTCAGGGCAGAAAATACCCTGGAGCTAGCAATTAAATGTGGGATAACTTTCCTGAAAGCATTAACATTTGGGCTGTGGTTTGGTTTGGAAGTACATACAGAAGCAGAGCATTTGGTTTGTTTTATAGCCTTGGACAAGTTTGTGGCTTCAATTTTCAGTTTTCTTACCTTGTGTATCTTCAGAAACACATAGCTAAACAAGGTGGCTAAAGTTCATAAAAGATTTGTGGGTCGTTCTGTGTAAATAAAGAATGAATTTGATTTATTTGTTTATTTTGTGTAGGTTTATGCCAATAAAATGTGTCCGTTGATTTTAACTGTTTGCTTTCTTCTGGCTACAGGCTGACTGAGTGGGCTAGACTTGACTGGAAGGAGCCATTTTGCTGGGGAAGTGGAGTAACTGTCAATCTGTCCCCACTGTACTGGCTGGGAGAAGCTGTGTGTTGCCAGGAGTAAGCCAACACTCAAGTCTGGGATGGTCCCTGGGGGCAAACATTCTTTTGCTTCTTCAGATGTTGGAATTTGTCTACAGTCAGTCAACTGAGGCACACATTAGCTTTTGCTTTTTCACTGCCTGAACAAGATTACACTTTTGCCTCACTTCATCTACTTTTGCCTGCTTTTTTATTTTATTATTTTCATTTTCTTTGACTCCTTTTTCTCCTGGTTGTGGAAGAAAAGAGCACTGCTGATGTTCATTTAAATGATGTCGAAACCAATGGGACTTCTATGGCTGCCTTTGATCTTCACCCCAGTGTGTGTTATGTTGAATTCTAACTTCCTCCTATGGATAACTGCACTGGCTATAAGATTTACTCTCATTGATGGTCAAGCACAATACCCAGTGGTTACCACGAATTATGGCAAAATACGTGGTTTAAGAACACCTCTGCCCAATGAGATCCTTGGTCCAGTGGAGCAGTATCTGGGTGTTCCTTATGCCTCTCCTCCAACCGGAGAAAGGCGATTTCAGCCTCCAGAACCTCCATCATCTTGGACAGGTGTCCGAAATGCCACACAGTTTGCTGCTGTTTGCCCACAGTACCTGGATGAGAGGTCACTGCTCAACGACATGCTGCCAGTCTGGTTTACAGCCAATCTGGATACTGTGGTGACATATGTTCAAGATCAAAATGAAGACTGCCTGTATTTGAATATCTATGTACCCACAGAGGATGGTAAGTACTCTCAGGAACACACTTCAGCTCACTCACCAATTCCTGCATGAGTTGAGTAGCTAGGTCTTTAAATCATCTTGCTCAGTTTCCCCCATATTTTATCTGTAGAAATGGATCATGTCTGTGAATACTCATCGTAAAGAATACTTCACAGATCGAACATGTTTGCATGAATTCTTCTTCATGTATCAGTGTAACACCACAATTTCATTTGCAGCCACAGTGTAACACCAGTGTATCCAGTGCCACAGGGCAGGGTGTGTAATCTTACAAATCTTACATCTGAACTAGAGCTGAGTTCAGATGAGGAAAACAGGAGAGGAAAGAGGAACAGGGAAATAAACATTAACCAGAAGTAACTTTGTATTTTTAATTGCATGGATGGTACAAATGCTGCAGCATACTCATTTTAAAGGAGAATTCTCCCCTCCCCCTCTTTTTTTTTTTTTATTATTATTTTTTAATTATTTTATTTTATTTTATTTTATTTTATTTTATTTTATTTTATTTTATTTTATTTTATTTTATTTTATTTTATTTTATTTTATTTTATTTTATTTTATTTTACTTTATTACCTTGGAGCCTATGGTTAACTTATGAACACAAATGCCAACATATAACACCTTGAAAGTTTTCATGATCTCAGTCTTAAATATTGTAGCATTTTGGCATGCTAGATATATCTTATGAGGTGCAAAATGGTATTGCTTCTTACAGAAAACAAGACCTTTTTTTACCAATCCTCAAATGATTATAGTTTATATCCCAAGGAAATAAAAAACTCTTCTGAAAATTATATTTAATATTCTGCTGAATGCCAGTTCTTTCAGCCACTTAGAATGTAGTTACTGGTGCATAAAGTGACAGATTTCTCCCAGATATGCAAATCTCTTCACTTCAGCTGAGGGTTTGATTTGCATAACTAAGACATTGTTATTTCTCAGTAACCATACTCTAAATATGCAAATTTTGTTCTTTATTGTAATCCTTTTGACTTGATTGGCTTCTTTACTCAGAATTTCCAAGCTGTTTGGAAGCCTTAAACATACCACCTTTTTTTCCAGTTCTCATCAACTGAAGCCAAAAGCTAAAAGGTAAAAATAAAGGGATAAGGTTTGGGAATACTGGGAACACTGCAAACACATACTATCAAGCTGCTTAAATCAGAGGACTCTGAAAGACAAGGTGTGTGTAGGCTGTGTAGGCTGCTCTGTATGTGTGTATATGTATGTGTGTTTATGTTCACGCATATGTATTTACTAGAAGGAGCCACATGTTTCTTTCCCTCTTCTAGTTTCATTGCACTGTACCTCACTCCTAGGTTATTCCCATATATATTTCCCATAGTTCTTTATATTATGGATTTTGTCTGCAGCTTTTAATTTGTCACTATGGTGGGTTTGTCCTAAGAAGACATTTAAGATTAAGAATTTAATTGTTCTCACTGCTAACTTCATGTCATTTTAAAGGCCAATGTCATTACATTCATATATTCCTCTAATCTAGTAAAAATAAGTTTTTTGGTTTTTTATTTTTTGTTTTCCATTAAATAAGGCAGAAAATTAGAAATGGAAAATATATATATATAAATTTATAGAATAATATTTTATTTTATATCATGTGGGTAATAATGAAATACTGTGTGCTGAATGACTAAGAACCTATAAAATTCCTTGTATTGTGGGTAATAACAAATGAGATTTGCTGTTAGCTTATAAATAAAAAGGACTGATAAAATTAATTACACTCTTGTACACCTTTATGTCCACTTAAATTCTCATCATTTTAGATTATTTGTTTACACAAAATAACTTCTTATAATGGTAATAAATTGTCTTTTATATATTCACTCTCAGGAAAAAAAAAAAAAAAAGTATTTAGTTGAATAAAATGACAGAAAAGTTTTGGTGTTGGTAATGAGCTGAAGGCTAGATTGTTCCTGTGCGATATGACAAGTGTTTTTAACCAGCTCCAACAGAGAACAAGAAATTTCAAAATGAATATATGGAATACATGATGTTTTAACGGTATGCTGAAATTTTATCACTACTTAACTATAGCTCAGTGTAGCTCTTTGGTAAGGAAAATATGCAACCTTCTGCTCATAAAGATGACTAAGGAGAACTGACCTCGTAAGTTACTGTGTCTTCTAACCATAGTAAACATAAATAACCTTAAATTGTAGTCCATACAGTCTGATTAAACGCATTATGCTTCATTATATGAGTCATAGTTGGCAGAAATAAACTATGTTGTTACAGAGACCATGAAATTAATTTTTGAAGCAGTCTCAAAGTGAGTGACTTTGAGTTAAATTAACAATTCCAATTCTTTCTCAAGCACAGATTTATTTAGAAAAGCTTTGAAACTGTTTTAAGTCTGCAATAAAAGGTGAATGGAATCATCCCAAGTAATTAATGTTCTGACTATGAAACTTAATGTGAATCATTTTATGCCTTAAAAAAAAAAAAAAAAAAAAAAAAAAAGATAAAAAACACCTTCAGTGAAAAGAACTAATGAACAACTCTAATGAATTAGCTATGGCCACATGCAGTGCTTGCTTCAAACCAGTTCTAGGGAATTAATAACCAAATTGTAGCTTTGTTCTTTTTTTCTTTTCCTTTTTTTTTCTTTTTTTTTTTTTTTTTTTTGGCACTGCATAACATGACCTGTTTCTTATTGTTTCTGTGGTTTGGGCAAAGGGAACCAAATTTTGGTCATGTGCTTTGAATGATGAACTGAAGAATAAACACACACATTAATTCATCTGACTTCAGAATCATTTCACTAGAATTCTGCCAGTATAAACTAATGGAAACAAGAGTAAAACCCAGGCCCTTTAACTGGATAGATAAGATTTATATATTTGAATCTTATATTTTATATATTGTTTTATATATTTATATCTTATATATCTTATATTTATATCTTATATCTTACATTTATATATCTGATATATAAATGTATAAGATATATTATATATTTATATGTTATATACTATTATTTTATTATTATAATTAATACTATACATTATTAATATTTTATTAATAATATCTTATTATTATATAATGAGATGTTATATGTACTAAATGATTATGATTCAGTTTAAAGAAACACACTGAAATTAAACAACACAAAATTCGATAGTTGCTTAAAATACCTGGAGCGTCTACGTAAAGGAATTAAAATGTCCATTAAACATTTAGATCTGTAATACTCATTTGTAATAGTCATTGACTTTTTTTTTTTTTTCTGACCCATATGTTCTGGATTTAAAATCTTCCTAAAAAAAAAAAAAAAAAAAAGGATCCATGTTTTAAGATATATTTTTTTTCCATTTTAAACAAAAATATTATTTATGGTAAAAATTAAAGCACATACCTAATAGAATATTATGAAAATTATGTCCATGTAGAATTTTATTCTTTTACTTGAAAATTCACTTGAAATTCACTTGAAAAATTGTTTGCACTGACACTTTATGTAGGGTAACTTTTATATTTCATTAGGTAGAGTATTTTGGTGTTTGATTTTTTTTTTCCTTTGACTTTGAAAGAGTTTTGCTACCACTATAATCCTTCAAGATAAATTTGTTTTCTCATAATAAATATAAACAATAAATACAATTTCTCATAACAAGTATAACAAGTATAAACAAATAGGTGGTTATTTTAAAGATAAGAATAAGCAATAAAGAAATGTTTTTTTAAAAGTCTAATCTATAATCATAAGGAATTGAAAATGATAATTGAAAAGAAAATAAAAGAATAAAAGAAATTACAAGAAATATAGTAAAATTAACACTCTGTCCAAACTGTTTTCTAAACATTTATCTTGATCTCCTGAATAAACAATATCCCATTTGTGGGGAGTGTATGTTGCATTCTCTGCTTTTCCAGTTACTGTAAACTGCAATTTTCCACAAGAATACTTGAATGTCAGTTTTGAGGAGGTCATCTAGGGAAATGATATTGAGGACAGCCTGTTTATTATAACTTCAGTCTGAATATAGGTTTATCTGCAGTGGAAATGCTAGATTGAAGAGGACACAGACTGTTAATCGGCTGTGCTTAATCCCTGGCCTTTATCAACTGAATCTGTGGATGCTGAAGGAGGTTGCTAACTCCTATCGTAACTGGGAAAAAATATATAGAAAAAAAGATATATGTTTAAAAGAACTTTAATAAGCTATATATCTAAAAGAACTTTAATTTGGATTTCTTTCATGATAAATTTAAAAGTTGTATTAATATCAAGTTGAGATAAAAATCTAAAACATCTTTTTGTTGTTTAAAACCTCTCTTCAAAACAAACAAGAAAATTAAACAAAATTTTTGTTGTTGTTGTTTTTGTTTATTGTTTTTGTTTTTTTTTACAAACATATATATTTTACTTACTTTGTTATATGGGAAAAGGGTACATTTTATACAAGTGGGTAGCTCAAAAACCACCATCTACTAGGGATTGATTCATGAAGTATTTGGAATCTTCTGAGAACTGCTCAGCAGAACAGAGAACTACTCTGAGATTCTGAATCATTTATATCACAATAAGTACTGCTAAAGCAACAACAAAAAGTGATAGGTAATGATACATATTAAGGATGAGTAGGCAGGTCATATTTTTTTGATTAGAATAGAGAAATTGAGAATGCTCTTCAGGATTAGTGATGCATACATGTATAACTGTAGGGTACCAGGAAGAAACAAAGTCTTGGATAACAGCAAAGAGATCAACAGTATTCCTTCTCTGAGCAGTAGTGTGGTGAAAAGGTACCACCACACTTTAGACTTCTTTAGACTCTGTTTCTAGTTGAATAAGCAATGAAGAAATCAACAACTTGATCAAAGCCAACAAAGAAGAGGTGTGTTAGGTGATTTCTATAACTTGCATGCTATGCCACTTTTTGGTATTAGGCAGATTATCTGCTCAGTATATAACTGGATGTTTGCAGCCTTCTTCACACCATTTCTGTTGAATTGCAGCATCTGTTTAATTTGGAAAATATTTCTTTAACAAAATTGTCTCTATAAAATTAAATTGATAAAAATCTGTTCAAACATTTATCTTTTATTTTATTTTTTTATTTTTTTTTCGTGGGGAAGGGGAGAGAAAGACAAAGACAAAAATAAACAAGATGAGTCAGCTTAACAACTATTTGATGACATAAAAAAAAAAGTAAGCTATTCAGTGGGTTATTTATTAATATTTATTTATTAATACAAGGAATAAAGGTACCTATATAAAAATAGTAACAGAATGAAAGATATATGTAATTTTTATTAAGTTTCTATGGTCTTGACCCTCCAAGAATTTATATAATTTCAAGTTTCAGTAGATATATCTGGAATTTATCAGCTAATCTCAAAAATGCAATTTTTCTATTGTTTCTTCACTGCTTTTGTAAATGTAAGTAGCTATATAAGAAATCAAATCCAGGTTTTATGTAAATATCTTGAAGAAATCAAAAAAATAATATCTAATGTTTACATCTCTGTAGTTTTGATACTTCCTGAAAATCTTTATGTGCTTTTTAAAATCAATTATAATTTGTGTACTAGATATAGAAACATACAGTTTTATTTCTCTTATTGGTTTATTCAGTTATATTTAAAATATTTATTTTTTAATATATATTTAGTATATTTTATTTTATTTTGTGTAGGATAATGTTTGAACACTTTTGTATTACAAATAATGTTTTTCTTCAACAAAACATAATGTAAAAACAGTTTGTTTTCATTTTTAAGATTGTCACAGTTTCTGTCAATACCTTTCAGTCCATATCTGTCTTCTTTGGAAAGTTGCATATTGAGTATCAAAATTGCCTTGTCACTCAAATATATTTCAGACATACAGTACAAAAATTATACACAAATAGAGGTATCCCTTTTTAAAAAGCTTGTGTATCTATCCAAAGTGAGAGATATTAATGATAGATAACAATTATAATATGAAATGTTAATGTTGGAATTACTGCATATAATCCCAGTCAAAAAGAACTGCAAAATTTAACAGCAGAGAGAAAATCTCTCTCCATTTAGAAAGATAGAGTTCCCATTGTGTCAGAACACCTCAAGCCTTTCACTGCAAGGGTTCAACATATCTCCTCTTCTTAATCAAAAATATTGCAGCATCTGCGAGAAAGAAGAAGGCATATGTCTCACTACCCTCTGCCTACTAGGATAAAGCTATGGGTAATCCAGGCCCTTATTTCACATTGTTGCTTTTAACAGTCACAAATACCTTCTGACAGCAAAGAACAGGAATCTAATCTAGATGAAATAAAGTTCTTAAATCTTTAGAGATAAACTCAGATTTAGTTGCTGATTTCAAAATGTTGTTCTTCCCTTCAAGAGTTGCCCATTCCACAGGCACTTTACAGGATTGTACCCAAATGGCTTTTTCAGGAATTGATATGCAATGAAGCCTAGAAGGAAGGCTCAGGATTCAATATGGCATTATCTAATCTGAACAGAACTTTTGGCAGAATTCCCCAGAGTCTCATCATTACCTCATGCTGAAAAACCTGCTGGGTTGGGGGGGGGGGGGGAGGGGAGGGGGAGGGAATGTTCTTTAAAATGCTATAAATCAATGCTTCTACCGCAGAGAGAAATTAATGTTATAATTCTTTTAGTCAAAGAACAGTGCCTTTGGAGATATAGAGGCTGTGCCATTTGGCTCTGTGATGAAAAAAATACAACAGTCTTTACCCATGTGGGTCATGAGACAGATCAGACAGACGATTTTACTTTATTCTGTCCATTGACTCCCAATAGTCTTTTTAGAGTGTTTTTTGTTTGTTTGTTTTGTTTTGTTTTTATAACTTTTTCCGCTGCATTCCTGCAAAACATTCCTATATATGCTGGCCCTATCTACTGTGCGTCTTCTTGCTTTCTTCCAAAAATATAACAACCTGACATCTAAAACTGAGAGTTTCTCTTCTACAAGCAATGGAGTGGGTCCTTGGTAGATGTCTGTTTAATGAATAGTACAAAAAATACTCTAATGTTAGTAGCATCTTGATTATACCATTTTGACTAGCTTTGATTTCATTCCACCTATAAAATTACACTGGAAAAAATAAGGCTTTATGATCTCATTAATCGTGTTTCAGGATTTGTTTTGTTTTGTTGTATAGGTCTGTACACTTATTGAAAGTTATTTGTATCTTTTTGTTCTGGTTTGATTCACTCTCCCTTAGTGCATTAAGTGCAGCTTCAGACAAAACTGACATTTGCTGAATAGCTCAACTAACTAGCAAAGTTCATGAATCTGCATCTGTGGAAATACTTAAAGGAATTATCCTTTTTCTGATTAGCAGGGATCTGACCTGT
This sequence comes from Anas platyrhynchos, assembly GCF_047663525.1. Taxonomy (NCBI): domain Eukaryota; kingdom Metazoa; phylum Chordata; class Aves; order Anseriformes; family Anatidae; genus Anas; species Anas platyrhynchos. Next base: position 133,736,244 of record NC_092587.1, read on the forward strand.
TATAACCCTCAGAGATAATAGAGTCTTAGAGTGATTTTCCAAGAAAAATCTTTTAAAAGTAGACTAGAAGAGAAGTAGAAAAAAAATAAAGAACAACAACGTGGCCATCATGGGTAATGTGTGAACCAAACAACTATTCATTTCTGCTCTATAAATATTTAATTATCTACAAAATAAATCAATAAATTAATAATAATAATAACATTGTTCCTGAACATTGCACAGTACTTTGTTTTGTCATCCTTTTTTAAAGTGAAAGAATATCTCCAGCATTCAGTTCTTCGCCTCAGTGCTTCTTGCTTATAATTCCAGATAAGCATAATATTCTCCAAATGCCAGATAAGGAATTAAATGTTCACATTTTGTGATGACAATGCATTAATGTTTAGCCAAATAGAGGACAAAACAAAACAAAACAAAAAATATATTTAATTTGTGTTTGTGATATTATCATCATCTGAGGGAATATGGATGTATTTGTTTTCTTAATATTTAGGGCTTTATTTATTTATTTATTTATTTATTTATTTATTTAGTGTGGAGATTGCTCTTGCTCTTCTGTTGCACAAAGAGACAAACGATCAAATGATAAGAAATAATTATGAACATGAACTAATGCTTACAGCTATCTGCTGGTGCTGATGTGTTAAAAATCCATTATAGAAATGTTATAATAAAAGGAAAATTTATCTTTTAAAGTTCTTGCTGTAGGCAAATGTCTAGTGAAGAATAAATTTATTGGCAATGGTAAGCCAACTTCATGCACTATATATAGGGAATTTTAGTCAAAAATAGGATTTCTGGTGTCTTGTTCCAAACTAGTTATTATCTCTGGGTTGTTGTTAAATAGATTTTTAATTGACAGGGCATGAAATATTTAATACAATGGAGAGAAATTACTTTATGCTGACTCAAATGAATGTCTGATAATCACTTGTAATGTTTACAAGCCATCATAGCTGGAAATCCTGGATGCATTGTCTGATTTAGTAAATATTCAGTTAGGCAAATGAAAGCCCAATTCAAAAATGTACATTTTATCCTCTTACAAATAAAACACCACATAAAAGATAATTAGATTCTTAGAGTGGCTTGAAGATCTTAAGCAGTTAATTCTCCATTTGCAATACTATTGCAATGGTTCTGCTTTCATTTGCTATTCTTGCTTCATTTATCCAGCAGAGGGAGCACAAGTTTCCAGCAAACTCATTTTTTAAGAGCTTTGCAAATGGTGCTGGTGAATACAGTAGAAAAAAAAAAACATGCAGACAGGTTCTGGTTAATGCCCCTAAAGTAGATAACAAGGGATCCTGTGTACCTTTGCAAACCTGAAAATTAATAACACTGTGAGTGTTGGTTCTATTTTTGTGGAGTGAGGAATTTATGTATGAAATAAAACCTATCCAATCAAAACACGCACTCACACTTACAAATTTACACCAAACTTTTTATTTTTATTTTTTAAATTTAATGATGTTTTAAATGAGAAGCATACTGAGAATACACCAGTTAAACCAAATAGCAAATGACACTACTTGATTTTAAACTTACTGAATAGCAGAATTGATTCTAAAGTAGAAAAAAAAATAGTTCTGTTAAGTTATGGTGAGTTGGCAGCAATATTTTAATTGAAAAGGAATCATTTTGTACTCCTAATTTATAGACTTGATTTAGACAGAGTCAGATATTTGTCAATGAATGCCATTGACTCTCCATTTTCTTTTCTTTTTTTTTTTTTTTTTTTTTTTTATATATGCAAAACACCAAAGCATTTTGCACCCTCTTATTTCACCAAGGCAAAGAATGTTAAACATGCCTAAGCTTCTGCCTCACTAATAATATAGAGAAATTAGTTTTTACTGTATTCATACTGGATTTAAGTTATATTAAGTCATGCAAAATGCCAAATTGCAAAAATAAGGGTTTCCCCTCCAAAATACTCTTCCAGACATAATGTAGGTCCTTTAAAATGACTGGTACATTAGCATTCTTGCTGATTTGAGATGCTTTTCTCATCAGGACTCTTTCTACCTTACCTTGTAGGTAAGGTGAGGGTTCTTGTGCTGTTTTTAGAGAATAGGTACAAGAGTAGTACCTATTTAGTAACTGATGTAGTAATTGATGACTAGGGTGTGTCTGTGGGAGTTGGATCACATCAGATGTTTACTATGACGGCATCTAAAACCATGCATATGGCATAATTATTATGCTTAGTCACTAACAATTACCTCAAAATATATTTAAGTCAAAGAAAATGACAGAAATGTTGTACAAAAGAGAACAGCTTAGTGTAACAGTCTCTTAGTGGGATTATTTGAATAAAAACAGATTGAAGAAAGAACTGAATACAAATAAGTGCAGTAATATGAACTAAAAAATAAAATAAAAAAAAATCTAACAATGCACCATGGATGGCTTATTCTTTATTTTCATTAACAAGGGATTATTTATAATACCTTCAGTCCTATTCCCAGAACAAAAACATGGTATATGAATTGAATAGGTAAATTTTTATTCTTAACTGTATCTGGTTTTGTTGTTGTTTCATTTTCTTGTTTTGTTGTTGTTGTTGTTTTTAACCATTTTCACAGTAAGCCACTAAGGGATTTTCAAACTGCATTTCTTTTCTCTTTCTTCAGTCTCACTATTTGTTGTAACTTCTTGTTGTTACTGAGTTCTGTCATGGTCTCTTTGCTCACGTTACAAGTGAATGTCTTATGTACACAAGGTATAGCCTCAATTTCAATTTCCACAAAAAGTGCTATCCAGATCTTTTTCTCTTGTTTTGCTAAAGTTAGAAGCAAAAGAAGATAAAAGAAGCGAAAGCTGAGAAAACATGAGTAAGGTGTCTTAAGTAATTTTTGGAAAGGAGACAGCTACCAAATAGGTGGACCAGAAAAAGAGCTATTTAGTGGGTGTGAATGAAACATTTGTACGAGGGAGCCTGCTTTGCTTTCACATCTTAATCCCTCTGTACTGCATTCCTTCAGAGAGACACTATGCTTAGTGGTCTGCATTTGTACTGCAGGAAACTATGAGGACCTCATGAGGTCCGTGGTTGTACATTGGAATTTTCTTTAATTTAGTTCTTATGGTTTTGTTGGTTTGGGTTTGGTTTGTTTCTATTTCATTTTTCATTTTTATTGAAGCAACTCTTGCTCACGACTTATTTGTCATCATGAAATGTTTGTCCCACATCCCATTGTATGAATGTGCCCAACAAGTTTTTGGGACATTGCAAGACTTGAGGCAGGGATAATATTCAGGTATTACAAGCATCAGTTCTCTAAATGCATCCAGTCGCCTTAAAAATGTATCTAGGAAAATAGCAAAAGATCTCAATCATGTAATACCGATCTTACATTCAATTGACAATTCAAGCAGTCATTTAATCTTTTTGCACCTTTGAAAATATGGCCTGTAATACTTAAGATAATTTTCTCTTACATTTACATAATTGAAGAGGTTAGTAAGTAATGATAAGTGTAAAAGATACTAGCATATATCAATCTTTAGAAATATTATGAAATAATTTATTCCTCTTGTGAGTGTTGCTGTCACACATGTTGTTTCCTAATAGTTTATCACACTTCTAAATGTATGCTCTTTTACCTTACTTGTTTTCCTAATAATACTAATTATGTTAACATGAATAATAATCAGGATGGCTTTAGTATTGTGATTATTAACTTACTTTTTAAAAAATCTAAATATGTAGCTTTTGGTTTTGGTTTTGGTTCTCTCTCTCTACCTCCCATTTCCTTTTTTTTTCCTTTTTTTTTTTTTTTTTTTTTTTTCTGCACTATAAGTGGGTTTATTTTAAAGGATTTTTTCACCCTGAAGGTCTTACTGAATTATTTCTATATGTGATATTTTACCACAAGTAAGCTAGTTTCTTGGCCGTTTTGTCACTTTTATGTTGCTTGTGTAAATATTAGGTGGTACCATACATAACTTGTATACCTTCTCCATTTTATGTAGAGGCTCATAACAACTTAATTTCTAAATACACAGGGGTGAAGCAAAAGTACCTGAATTTTCATTCTTTTAATTATTCATTTTCCCTACCAAATGTATTGTATTTTACAGGGTTTGACTGAGATGATATTTCAGTATGTGCTTCCACTGCACCATGTTTACTTAGATTTTTTTTTATTTATTTATTTCTTAAGATGTGTTTTATTTCAATTTATTTTATAATATTTTATCTTAAAGTCTTGTTTGCCTAAGGCAACATTTTTTGGGAAACTTTTTTTTTTTTTTTTGAGAACTGGGAGAATATTTTGTCATATTTGCTTAATTTCTCCCAGAAAATAAATAAATAAATAAATAAATAAATAAATAAATATAAATCTATTCCTTAGGCTTCTAATTTCTCTTCTTTTTTTTTTTTTTTTCTTCCCTATAAACAAGTAATAAATAATTTAGTAATAAATTAGTATTAGTAATAGTTAGTTAAGTAATAAATAATTAAGTTAGGCTGTTACAGGAACGTTGTGGATACTGATTTTTTTCCTAGGTAATGACCCATAAAATATGAGTTGTCAGGAATTCAGAAAATTTGATTTCTGTCTAAAGTGATATGATTTGGGATATGTAGAAAGATTATTTCTATACTTGTTGGTGTGAGTAATCTCAACAGGTGAGAACTTTACAAGACAGGTTTTCTAATCAATGCATTAGACAGATTTCGTAAAGTCTGAGGGGAACTGAGAGTATTTCTTACAGCTATCCCATGAAATTATAGATAGAGAATCTTCTGCCTTTGTGCCTTGGTTGCCCGTTTAGAAAATGAGGATCAAAATGGCTTTTTCTGATATGTCTGTGGGTGGTAAAAAGGCTTTACCACCATTATACCATGATGATTTTAAAAAAAAGAATAAAAATCAGTAGAGGAGTGTAAGCTTGCTATCAACATTTACATGTAATCCTTTGCTTTCAGTGTTCACAAAGAAAGTTGGTTTGTTTGTTTGTTTGTTTGTTCGTTTGTTTGTTTTTCCAAGAGATAGAAGACATGCTATAGGAAATAAGACTATATATATATATATACTTGACTATATATTATTATATTATATTATTATATTATTATATATCATTTAGATATTGAAAAATGGGGAAAACTTTGTGGTTGGATATGGTATATAAGATGCCATGTATTTAAAGTCAGAAGAGGTCAAGTAGCTTAATGATGAATGAAAGAAAAGCTGTTATTAACACGTGTTGCATAGTTAATAGCCTTTTTTCACAAAGCTTATCAAAAGCATGAATGACAGCAAAGCATATAATAAAATTAAGTAGTCAGAAATTGATTTTGGAAGAAAGTATGCCGTTTGCATGCTTATTCAACATAATGGTTTGGAAAATTTTTATCAGTCTTTTAATTTTCTTTACTGTCTTTCAACTAATAAAGAAATTACTCCTGAGTATAATATAAAGTGTTTGCTCTAACAGACCAGCCAGGTGGCTGTGACCTAGCTGGTGTAATTATTGCAGACCATTCTGAAATGCATATTTCTCATGACCTATAAACATTTTCCTGAGACTGGATCTAATAAGATATGTACTTGTACATTGGTCCAGCACTTTTGGAATTCCAAATGATTTTTTTAAGCACAAAACTTGTTTAGTGTCCTTTTTAGTGAGCTAAGACAGTGTAGATCTAAGACTTTAACCTGTGTTGACCATTTTCATTTTCTTGTGGTTGTTAAGCAAATGTCACTGGGAGCAATCAACATCTCCCTTTCTCACTTTCTCCCTTTCCCCCTTTGTCAGTTCTCCCCAGAGCTTAATTCTTCAAAGACACTATGTTCTTTTTGCATGCATCACATTTCCTTTGTGCAGAACTAGAGAATGATTTTGTTGAGATAACCCAAGAGGCAGTCACACCTCTCCCTGTTCCGAGTTCTTTACTAATAATAAATAAATTAAAAAAAATAATAATTTGGTCATGTAGTCCCTAATTTTCTTTATTATCAGTTAGCTGCAACCTTGACTGTGACTTTAATTTGATTTCAAATCTGAAATGTTTCCACAGTGGTTGTGTTTCCTTTCTACTGACAGGTACATTGTTCCATCTGCTCCACGACCTAGAATGGCAGAAAAGAGCTAAGAGTAGTCAACTGCAGTATAAGAAACAGCTGCATGAGTTATGTGCACATTCTATAAATATGCTGACTTGTAGTCAAAATATAAAAAGTATTAATGATATTTAAGCTAATGCATTTTATTTTATGATTGTTGTGAGTTTAAGGTATACATCCCATGAATTCATCCTATATCTCATCTGAGTTCGAATGGTAAAGGTTCACACCTTGGTAATTTAAACGTGTTGGATCTAGTAATTAAGATGAAATATAAATAATTTTAGTCATTTATTTTGAAAATAATATGAACTTCAGGTGAAACAGAGCAATAGAGCAAGGTTTACCACCCTATATGGTTATCAGCGGTGATGTCAGATGATGTCACTCATTTAGCTTAGGATCATTTTTAAAGTTTATGAAGAAATAGTGTTAAGATCCTTATTTACTGTTTTCCAAAAATGCGTTGGCTTGCCTATAACCCAGAAAGTTTGTGTGATCTTGTGATTTTTTTTTCATGAAGAATGAAAAATCACTGACATATTTGACTGATTTCTTTGAAAGTTACTTTTGTATTTGTTGGCTATTTCATGCAAAGATATACTCAGATAATTCTCATTACTCTTCTTTCCCCCCTACTGTGTGATAGGGTATCAAAGATAACATCATATAAGGAAGCTAAAGACAAACTCCACATTTTTTTCTGTAATGTCATGTTCCATAGGTAAGGCTATTGGCTTAAGAAATGAATAAAGAAAAACAAAGTGTTTCTTTATTTTATGAACAGGGTTGTCAGTGGTATAGATTGGAGGAAATTACTTTAAGAAAGCTGGATGACCTCTCTTTTCTTCTGAAAAGAAATCTTTGAGTGTAGACATTATTAATTTTATGTTATTTTATTTTATTTTATTTTATTTGGGGGTGGGGGGAGAGCTAGGAGGGGGCAGTTATATGCTCTGTTAGATATAATTTAAGCACTCCATTTTCTTTTCTTCAGTTCAGTAGATGGTGGATCAGATCTTGTCCAGTCTCCTCTCAGAGCTCCCATGGAAGTAATATCTGATAGAAGACAAGTCACAAAGTGTGTCCAAGTTAAATACATATATTTAGGCATAGAGATGGAAGAAGCTGGGCATGTCTGGGGAACAAACTTTAGCAACGTGGGGAACTACTAACACTTAGCAAATGCCCACAACAATACATTTCTCTAGTTTGGACCTCATGAGGCAGGACTGACTTGCCAGCATAATTGTTGAAGGAGGAAGCAGCAGCGACATACAAAAACTTCAGTAATTTTTACAGTCATAGAATCATAGAATAGTTTAGAAGGAACCTAGGATTATCCAGTTCCCAACCTCCTCCTCCTCACCCCTCCCGCCCCACCATGGGCAGGGACACATTCCACCAGACCAGCTTGCTCAAAGCTCCATCCAACTTGTCATTAAACACTTACAGGGAAGGGACATCCACATTCTTCATTGGGAAGGCCTGGCCCAAATTCATAACAGGCCAAAGAGAATGAGAGAATGTGGAGCACATCATTTCAGCTGTCTGGTGAGAAAGGCTTTTAAAGAAAATCTACATATTTCCAGAAATAATAATACAGATACCAAAGGATAAATGGTTTAGAAAGGTTGTGGTGAGATGCACACTTTTCATTACAACCTTTCTCACTTTTATTTTTTGTTGCTGTTGTTGTTGTTTTTAATAGAACAGCATTTTAACTATTTCTTAGCTGTTAGTTATATCTATCTTCAGCTTTATTTACAAATAAATTACTTCTCTAAACATTTGTCTTTTTATTTTATCATTTGGACATTTATTCAGTCATATTTGATAGCTCTTTTTCATCTTTTAATATAGGCCAAAACCAGTCCTTTATTTATTCATAAGTATATTCTTGTTTTCTAGAAAAGTCTTGATCTACGCTTTGATATTGGGATGTTGTCTTAGGTTTCTGCAGGTACAGATACTAGTTTTGTAGTCTGCAAATGACTATATGGTAGGCTGACATTGATTTGTAAAGAGAATTTACATAATATTTTAAAAGATTAAGTATATTGCAATAAGTGGAAATGAGGTCCAAGCAATGCTTTGTATTAGATTGAAAGTATTCAGTTCAAGAGCAGTTAAACCGGTGAAGAGTTCTTGCATTAAAAAACTCTTAATTTCTAATATATCCAAGTATATACGTTAATTTAAAAATATATTACTTTTCCCTAATCTAATCCATACTTTAGTAACCTGAATTTAAATATTTTAGTAAGGGGTGCAACTTTATGGCATTAGCCATTTTAAGGGCTAATGAGGGATTTCCATCTCAGGGAAGATCATGACTACTCTGAATCAGGAAATTTGAGTAGCTTAAGGGAATCTATTTCCATTGCATTTAAATTGATTAATTTTAGTTATTTATTAGTTATTAATTTTCAGTTATTAATGAGCATTTGTACCTGGATAATTAGAAACTTCTCATGTTTTAGTGCAGTCTGGAACATCTTGTGCATTCTGTCTCTTGAATTTTTCATTCTCATTCTTCTCCAGTTATCATATTCATACATATTATATGTAAAGATGTAAAGATGTATTCTTAGTTGTTTCTTTTTTCTTATTTGGTTGATTTACTTCATTAATACGTTACACAAATTTTGTTACAGATATGTTAGTAGCTCTTAAATTTTAAGAAGTTTTTTTGTTACTTCTTTGCTATCTCGTGGACTTCTCTTTCCCCAGATCACTAGTTTCTTTTCCAATGTGTCTGGTAAGTGTATCTAAAAATAGTACTGCTGTATTTTATTGCACACAGTGGCCATCTAACTATCTGTTCTTCCTTTTCTTTATTGTTTCTAATGATACAGATGGATGTTCCTTTAAAACAAACAAACAACACCAACAAAAAGATTTTTTTTCATCTGTATCAGTTTTAATTGTGTACTTATCCATTCCATGATTACAGCATTGTATTCACTAGAGATTTCTGTATCAGCCCATGTACTTAAGATTTCACTGAGCAGCTAAAGAAGCACAAAATTATGACCTTACAAGATTGATATCATCATTAGTTAACATTAGCTATCTTAGTAATTATTAGTTAATTTCTTTAACCTGTTTCTTTAAGGACAGGCATATAAGAAACTGGAAGTAGGTATTCTGAAGTAAAATATAGATGTGATTTTACTCTTACAGGTATCTTCACTACAAGAAACTAGCTCCACTTTTGTTGATCATAGTCATATTCAGGGGTACATGAATCTTTGATCTGACTCCATACAGTCATACTTATATATATACACATATATCTATTTTTTTTTCTGTACCAATCTTGTAGATAAAAGGAATATTTCTTTCTTTAGAGCTGTCAGCATAGCACATCCATTAGCAATAAATAGATGTAAACCTTTTAAATTAACAAACTGCCTCAAAGCCTGCAGAGTAGCCTCCAAGTTGTATGACAATTTAGACGGCCATTAGGAACGTTTTTGTGTAATTTTGTTTGTTTGTTTTTTTTTTTTTCCTGTCATTTTTAGTGAACTTCTCATTTCACTGTATTTGTATATAAATACTTTTTTTCTCAATATTCTCAATTTTCTCAAATATTCTTAAACTTTCAAGAGTGTCTTCTGGGATGGATGCAAGTAAAAGAGGACAGAAGAGAAATGGAGTCTCTTGTATTCATTATGGGCATTTAAGGCATTTATCAAGAGTATGGCAGGCAGTCTGTCTGTTTTCTCTGCTAAGGGAGCATGAACCCACACATTCTTCTTAAGACAAAAGTACTTCAATCACTATGCAATAAGGTTATCACAATTTTAGAGTGATTTTTTTCTTATGAAAATTTTTTCTTATGAAAAAAATCACTCTAAAATTGTGATAACCTTATTGCATAGTGATTGAGTTGAATGATTGTTGCTCTAGACAGCATCATAGAAAACTTTGTTCATGTGCTGTTGGAGGAAGGAGAGTTAGGGTTTCTACCTCCTTCTTCCATGAATACTTACTTATTTCACATTCTGAGTATGGAAAATGAAACTACATCAAGAAGTTTATTTTGAAGAAGTAGAAGTGATACTTCAGTATAAAGCCTATCAGTTACAAAAACAGCTAAAATCAATTTCTGTTCCTTTTAACCTCCTTTGACTCTGTCACTTTCTTCAAGTTCTCTTTTTGTTTTTTTGTTTGTTTGTTTGTTTGTTTTCCTCTCTGTCTTGACACTTTCATCAAAATTGATTTCTTTATTGACATCTTTCTGGGAATGCAAGAAAAATTCAATGCACTCAACTCTCATTGGATCATTGGATATCTTATTCAATCTTCTTTCCTTTTCTTTACACTAAAACAGTAAAGCATTCTTTCATCCCTGGAAAATTTAATTGTGAAAATTCTATGGTTTACTCTATCCTAACACAAATATTTAATACATTTTCACCATTACATTGCATGGATAATATTGTTTTCAATCCTGGATTTGAGAATAGCAGATTTTAATCCCTGGGTATGGGGATAGCAGACTTCAGGCTGCCCAAGGAACTAGTTAGTAAGGTTCCCTGGGATTTTGCTTTTGAAGATATTTGGGTTCCTCAGTGCTGGTCACTTTTTAAGTATCACTTCTTAAGAGAACAGAAACAGGCAAATCAAATATGTCAGAAGTCAAGTACCCAGGACAGAAGCTGTATGGATCTTATTGTAGAGCTTAGGTCAACAAAGAAAGTGAATGGCCAGTGGAAACAAGGTGAAGTCACATAGGAGGACTTTGGAGATGCTGTTTGCCATTGTAGAGAGAAAATCTGTCAAGTTTCAAAGCTCAAAGTTAAAGTTGGCCAGTACTGTGAGGAACAATAAAGAGGGCTTTTAAAAATATGTTAACAGCAAAAGAAGGACCAGAGATAACACTGGTCTGTTAATTGATGAGGAGGGTTACCTCAAATATAGGCACATACTCAGAGCAGAGACATTTAATGCCGTCTTTCCCTCTGTCTTCAACACTGATGATTGGCCCTGGGACTGCTGGAGGACCCTGGAGGACCATGACTGCAGGAGTGACAGACTCCAAGGCAACCCTGAAGTTGTGCTGGATTTATTGTTCCAAGTGGATTTATTGTTCCAAGTGAATACAGATAAAGGCCTGATGGAACTGATGGGATTTATCCCAGGGTGCTCAAATAACTGGCTGATGCCATCACGAGACCTCTCACAATTATTTTTCAGTGGTTCTGGAATCTGGAGAGTCCCCATTGACTGGAAGCTGGCAAATGTTATCCCATAGGGCAAGAAAGCAGACCTTGGTAATTACAGGGCTGTCAGTCTCTCTTCAGTGCCTAGTGTGGTGGTTTTACCGTGCTGGGCAGCTAAACACCACAACCGCTCTCTCACTCCCCCTCCTTAGATGAGGAGGGGAAGAAGTAAAGCAAAGAGCAACTCACGGGTTGAGATAAGGATAATTTAATTAAAGGGCAATAATTATAATAATAATTAAAGAAAGATTATTATGAAATAAACAAATAACTAAAGGGAAAAAAAAAAAAAAGGAAAGGAAAGGGGAAAAGGGAGGGGAAAAGGAAAAAAAAGGAGGAAAACAAACAAATAAAACAAATGAAGGCTATGTGGAAGTGCAGCAGAAATAAATTACTCTCTGTTTCCCACATATGAGCAATGCTTGACCAAGTCCTTGGAGCAGGGCCTCAGCGCACATAGCTGGTGTTCGGGAGGAGGACTGACATTTTCACAATGAGCCCACCCCTCCCCTCTTCTTCCTGTTTCCACCTTTTATTGCTGAGTGTGACATCATATGGTATGGAATATCCCTTTGGTTGGTTTATGTCAGCTGCCCTGGTGATGTTTCTCTTCTCACTTTTTGCCCACCCCATAGGAGGGTTAGAGAGAGGCCTGATGCTGTGCCAGCACTGCTCAGCAGTAGACACAACACTGGTGTGATAACACTGCTGTTCTAGCTACAAGTGCAGAGCACAGCACTGTATGGGCTGCTGCCGGGAAAGTTAACATTCCAGCCAGACCCAGTACACCTGATAAAATTACGGAGAAGATAATTCTGGGTGTTATTGAAAAACACTAGAGAAACAACACAGTCATTATTCATAGCTAACATGTATTCAGAAGGGGAAAGTCTTTAATATCCTTTTATGAAAAGGTCAACCCACCTAGCTGACCAGTGGAAGCCAATTGATGTAATCTTTTTGGATTTCAGCAAAGCTTTTGATACTCTTTCTATTGATACTCTCTTTCTGGACAAAATTTTCATAATAGAGCTAGAAAAATACTTAATATGATGTGTGAACACTTGGCTGATGGCTCAGTCTCAAAGACTTAGAGTAAACAGGGTTTCATCGGGCTCTTGATTAATCAATAGGCCAGTTGTCTTTAATGTTTTTTATAAATGATCTGGAAGCAAGACTCAAATACATACTAAGTAGGTTTGCAAACAACACTAAATTAGGAAGAGCTGTTGACTCCTTCAAGATTTTTGCAGAAAGATGTTGACAAATTAAAGAGCTGGGCAATCACAAACCACATGAATTTTAAACAGTGCTGGATACTGCATGCAGGACAGGGAACTCCTGTATGTTTGTCCACAGTGAGCAACAAGAAGATGGAGAGCTGTCCCTGGGAAAGGAATCTTGGGGTTTTGTTTGACATCAAGTTGAATGTGAGTCAATAGTAAACCCTGGCAAACTAAAGGGCCAACTGTATCCTGGGGTGCATCAAGCACAACATTGCTAGCTGACTGAAAGATGTGATTGTTCCTCTGTACTTTGCACTGGTGTGGCCTCACCTCAAGTAGTGTGTGCAGTATTGGGTGTCACAGTATAAGAAGGATACGAAACGCTTTGCATCCAAAGAAGGGCTACAAAGACAGTGAAGGGTCTATAGGGGAAGACTTATGAGGAGCAGCCGAAGTTACTTGGTTTGTTCAGCCTAGAGAAGAGGACTATGAGGGAAGACCTTACAGTGGTGTGCAGCTTTCTCAGAAAGGGGAGTGGAGAGGGAAATGCTGGTGTCCTCTCTGATGACCTGTAGGACCCAAAGGAACAGTGTTTGGGAGGTTTATGTTAGGAGAATATTCTTCACTGAGAGAATGGTCAGGCACTGGAACAGGCTCCATAGGGCAGTGGTCACAATGCTAAGCCTTCTGGAATTGAACAATTTGGACAACACTGAGATATATGGTCTGATTCTGGGATGGGCCTATGCAGAGACAGGAGTTGTACCCAATGATCCTTGTGGGTCCCTTCCAACTCAGGATATTCTATTACTCTATGTTTTGTTTTGTTTTGTTTTGTTTTGTTTTGCTGTCAGCAGCTCTCATGTGGCCCATCAATGCAAAAATATGTGAGCAAAACATTACTACCTGGTATGATAAAACAAACAAACAAACAAACAATCAAAAAGAACTACAGAAAGGTTTTCATAATATCTTAGAACCTTCTTTTAATTTGGTCCTGTGGAGGACTATATTTGAATTTGGTATCTTTTCAGATGAAAGTCATAAGAACAAAGTACAGTGGCTTATCCCTGCCCCCTCTGGTGCATGCTGCACTGGTTAATATGATTATGCTGACTGGGGTGATGGTTACTGCTGTAGAGAAGGTAGAGCTCCTAAATTAATCTTTGCTTTCCTCAATGGGTACATTAATTTGGATCTTTGTTATTCAAACTACTGTTTGGGTTTTTTTGTTTGTTTGTTTGCTTGTTTTTAAAATGTGTAGCAACGTAAAGCATTGAAATTGAAGCTGAAATTAATTAGCAATGTAATTATTTTTATAGAATGATTGACATAATTCCATGAGGTTGATTTCCCTATGAAACTAAACTAAAAATATATTCACAAAAGAAATCTTATAGTCTTTCTAATAAAAACAAAACAAACAAACAAGCAAACAAAAAACTAGAACAAATGAGTGTATGTATATGGCAATCACAAAAGAAAAAAAAAAAAAAGATCTGTTTCATGGGATGTTTCAAATCTACTTGCTTAATTAATGTTTGATAAAAAAGTTATTTTTACATACATACACACTAGATGAAAATAGTAAAATAGTACCAGTAAATTGTTAATACGCTTGCAATACAGAGTAGCATTGGTTGGCACTGATAACAAACAAATTGCAGCAACACTCTGCTGGACCAAATGTGCTCTTTGACTGCAAATTAAGACCAGCAATATCATATGAATAACAACATTAGGTATAGAATAGAGCTAAAAGGAATATTGATTTATTTTCTAGATCTGTAATTAGAGCAACAGAGAGAAATATTTTGCATAATTATAATACTAGAATAAAAAGTGTGATAGCAAAACTATTAAAGATCTCACAACAGTGAAAGATTTTTCTACAATAAACTTCGTTGGAAGACAGCAGTAAGGTAGGCAGTCCGGTCTCAGAAAAGACATCAAATTATACGTGGGGATACCAACCTCATTCAAAGCTTGTCAGAGTGGTAGCATTGTGTTAATGTTCAACTGGAATATTGAAGGTATTTCAGCAGAAATGAATACTTGTCAAAGTTGAATAAAGTAGGACATAATGGATTTATAAGAGGCTGCCCTGCAGGTGTTACTGTTCATGCGTATGCAGCACCCTTTACTGTAGTTTAATTGCATCTTCAAGTATGTAGCATTTCGTGTTTCATCTCTATTGGAACTGCAATTTGGTGTTTCATTGTTACCTAAGAATATACATCAAAAAGCTTGAGATTTACTCTGACTGCTCAACACTAGAAATGATGAATATATGAGATCTCACTGGAAAAGCTCCATGACAGGAGATGTGATAGTGTGCAAGTGTGGATGTGTAACTCGGGTGGAACTGGGGGACTTGTGTCCCCTACGTGGTCCTTTCACAGAATCACAGAAACATTTTCATCACTTTCATCATATTACTTTGTACCTGTGATCACTTTCATCACATTACCTTGTAGATCCTAGGTACAGCTTGATGCTCTGGTGTGTGAGGTTATAATTACAAAGAGGGATTGTGAGTCCATGATGATTAGCATTGAGAAGTATCAAAAAGGTGTGGCATTTGGGACTTACATGGTCTGAAGCCATCTGAAAATAGTACAGATAAATAAATTATATGTTTGCTCTCAGAAACAGAAAGACATAGATGAGGTGAACAAGAATTCTTTATATTAATGCAGATGTTTTTTTTTCAGTCACCCTGTACTATTTTAGATCAGTTCAAATATGTATTTGATACATATACTTTTTTTTTTCTTTTTTTTTCCTTCAAAGTCAATTTAAGTAAAAGGCTAGCCTAAAGTAGAGCTTATCAAATTTTATTTGGAAATCTAAATTGTACAGCAAGCTTAGGTTGCTGAACTTTGTGTGTCTTTGTGTAAAAAAAAATTACAAACACAGTTTCTGTTTACTAGAGAAGGAAGGGAACTGATCAACTTTAACTTGACTTTTCTTTTTCACAAGAATTAGAAAAAATAATATTTCATTTAATGAAATAAACCAAATGATATCTTAATTTCATGTAAACAGTAGTAATTCAATTTAGCAGTATCAGATTCAATAAATTAATTAAATTTAAGTAATTCAATTTAGCAGGATCAGATATTAGAAACAGATTTTTCTCAATATTTGTCAATATTCATTTAAGCTAATACTACATTTACTTCAGTTTTCTCTGACATGGAAAAAACATGCAGCACTGTATTGTTTAGGTTAAATTGTAACAACCATTATATATTTGTAATGTTGTAATAAAAAAGGATTTTCATCCTACAAATATAATTTTTCCCTATTAACATTGCCATTTGATAATAATAAATCCATGATATTCAAAATAGTTGCCATCAGAAGTATACATTTGTGAGCTGGAGATTTAAAAATAAAATAAAATAAAATAAAATAAAATAAAATAAAATAAAATAAAATAAAATAAAATAAAATAAAATAAAATAAAATAAAATAAAATAAAACAAAACCACAGCATTTTGAGATGTAGGATGTTTCTGTGAATTAATGTAATAGTCTAATAGTCAGCTGCCAGAGGCAAAACCTTGGCAGAAGGTTTTCAGTATAAAATACTATGCTAAGTATTGCTAAGCTTACCTCGAACGAACCAATGTATCTACATTGTGCAGTGCTGTATGGGGAACATAACGGGTTGCTTCACCCAAACTAAGTGTTACCATTTAATATAACTAATTAGCTTGGGCAGGAGGAATGTAAAACAAGTCGTTCTGCTTCCAGTCACCAGTAAGACTGGAAGCAACAACCCCAAACAGCACTACAGGCTGGGAGATGAGTGGTTGGAAAGCTGCCTGGCGGCGAAGAACCTGAGAGTATTGGTTGATAGTCGGCTGAATATGAGCCAGCAGTGTGCTCAGGTGGCCAAGAAGGCCAACAGCATCCTGGCTTGCATAAGAAATAGTGTGGCCATCAAGGCTAGGGAAGTGATTGTTCCCCTGCACTCGGCTCTGGCGAGGCCACACCTCGAGTACTGTGTTCAGTTCTGGGCCCTTTGCTACAAGGTCACCAAGGTGCTCAGGTGAGTCCAGAGAAGGTCAATGAGGCTGGTGAGGGGTCTGGAGAACAAGTCTTAAAAGGAGCGGCTGAGGGAGCTAGGATTGTTCAGCCTGGAAGAGGCTCAAAGGTGACCTTATCACTCTCTACAGGTACCTTAAAGGAGTCTGTAGTGAGGTGGGGGTTGGTCTATTCTCCCACATGCCTGGTGACAGGACAAGGGGGAATGGGCTAAAGTTGTGCCAGGGGTGTTTTAGGTTGGATATTAGGAAGAGCTTCTTTACCAAAAGATTTGTTGGGCATTGGAATGGGATGCCCAGGGAAGTGTTTGTCTATGTATTTACTGATATTCTTCATTCATTCTCATTAAATTAATACTTTACAGGTTTTCAGTTCATTTGAATGAGCTTTTATATGTGCATTTACATGGATAGTAGTCGAGGTTGGCCATCTCAGAGCTGGTGCAGCCATAGCTGCAGCACCTGACCACAAGATACAGGGGGATCTTGGGCCCTTGCTTTGCCAGGGGAGGCACTGGACAGCAGCGTGACAAGGCCACACCTGCCATCTCTTCAGAAAGAGGCTGACAGGGAGTGGGCATTGCCAGGGCAACAGTGACTGCACCCACTCCCTCTGACTAAAAAACAGCCTCTGTGAGGGTGGCAACATGTCCCTGCCCACCATGAGGGGCCAGCAGCATGTGCACACTGCTGTGCAGCTGGTGTGGCAGGGCATGGGACCTCTGCACTCAGTATTGGCAGTCTGAGAGGTCACACGCTTATTATGGTGTCCGCTAGGCAGAGCTCTCTCCAGAAAGACTGTGGTGACCCAGATGCAGGGCCTTCTCAGAGACGTGGCTGTTCAGGCCTCTGGCTGCAGGGAGTGCCTGAGTCTGCCACTGCCAGGGAATGAGGGCAATGGGGAGACCTCCTGTTCTCAGGTGGAACATCTGCTCACCATGGTGGCTTAGCTCAAGGAGCAGGTGCAGAGACTAAGAAGCATCAGGGCATGTGAGCAGGAGATTGACTGGTGGAGTAACTCCCTAGTGTGCCAGAGAGAAGGGCACTAGAGGGATGCCCCCCAGAGTGTGGTAGAGCCCCAGCACAGTTGCTGTTGGGCAGAGGGAGGGGATCAAAAAGATGAGGAGGGTTGTAAACAAATCCCAGTTCGGTGCTGCAGGCAATCCCCTTCCCTACCTACTTTGTCTCCCCAGGTGTCCCTCTGTAATAGGTTTGAGGCCCTGGACCTTGAAGGACAGGTAAGTAAGGATGTGGTGGAAGGTCTGCCTATAAGGTCATGCAGGAAGAGGCAGTTGACACCGCGCCTCAAGACAGCCTCCAAAAAAAAAGAAAGAAGGGTAATTGTAGCAGGATATTCCATCTGAGAGGAACAGAGGACCCAATATACAGAGTTGACTCTCATCAAAGGGAAGTTTGTAGTCTTCTTAGAGCCCAAATCAGAGATGTCACCAGGACACTCCCAAGCCTGGTGTGCCCGACAGACTACTACCCGCTACTGATCTTCCAGGTAAGGTGGGAGAAAGCTGCATCCCGAAGCCTGAGGGGAATTATAAAAGACTTCAAGGCCTTGGGATGGTTGGTGAAAGAGTCCGGGGCACAAGTCATTTTCTCCTCCCTCCTTCCATTCTGGGGAGATTTCGTGGGATGGAACAGAAGGATCTGGTCCATAAATGATTGGCTATGTGACTGGTGCTACATACAGGCTTTAGGTTCTTTGATAACGGCTGTTTTTATAAGACACCAGGCCTGACAGCTTTATCTCACGGGGGCAAAAGGATTCTGGGACAGTAATTAGCAGGGCTCATTTGGAAAGCTTTAAACTAGATCTGAAGGGGGAGGGGCAGTGCCCTAGCAGTGATGAAGACCGGGAGACCTCCCACCCTACTAGGGTAAAATCGGCATGCTCAGATCTTTCCCTGAAGTATCTGTACACCAGTGCATGTAGCATGGGGAATAAGCAGGAGGAGTTAGAAATATGTGTTCAGTCAGGAGACTATGATCTAGTGTCAATTACAGAGACATGGTGGAACAGCTCATGTGACTGGAATGTGGTCATGGATGGGTATGTCCTACTCAGGAAAGACAGGACAGCAAGGTGAGGTGGTGGAGTTGCTCTTTATATGAAAGAGCAACTGTATTGTATTCAGTACTGTCCAAGAGTAGATGAGGAGTGAGTTGAGAGTCTGTGGGTGAGAATTAAGGGGCCGGCTGGCATGGGGGATACTGTTGTGGGTGTCTATTGCAGGTCACCAGATCAGGATGAGGAAGTAGGATGAGGAAGTAGAAAAGGCCTTCTACAGGCAGCTGATAGCAGCCTCATGAACACAAGCCCTGGTTATTGTGGGGAATTTTAAGTACCCTGACATTTGCTGGAAGGCCTACATAGCCATCCTTCCACAGTCCAGGAGATTCCTTCAGTGCACTGATGATAACTTCCTGATGCAAATTGTGGATGTACCAACCAGCAGAGTAGTTCTGCTGTATCTTGTCCTCACTAACAAAGAGGGGCTGGTTGAAGTGGTGAAGGTTAAGGGCAGCCTTAATTGCAGCAACCATGAGATGGTGGAGTTTGGGATCTCATGTGGCAGGAACAGAGTACCAAGCAGAATCACAACTCTAGACTTCAGTAGGGCCAACTGTGGCCCTTCGAAGTATTTGCTAGGGGAAATCCCATGTGACAAGGTACTTGAAGGAAAAGGAGCCCAAGATAGCTGGTTAGCATTCAAGGACTGCTTGTTCTGAGCTCAAGAACAGAGATTCCCAACACGTAGGAAGTCAAGAAAGGGAGCCAGGAGACCTGCGTGGTTAAACAGGGAACTGCTTGGCAAACTCAAGTGGAAGAGGAGAGTCTACAGATCATGGATGGAGGCAACCTGGCCACTTGGGAGGAATATAAGGCAGTTGTCAAAGAATGTAGGGAGGCAACTAGGAAAGCTAAGGCCTCCCTAGAAACTAACATTAGAGGCAATGAAGGACCACTAATGAATGAGGTGGGTGCCCTGGTGACAAAAGATAAAGAGAAGGCGGAGTTACTGAATGCCTTCTTTGTCTAGAATGCCATAGGCTCTCCTGAGGAGCCCTGTGTCCCTGAGGCCCCAGAGGAAGTTGGAATAAAGGGGGAGTTCGTCCTGGTTGATGAGGGCTGGGTTAAGGAGCGATTAAGCAAGCTGGACATCCATAAGTCCATGCATCCACAAGTGCTGAGGAAGCTGGCAGAAGTCATCACTAGGCCACTCTCCATCGTCTTTGGTAACTCATGGACATCGTGAGAGATGCCTGAGGACTGGAGGAAAGCAAATGTCACTCCGGTCTTCAAAAAGGTCAAGAAAGAGGATGCACGTAACTATAGACCGATCAGCTTCACCTCCATCCCTGGAAAAGTGATGGAACAACTTATCCTTGGCCTTGTCTTTAGGCATATCAAGGATAAAAGGGTTGTTAGGGACAGTCAGGCAGTCAACATGGCTTCACCAAGGGGAAGTCGTGCTTGACCAACCTGATAGCCTTTTATGAGGATATAACCAGGTGGATAGATGATGGTAAAGCAGTGGATGTGTTGTCTCTTGATTTCAGTAAAGCCTTTGACTCCATCTTCCACAGCATCCTTGCAGCTAAACTGAGGAAGTGTAGTGTGAACAATTGGGTATTGAGGTGGACCATAAACTGGCTGAAGGGAAGAAGCCAGAGGGTTGTGGTTAATGGGACGGAGTCAAGTTGGGGTCCTGTATCTAGTGGAGTACCTCAGGGGTCGGTACTGGGACCAGTGTTGTTCAGTATATTCATCGATGATTTGGATGAGGGAATGGAGTGCGCCATCAGCAAGTTTTCTGATGACGCTAAACTGGGAGTGGCTGACATGCCGGGAGGCTGTGCTGCCATTCAGAGGGACCTGGACAGGTTGGAGAATAGGGTGGGGAGAAACTTAATGAAATATAATGAGGGCAAGTGTAGAGTCCTGGATCTGGAAAAGAACAACCCCAGACACCAGGATAAGTTGGGGACTCCCCTTCTGGAGAGCAGTAAAGGGGAGAAGGACCTGAGGGTCCTGGTGGACAGCTGGATGACCATGAGCCAGCACTGTGCCCTTGTGACCAAGAAGGCCAATGGCATCCTGAGGTTTATCAGATGGGGTGTGGTTAGTAGGTTGAGAGAGGTTCTCCTTCTCCTCTACTCTGACCTGGTGAGACCAAATCTTGCATCCAGTTCTGGGCCCCTCAATCCAAGAAGGACAGGGAACTGTTTGAGAGAGTCCAGCTCAGAGCCACGAGGACGATTAATGGAGTGGAGTATCTCCCTTATGAGGAAAGGCTGAGGGAGCTGGATCTCTTTAGCTTGGGGAAGAGGAAACCTTATTAATATTTATAAACATGTATAGGGTGAGTGTCAGGAGGGTGGAGCCAGGCTCTTCTCAGTGACATCCAATGATAGGACAAGGGGCAGTGGGTGCAAGCTGGAACATAGAAGGCTCCACTTAACTATGAGGCAAAATTATTTATTTATTTTTATGGTGAAGGTGACAGAACACTGGAACAGACTGCCCATGGGGGCTGTGGAGTCTTCTTTGGAAACATTCAAAACCCACCTGGATGCGTTCCTGTGTGACGTGATTTAGGTATTCCTGCTCTGGCAGGGGGATTGGACTAGATGATCTTTCAAGGTCCCTTCCAATCCCCAACATTCTGTGATTCTGTGATTTCTGACTTTTGCTGCTCTTTGACTCTTTCTGATACCTCTGAACATAGCATAAGGAATGAAGATACTCAGCTGTGGCCCATTTGTTCTGAATTTTGCTGCAATGGTTACAGAAATGTTCCTCTAACATTTCTGATAGGTTATTGGTTTTCTGTTCAGTTCCTGACCCTAAGGCAATGCAACTACTTTATACAACATGACGTGTAGCTAGATTATTCAGTCATGTTGGCCATGACTAAGTTGTCCTGGATTTTCAAAAGTAAATTTGACAGCAGCTTTTGGCCCATAGCCAACAGAAAGTTTTCAGAATGAGTTCCCAAGGGAACAGGAGTTAAGACCACTCTTACAGTGTGGTCTGAGGGAGCATGTTAATAAAGGAACATATTCCTGAAGAACAAGCATTTATTTCTTCTCATACTTTTATTTATTTTGTATATATCATGGAGTAATAAAAGTCCCATCAGAGGTTTCGGATAAACTTTTTTTTTTCTTTTTTTTTTCTTTATTTTTTTTTTCTGGACTGCTGATGCATCTTCTATTGGTAGGTTTTGCAGTCTGATTTGTCTTTCAGTCACATTTGACAACTTCAGAAATGGACTTTAATTCTGACACTGCTAAGGGTAACATGCTTGAACAATATGGTGTGGCATGTCATGGACAGTTGTTTATGTCTTTTTTCTCTCTTAAATACCAAGTGTATTTGAGATGAGTTTTCTGCTAAATTAATACCTTTCTTTGTTTCTTAGTATCATTTCCAGGTTTTCATATATAGTATGTGTATAAGCAATGGAAGAAGCAGTACTTGGGTATATATTTATGGTTTGTCGTTAAAATAGTTCTGCTACAATAAACACTGCAGCTGCCCTAGCACATCATCTGGCAAAGTACATGCTATGCTTGGGCATGCTGAGGGTAAAACAAGGACCAACAACTAAATAATCTATTTGACTCTCTGCTATCAGCTGATCCTTTTACAACATTTAGGACCCACAAGCAGGCTCATGTGCATGCACAATAGAATCCATCTTAGAAAAGAGTGGATGATAAATTTAATGAGGGCTGAGGAAGAAGGATTTTAATGTAGTAATTTTGTCTTTTTCTAGATCGTTTTCCCAAAGCTGCTGAAGGCATACTTTCTCCCTGCTGTTTCATTATTACAGCAAATGAATACTGTAAAATAGTCTTCCTCTCATTCCATCTTCACAAAATAATAATGATATTTAATATGGGAAGAGACGTATTGTTTTGAAATGCTATTGAATGTAATCCACAACTATCTTAAAGTCAATATTTATTTTAACAATGAATAGGAAGATTTATATCTACAAGTGCAATAAACACTACAAGTGCATGACAGTAAGACTGTCATATTTAAAACAGGGATTGGGACTTCAGGATCATAACAGTGAAAATATTGACAATGTAATGCATTAAGATAAATAATTTTCCATGCCTATTCAGAATTCATGAGGTAAGAAGATTATATCTACAACATATGAGAGAGTAAATCATGTTATGCAAAAAAGGTGGGATGTGGTACATGGAACTTTTTGAAGGTTTCACACAGCCCTCTTGCTTCTCAACTGGTTATGTACTTAATTTTAACTTTCATCAAATTTTGACATTGTAGTTAGTTTGTAAATGTGACAAAGTGACGCGCTGGGTGGACGAGGGAAAGGCTGTGGATGTGGTCTACCTTGACTTCAGCAAGGCTTTTGACACCGTCTCCCACAGCATTCTCCTCAAGAAACTGGCTGCTCTTGGCTTGGACTGGCGCACGCTTCGTTGGGTTAGAAACTGGCTGGATAGCCGGGCCCAAAGAGTCGTGGTAAATGGAGTCAAGTCCAGCTGGAGGCCAGTCACTAGTGGCGTCCCCCAGGGCTCGGTGCTGGGGCCGGTCCTCTTCAACATCTTCATCAATGATCTGGACGAGGGCATTGAGTGCACCCTCAGTAAGTTTGCAGATGACACCAAGTTAGGTGCGTGTGTCGATCTGCTCGAGGGTAGGAAGGCTCTGCAGGAGGATCTGGATAGGCTGCACCGATGGGCTGAGGTCAACTGCATGAAGTTTAACAAGGCCAAGTGCCGGGTCCTGCACCTGGGGCGCAATAACCCCAAGCAGAGCTACAGGCTGGGAGATGAGTGGTTGGAGAGCTGCCAGGCAGAGAAGGACCTGGGAGTGATGGTTGATAGTCGGCTGAATATGAGCCAGCAGTGTGCTCAGGTGGCCAAGAAGGCCAACGGCATCCTGGCTTGTATCAAAAACACTGTGACCAGCAGGGCTAGGGAGGTGATCGTCCCCCTGTACTCGGCTCTGGTGAGGCCACACCTCGAGTACTGTGTTCAGTTTTGGGCCCCTCGCTACAAGAAGGACATCGAGGTGCTTGAGCGGGTCCAAAGAAGGGCGACGAAGCTGGTGAGGGTCCTGGAGAACAAGTCCTACGAGGAGCGGCTGAAGGAGCTGGGCTTGTTCAGCCTGGAGAAGAGGAGGCTCAGGGGCGACCTTATCGCTCTCTACAGATACCTTAAAGGAGGCTGTAGCGAGGTGGGGGTTGGCCTGTTCTCCCACGTGCCTGGTGACAGGACGAGGGGGAATGGGCTAAAGTTGCGCCAGGGAAGTTTTAGGTTAGATGTTAGGAAGAGCTTCTTTACTGAAAGGGTTGTGAGGCATTGGAACAGGCTGCCCAGGGAGGTGGTGGAGTCACCATCCCTGGAAGTCTTCAAAAGCCGTTTAGATGTAGAGCTTAGGGATATGGTTTAGTGGGGACTGTTAGCGTTAGGTCAGAGGTTGGACTCGATGATCTTGAGGTCTCTTCCAACCTAGAAATTCTGTGATTCTGTGATTCTGTAAATATGCAAATGCGTCTATAAACAAGTATCTGTAAAGCTGAATCAGTACAAGAAAGAATAAGCTTCTCAAAGTTTGGACCAGATGATCTTAGAGGTCTTTTCCAACCTAAATGATTTGAAGATTAATCACAGTTGATTTTTATATGCCAAGGTACATTTTTGTAACTTCTGCGTCATAAAGTCTATTCTCAGACTGTATGTTCCATCTTTTTTATTTCCATTGCAAATGTGAAATATGATGCCACAGACTTCATAAGCCAAAACAGCAATGCCTTCGTTAACACAAGTTTTATTATTATGACTTTGCCTGTCATGTCATTAATCTTTGCTTCTTGATGAAGGGAAGGCATAGTGCTTTTAACAAAAATGGTAGAAAACTCTAGAATAAATTATCCTACTGATAAAGGGGGAAAAAGCAAAACCAACCAACCAACCAACCGAAACTCCAGAATAAATTATCCTGCTAAGAAAAGGAAATTTAGATGTTTTAACACAAACCTTAGAGCAAGAAGTTAATCCATGAACCCATTTTTTTTTTCCTTCAAAGGTTTTACTTAATGTAGAAAAGAAGACTTTTCAGCTTACACGATGTTTATAGGATTCTGAGCTGGTTCTGAGTTTAACAATTTTGCTTCAGAAAAGAATGAGTATTTGCTAGAGTCAATGATAAACAATTACTTATGGCTAGATTGTTCCTTTAAGAAAAGTCTTGAATGACATCTGGTGCATAATTAGCATTGTCCCAGAAAGAGCCCTAGAATAAGCCTGTCTAGTAGCTTGGAGACAACCTGCAAGCTCAGTCTCCTTTTTGCTCTCTAATTCCCACAGAAATTCAGTTATTTTAACATAGCAGAGGTAAACATTGATTGCTGTTAAAATGCAGAATCTAATATTGTGTTCTCCATGTAAACCTACCGACATCAATACAATTGCTCTGACTTCACCACTGTACTTATTTTGTTGTTGGTGGTTTTGTTTTTGTGTATTTATTTATTTATTTATTTATTTTCAAATGGGTCATTGTTGTGGTGTAACCCAGCAGACAACTAAGCACCACACAGCCCTCTCCCCCTTTCCAGTGGGAGGGGGAGAGAATGGGGTGGGGAAAAAAAAGTAAAAGTTTGTGGGTTGAGACAAAGATGGTTTAATAGGACAGAAAAGGAAGAGAAATAATTATTATTATTATTAATAATAATAATAATAATAATATATACAAAGCAAGTGATGCACAAAATAATTGCTCACCACTCACTGACCAATGCCCAGTGTGTCCTCAACCAGTGGTCTCCCCCACCCTGGTCAGCCACCCCATATAATTGTTCAACATGATGTCATATAGTTTGGAATATCACTCTGTCAAGTTTGGTTCGTCTGTTCTGGTTGTGCCCCCTCCCAGCTCCTCGTGCATCCCTTCCCTCCTCACTGTCAGTGCAGCATGAAAAGCTGAAAAGTTCTTTGTTCTGTGTAAGCACTGCTCTGCAACAACTAAAACATCGGTGTGTTTTCAGCATTATTCTCATCCTAAATCCAAAACACAGTACCATACTAGCTACTAGGAAGAAAATTAACTCTATCCTACCTGAAACCAGGACAGTCATTGAAGATGTAAACCTTTGCACTAATTTCACAAGTAAAATTGACTGTAAATGGGCCTGATTTCAGAGGAGCTATGTGCCTAATACATACATATACTTCTCAAAAATACCAGAGTCATGACCCCATTCCAGAAATGTGTTTGTCCTTTTATTTCAGTCACAGTACATGTAAGTCACTTTCACTGTGTTGTAAATTGGTTCCAGATATTTCACTAACATTTTTAAGACGTTCTGAAGACTAGGGTTACTTGATTTATATCTGTATGGCATGGTTTGTCATTATAGAAGAAGGACTAGGAACAATATGAGTGGAAATTGGTTGATATTTTTTCTGTTGCAACTGGGAATCAGAGATTTTTGAGAATCAGCTGTATTAAGTGTCTAAAGGCTTGTCATTCCCAGGCATCTACTCTTTTATCAGTTGTAGTTCTTGCTTCCTGATTACATAATGTTATATAAAACAGTAGATAAAATTAGTTTTATCTTTCCCGAGAAAAAAAATCTTAATCCTTCCTTATTTGCTAATGACTTCTCACCTGCTCAAATATTTTAAGGAATACAACCTTTTCTATTGCAGCTCTGGAAGCAAAGTCACTGCTTGTCACACTCTAAGATATTAATTGCTGCCTCTGCTAGACAAATTACTCAGATGATTTTCTCCTAGATCATTTCAGTCACTGTTTTTTAACTCAATCAGTTTAAACAGTGGTTCTTTGCTAATGTGATACATTTTTGTCTCAGATGAACGCTGGAGAAAACAAAAATACAGTTGAATTATCTTCTAATAAGAAGACAGAATGAAAGATGATGCAGAAAGGATGAGATTTAGTCCACATATGACTATTTTCAAAAAGTGTCACAGAATCATAGAACGGTTTGATTTGGAAGGGACCTTAATGATTATATAGTTCCAAACCCCTGCCCATGAGCAGGGACACCTTCCACTAGACCAGGTTGCTCAAAGCCCCAAGCAACCTGGCCTTGAACACTTTCAGGGATGGGGCATCCACTGCTTCTCTGGGCAACATGTACCAGGGCCTCACCACCCTCAGAGTAAATCACAGAATCACAGAATTTCTAGGTTGGAAGAGACCTCAAGATCATCGAGTCCAACCTCTGACCTAATGCTAACAGTCCCCGCTAAACCATATCCCTAAGCTCTACATCTAAACGTCTTTTAAAGACTTCCAGGGATGGTGACTCCACCACCTCCCTGGGCAGCCTGTTCCAATGTCTAACAACCCTTTCAGTAAAGAAGTTCTTCCTAACATCCAACGTAAAACAACCTGAAATGGGCAACTTAAGCCCATTCCCCCTCGTCCTGTCACCAGGCACGTGGGAGAACGGGCCATCCCCCACCTCACTACAGCCTCCTTTGAGGTATCTGTAGAGAGCGATAAGGTCGCCCCTGAGCCTCCTCTTCTCCAGGCTGAACAAGCCCAGCTCCTTCAGCCGCTCCTCGTAGGACTTGTTCTCCAGACCCCTCACCAGCTTCGTCGCCCTTCTTTGGACCCGCTCAAGCACCTCGATGTCCTTCTTGTAGCGAGGGGCCCAAAACTGAACACAGTACTCGAGGTGCGGCCTCACCAGAGCTGAGTACAAGGGGACGATCACCTCCCTAGCCCTGCTGGTCACGCTGTTTTTGATACAAGCCAGGATGCCGTTGGCCTTCTTGGCCACCTGAGCACACTGCTGGCTCATATTCAGCCGACTATCAACCATCACTCCCAGGTCCTTCTCTGCCTGGCAGCTCTCCAACCACTCATCTCCCAGCCTGTAGCTCTGCTTGGGGTTATTGCGCCCCAGGTGCAGGACCCGGCACTTGGCCTTGTTAAACTTCATGCAGTTGACGTCAGCCCATCGGTGCAGCCTATCCAGATCCTCCTGCAGAGCCTTCCTACCCTCGAGCAGATCGACACACGCACCTAACTTGGTGTCATCTGCAAACTTACTGAGGGTGCACTCAATGCCCTCGTCCAGATCACTGATGAAGATGTTGAAGAGGACCGGCCCCAGCACCGAGCCCTGGGGGACGCCACTAGTGACTGGCCTCCAGCTGGACTTGACTCCATTCACCACAACTCTTTGGGCCCGGCTATCCAGCCAGTTTCTAACCCAACGAAGCGTGCGCCAGTCCAAGCCAAGAGCAGCCAGTTTCTTGAGGAGAATGCTGTGGGAGACGGTGTCAAAAGCCTTGCTGAAGTCAAGGTAGACCACATCCACAGCCTTTCCCTCGTCCACCCAGCGCGTCACTTTGTCGTAGAAGGAGATCAGGTTCGTCAAGCAGGACCTGCCTTCCATAAACCCATGCTGGCTGGGCCTGATTGCCTGCTTGCCCTTCAAGTGCCGCATGATGACTCCCAAGAGGATCTGCTCCATGAGCTTCCCTGGTACTGAGGTCAAACTGACAGGCCTGTAGTTCCCCGGGTCTGCCCTCCGGCCCTTCTTGTAGATGGGCGTCACATTTGCTAGCCGCCAGTCAGCTGGGACCTCCCCCGATAGCCAGGACTGCTGATAAATGATGGATAGGGGCTTGGCCAGCTCCTCTGCCAGTTCTCTCAGTACCCTTGGGTGGATCCCATCTGGCCCCATCGACTTGTGCACATCCAAGTGCCGTACCAGGTCACCAAGCAGTTCTTTGTGGATAGTGAGGGCAACATCCTGCTCCCCATTCCCTTCCACCAGCTCAGGGTACTGGGTATCCAGAGAGCAACCAGTATTGCCGCTAAAGACTGAGGTGAAGAAGGCATTAAGCACCTCCACCTTTTCCTCATCCTTGTAACTAAGTTTTCCCCCGGATCCAGTAAAGGATGGAGTTTAAGAATTTCTTCAGAATATCTAGTCTAAATCTCTCCTCTTTCAGTTTGCAGAAGTTACACCTTGTCCTATCACTACACTCTCCAGTAAAGAATCCCTCTCCAGTTTTCTTGTAGGCTCCCTTTAAGTACTGAAAAAACATTGTAAAGTCTCCCTGGAGCCTTCTCTTCTCAAGAGTGAACAACCCCAGCTGCCTCAGACTGTCATCATAGGAGAAGTTTTCTAGCCCGCTGACCATCCTCATGGCCCTCTTCAGGACTTGCTCTACCAGGTCCCTGTCTTTCTTTTGCTGGGGGCCCCAGAGCTGAACACAGCACTCCAGCTCAGGTCTCATGAGAGCAGAGCAGAGGGGAAGAATCACCTCCCTCCGCCTGCTGTCCGTGTTTCTTTTGATGCAGCCCAAGATAGCTTTCAGCTAAGCCCAAAATGGCTTTCAGGGCTGCAAGCGCACATTGTTTCTTCTTTCCTGTCACTGTTTTTTTCACTGACTGCCATGACTTCTCAAATTTGATGGACAGTGGCTTAGCATCTTCATCTGCCATTGTGTTCAGGATCATATAGCTTTATAGATCTACTGTATACATCTCTTGTAAAGATAGAGAATATAATCAATAGACTCATAGAATATCCCAAGTTGGATGGGGCCCATAAGGATAATTGAGTCCAACTCCTGACACCACACAGGTCTACCCAAAAAATTCAGAGCATATGTCTAAGAGCACAGTCCAAATGCTTCTTAAACTCCAACAGGCTTGGTGCTGTGACTACATCCCTGGGGAGCCTGTTCCAATGCATGACCTCCCTCTCAGTGAGGAACCTCTTCCTGATATCTAGCCTGATGAGACCGATGACCTGGAGGCAGACGTTTCCACCACCATGCACAGCAATGACGATGAGTTGTACTGGCCCCCCACAATCAACTGCTCCATCCTGCCCACCGCCCCCCCCCCCCCCCCCCCCGGGCTGCTTGGGAGCCCATCATTGACAGAAGCCACCTGCCCAAGTTCCTCTCCATACACCGCCTTTCTGGGAAACCTGCCCTACCTACTACATGACGGAGGAGTCACAGAATCATAGAATCATAGAAACACAAAGTTAGAAAGGACCTATGAGATCATCTAGTCCAACTATCTTCCTATCACCAATACTACCTACTAAGCTACTAAATCATACCTCGTAGCACCTCATCCAGGCACTTCTTGAACACCATGAGGGATGGTGACTTCATCACCTCCCTGAGCAGGCCATTCTAGTGCCTAACCACTCTTTGAGAGAAAGAGTTTTTCCTGATATCTAATCTAAATCTCCCCAGACGCAACCTGGGGCAGTTTTCTTGAGTCCTATCATTAGTTGTCTGGGAGAAGTGGCCGACCTCCTCCTCATCACAACCTCCCTTCAGAAAGTGTAGAGTTGAAAGAGGTCACCCCTGAGCCTCCTCTTCTCCAGACTAAACAACCCCAGCTTCCTCTGCCACTCCTCATAAGACTTGTGCTCCAGACCCCTCACCAGTTTTGTTGCCCTTCTCTGGGCATGCTCCAGGACCTTGATGTCTTTCTTGTAGTGCGGGGCCCAAAACTGAACACAGTACTCAAGGTGTGGCCTCACCAGATCAGAGTACAGGGGAGTATCACCACCCTGCTCCTGCTGGCTACATTATTTTTAATACAAGCCAGGATGCCATTGGCCTTCTTGGCCACCTGAGCACACTGCTGGCTCACATACAGCTGAGCATCAATCAACACTCCCAGGTCCCTTTCCTCTTCACAGTCTTCTAGCCACTCTGCACCAAACCTATAGCACTGCATGGGGTTATTGTGGCCAAAGTGCAGGACCTGGCATTTGGCCTTTTTGAACCTCATCCCATTCACCTCAGCCCAGCAGTCCAGCCTATCCAAATCCCTCTGAAGGGCCACCCTACCCTAAGGCAGATTGGCACTCTCTCCCAACTCGGTGTCATCAGCAAACTTACTGAGGGTACACTCAATCCTCTCATCTAGGTCGTCAATAAAGATAGTAAACAAGACAGGCCCCAGTACCGACCCCTGGGGGACACCACTTGTAACAGGACACCAGCTGGACTTCACTCCATTAACCACTTCCCAATGGGCATGGCCCTCGAGCCAGTTCTTTACCCAGAGAAGAGTATATCTGTCCAGGTCACGGAGAGCCAGTATTCCCAGGAGAATACTGTGGCAGACTGTATCTAAGGCTTCACTGAAGTCTAGGTAGACTACATCAACAGCCTTTCCCTCATCTACCAGTCTGACCACACGTTCATAGAAAGAGATGGAGTTGGACAAGCACGACCTGCCTTTCATGAACCTGTGCTGGCTGGGCCTGATTCCCTGGATGCCACACATGTGCTGTGTGATCTCACCCAAGATGATTTGTTGCATAGCTTTCCCTGGAATAGAGGTCAGGCTGAAAGGTGTGTAGTTCCCCAGGTCCTCCTTACGACCCTTCTTGTAGATGGGATTTGCATTGGCAAGCTTCCAGTCCTCTGGGACCTCTCCAGATAACCAGGAATGCTGATAGATGGTGGAAAGCAGCTTGGCAATCACTTCCAGCAGCTCCCTCAGCACAGTCGGGTGAAGCCTGTCTGGTCCCATGGACTTGTGATATTTCAGATGGAAGAGCAGGTCTCTAACTGTCTCTTCCTGGATCTCAGAGGGTGATGCTCTACCTGAATCACAGGGGACTTCCAGATCATGGCATAAAGTACCCTGAGGATAGCTGATCCGACTGTTAAAGACATGTAAAGAAGGCGTTGAGAACCTCAACCTTTTACTTATCCTCGTTGATCACATTCCTTGCTGCATCAAGTAAGGGATGGAATTTTTCCTTGCTTTTTCTCATGATATTAATATATTTGTAAAAGGATTTCTTGTTCTCTTTTACTGCAGTGGCCAATCTGAGTTCAAGATGGGCTTTTGCCTTTCTAACTTCCTCCCTGAATATCTTACCAACTTCTTTGTAGTCGCCACAAGTAGTCTGTCTCTACTTCCAGAGGACGTAGGCTCTCTTTTCTCCCAGAGTCTCAACAAAAGTTCCCAGTTCCTCCATGCCGGTCTTCTTCCCCTCTGGCTCACTTTCTGGGACTCAGGAACAGCCTGCTCCCGTGCCTTTAAGATTTCCATCTTGAGGGGTTTCCAGGCTTCCTGGACCCCTTTTCATTTCAGGAGTGACTCCCAAGGGATCCCTGCAACAAGCATCCTGAACAGTCAAAGTCTGCCCTCCGGAAATTCGGGATAGCAGTTTTGCTAGTTACCCTTCTGACGTCACCTAGA